>NC_092341.1:10661250-10997500 GCF_046630445.1 Rutidosis leptorrhynchoides
AATATAAAGTTACAACTTAACTAAATAAAATCTAATTTTCATTGGATTCTTTTTAGAAAGCTACTATTCCCTAAGTATTTAAATTGAGACCTAGCCTAGTTTTGACCTTCGCCAATACCCAAATTATAACGGTTTCCCTTTTTATAATTTCACTTTCATATAACTTATTGATATCACCCAAACCACCGAAGTTTATTTCTAAATTGGTGTCAATAACTTATCCATAAATTCGTCTAGATCATTTTTAATGTTGAAGCTCAATTTATGTAAATAAAAACAACTTTCGTTATTTAAATTTAATAAATTAAGTGGCAAGGGTTAAATACCTAATTACATAAAAATGGTTCTTTTAACTAGGCTCAATATTAAAAATACTAAAGTTACATTTTAACTTTTACTAATGGTAACAATCCATTTCACTAGGGGCTCTACATTTAAGCAAACACTAGGGAAATTTAGCTATTCATTACACTAGGGTAGACATAAAAATATAGATATGCAAACATAATAACAACGCTAATTTTAACAGAGTAAACTTACTAAAATATCTTCACTTGCATTAACTTCAAACGGTAGAAAAATTACAATAATAACACCCCTTTCACGCGTACAATAACACCCTTAATCACGAACAATACCCCTTTAATACTTGAAACTAATTCTAATATTGAACCTTGAAATTTATTGAAACTGATACAAGTAATAAAATTGACAATAGTAATTATGTATAGTAAATGATATGTGAAATATGATATATTCTCTGTGTCTCAACTTCTGAACGTACTCCGTATTTATGCTTGACTTGAAGTAGTAGGTAGGTTCAAAAGCTTCCATTTGCTACAGCACTATCAAAAAGAAAGGTTTTAAAACTCAAAAGTAGCCGCCCCTTATCTGATGAATGATTAAATTCGGCCTAACATTACACGATTCGTGTATGGCTACACTATTCGTGTAAGAACAAATATTCTACACGATTCGTGTAGACCTACACTATTCGTGTAAAAATATTCTCCACTATTCGTGTAGACCTACACTATTCGTGTACGAGTAAAAGCAGTTTTCTTTATTTTTCTTTTTCGTTCGTTCTCTGTTGATCCCGTGTTGACGTGTTCTGACTTGGCACTTTACATTTGAACTCTTTTCTTCATCTATCTTGTACTTTCATTCGGATAAACGTTTCTTGATATAAATCTGGTTAAAACTATCGTTTTATCGTCAAATCTTCAAATAGTAAACTCTTATCCATTTTTGTCGTTTTTCTCGTGAAATGCGCATTGAATGTCTTTGTAGATGATAAAAACCTATGAAATATAAGTGATATTGCGTCGAATAATATGTATGTTTAGAGCAATATCAAAATACCCCACACTAGAACGTTGCTTGTCCTCAAGCAATTACATCTTTTAACAGAGTTAGAACATTATATATCTTTCTTATCGAACATTTAGATCACACAACGCACACCACACGAAATGAAATTCTGACAACAGAAACAAACATGAAACTCGTGATTAGGGTTTAAAAATTTGGATCCTTAGGGAAAATTGGACCTTGTGAAAACGTTTTATGATTTTATAAAATGTCATGCTAGTTTTTACACTAGACACGTTTTCCGGTTTTAACCTCAAATTCCAGTTGAGGGTAACTGGAAACCGAAGTCTCAGTCGGCGATTAGCAAGCTATTCGCCCCCATGATTGTAGTATCATGGAACTTGAAGCCGAATGTCCAAAAAATGGTTTTACACAAATATAATTCATAAAATAGCATAAGTTTTAGAACAAAATTATATCGTGTCCAAATATCATCGGTGAACCATGAGTTTGCACACCTCAATTTGTTATGGCATATGTATGTTGACCGCGGTCAAACATAGATGCGGTTAATCTTTACGGAGATAATCCATCTGGGGATTAGATTCATTAGTCTTAAAAGCTAATTTGCATTGTGCCCCCCCATTGTACGAGACAGATCCATCTCATGGTTAGGATAAGTCTGACCACCAAAAACCCTGTTTGATGCTGAGGTTAGGTGGATTTCCAGCCGATTTTAGGGATGACTTTTCAAGATTTTTCGTCAACCTACAGCTGTTCTGGACTACATCTTCTAACAAAAGTTAGCAAGTGTGTCAATTCGGAAGACTTTACTTCCTTACGGGATGGATTTGATCCATCCTCTATTACTCGTGATAATGGAATATTCAGGTTTATACATTCTGTAGCAATGATATCTGCAACAAACTTCAAAGAAACATGTGATAAATGGTTCTCAATATAAGGATTTATAAATTCTTGTTATAAATGGTTTTCTTTTATAAGTTTTAAACAAATAAACATATGTATTTTTAATGTTTGGAGACAACAATTTCGGTTTTTACACCTGATCTTTAATTGCTCGTAGTTACCTTAAAAATTGATTAGATATATTTGTTTAAAATTTTTCAAATTTTCATAAAAACCAATAACTTAAAAGTTCTCGAGAATTTATATATCTCCACCCCACACTTAAGATTATGTAATGCCCTCATTACATAAAATCAGATAATAATGTATAAATTTGAGAGGACAAAAAGTGTAAAGTATTTGGAACTTCCTTTTGTTAACCGATTTGGATTTTCAAATTGCTTTTCCTATGATTATATCCATCTTTTGTATCACAATGCATATTTGATGTTTCGTTTCGTCTAATTGCATTTTCGTCTGTACCTGTCAAAACCATGTTAAAAACACACAAAATATGGGGTTTTAATTCAATCGTTCAACACATTTTTACCCCACACTATATTTTCTTGCTAATATATAAAAAATAAAAACATAATAAGTTTTTTTTTTTTTTTACTTTTTCTATTTCTTTTTTTTTTATAACTTGTAATCAATTAAATTTAAAATATCTTTTATAAATTTATATTTGTAACGGAAATTCGGTTGTTATACCTGATCTTAATCCGTTTATAAATTTTTAAATTCAATTTATAAAATTCAATTCATTAAAAGTTAAAGTTTTAAAAATTTTCGAAAACAAATTTAAAATAAAATAAAAACACTCTATTTTTGTGTTAAAAAGATTAACATTTTTAAATTTTAAAACAAGTATATGAGAAATACAAATAAAAAGGAATTTAAAATAAAAACGAGACACACGAATGGGACTATTTACAATTTGTGAAGTTTATTAGCGAGTCGTTCACGCGACTCCACCCTAATTTTAACTAACGTCTGGGTGATAAACATCACCCTTCTTTACTCCAATAGAACCATTACCGCAACCATTCTTACCACTAATTTTTGATAATAACCAAGAGTCCGAAAATCTTGACTCTTCAACCAGTTTTTTCAACTTATATTTCTCAAGTTTTGATAGGTTTGAAATCAATCTCTCTCTCAAATGTTTATCTTTTTTCGACATAGCATTTCTAATCCTACCGTATAACTTCTTCATGGTTTTCTCAACAACACTATCATTGGGTGGTTTACTATCTAGTTTCCTCTCATCACCTTCCCCACACTTAGCTTGTTGACTAATGGGTTTGACATTGTCAACAATATTCACTGAAACTATCGGTGTGGGTGGTGGGTTCATACTAAACTCAGTTTGATAGGTTGCACTCTTGCCTCTATCCTTCAAAACTAGTTTTCCTGTTTTCCAATCTGTTAAAGCACATGCAGTTGCTAAGAATGGTCTACCTAAAATAATAGGTACAAACTTATCTTCCTTCATGTCTACAACTACAAAGTCAGCTAGAAACTCAAGTTCACCTGTTTTTACTACTAAGTTTTCAGCAATCCCTATAGGTTTATTAATCGACTGATCAATGAATCTAATGCCTGAATTGGTGGGTTTAAGTTCACCTAAGTTCAAATGCGAGTAAATGGAATAAGGCATGAGATTTATACTTGCACCTGAGTCAGCTAATGATCTAAGAATTTCAGATTCATTAAGCTTACAAGGTACTATGAACGGTCCAGGATCACCTAACTTAGGTGGCAATTCATTCTTTTTCACAATAGCAGCACATTCTGCTTTAAGAAACGCAGATGATGCCTGCTCACACACTCCTTCTTTTGCCATCAAATCATTCAAGAATTTCCCATAGTTTGGCATACCTGCAACAACATCAACCAAAGGTACATTTACACAGATATTATCCGTATTTAAAGGCTTACAATGATTCTCCTTTGGTTTTTCGGATGCAAGTGCTTGTGGGTATGGAATGGGTTCTTTATAGTCTTCCACTTTAGGTGCTTGCTTCACCGTATCTTCCGCTTCTTCTTTGATCATCTTCAAATCATCATCAACCCTAAATTCGGAAGGCTCGGTGGTTTCAATTATCTGCACTTCCGCATGATTTCCCGACATCAACCTCATCAAATAGTCACCATACTCGGGAGTTATTGCACCAACTCGGATCTCTTCATCTTCACATGTTATACTTTTCACACTTTCAACTCGGGTATCATCCATCTCTTGATAAGGAGTGTAATCCGCCATATTGGATAAATCAGAAAATATAAACTCATCACACTCTTCATCATCATCTTCACACCCAAGAGTAAAAATAGGACTATGCTCCGGTGTTTTGAAACTTGCTTCATCCTCACAGAAACTATAAATAGCATTCACTTGTGAATATGCTGGGGCTTGAGGATCATTCTTCTTTAGTATAACCGGAGGGTTACTTGCAATTGGTGGTCTCTCTGCTAGTAACTATGAGATCCTTCCAACATCTCTTTCTAAAATCTGAATCGTGGCTTGTTGATTTTGGATTTGTTGAGTTTGGAGCTCTGCATTTTGCTCGTGCTTAACCATAAAATCTCTTAAGAGATCTTCTATACCGGATTTCCTCTCGGGTTGAGGTTGCATAATTGCTAATGGTTGTGGTTGCATGAGTGCTAGTGGTTGTGGTTGATTGGGTTGGAAATTATTTTGATAATTTCTTTGAGGTTGATTTCGGTTATTATAACCTGGTGGCAGATTTCTTTGGTTTTGATTTGGGAAATTCCGGTTGTTTTGGTAACCTGGATTTCCTCCTTGATAGTTATTATTATTTTGATAGTTATTATTATTTGATCCTGAAGGTCCTCCTACTTGATAGCTGTTTATAGGAGGATATTTTCGGTTGTTTGCTTCTATAGCTGGAAAATCACTGAAGTTCATTTCACCTTTTCGTAAGTATCCTAAGAAATTTGCTTGTTCTTCCATTGTACTTTGATCACAATCTCTAGTAAGATGGGGACCTTGGCACAGTTCACATCCTACTCTGATAGAATGCATTTCCTTGGTTACTTTCTCGATTTGTCTTGCTTGATTTGCTATTTGAACTTTTAAAGAAGCAATTTCATCATTGCTTTCAATACTAGCAACATTTGATGATCTAGAAAATTCTATTTCTTGATGCCAATTATGAGAATGGGAAGCTAAATCAGCAATGATTGTGTGAGCGTCTTCAGGTGTTTTCTTCATGATCGAACCTCCGGCTGCAACATCTATATCTTTTCTAGTTGCCACATTGACTCCTTTATAGAATATTTGGACCTTTTGGAATGTATTCAACCCGTGTTGAGGACATATTCGAAGCATTTTATTGAATTGGGTCCAAGCTTCATAAAGAGTTTCATTAGGCTTTTGTTTAAAGTGATTTATGTCACTTTGTAATTTTGCTGCTTTTGAAGCAGGAAAGAATTCTGACAAAAATTTATCCATCATATCATTCCAGTTTTCAATATAACCTTCTGGTAATGAGTCTAGCCAATCTCTTGCATCATCTTTTAATGACCATGGAAAGATTTTTAAACATGCAACTTCATCGGTGACATCTTTGATTTTGAAAAGCTTGCAAATGCTTACAAACTTACGAAGATGCTCGTTAGCATCCTCATTTGGGGCTCCACCGAATTGACATGTATTAGTTACCATGTGTAAAAATTGACCTTTTATTTCAAAGCCATCAGTCATCGGGGGTTGGATGATTGCGTGGCCTTGACCTTTTCTTGTGGCCTTCATTAATGCTTCCATTGTTAGGTTTGTCTCAGTCATTTTATCTTCTTCTTTAATAATTGGCTCTATGATTGGTTGAATTATTGGTTCAGAGTTGGATTCTAAGGAAAGTGACTCTAAATTTTTAGCAAGAGTATCTACGTCTTGAGCTCTTAAGCGTTCGTGGAGTTTTCTTTCGGGTTCAGGATGTGAAGGTGTTAATTCAGCGTTGGAGGAACGTAAGTTCATACATTAATTTCTTTTATGAAATCACAACACTGAAGGTTTATCTAGGGTTACCTATTTGTTTCTCCTTTTTTTAGTATTTTTCGGTGTTTTAAAATTACTAGTACTTCCTATTTCTTTTTGTTGTTTTTGTCCTTTATTAATTCTTTGAGATTCCGGATTTAAGTTTAACGAGTTTAGGATTGAACGGATCATACAATTTGGGAAATTGTACAAAGAACTAAAGGATTTATTCAAAAATTTTGAACTTTCTTGGAAATGAATTTCCTCGAGAGGATCGAATAATATAAAAACAATGATAAAAACCTTTAAACAAACAGATTATCCTTCTGATTTTTGCCCACGTTTTGAATAGCCAAAAGATGCAGCAGAGGGGCAGGATCCTTCAAAGACCAATAAAATTGGTGATCCAACAACCCGGTCCACGTACAAATCCAACTATTACTACGAACCAGAAAAAACCATTAAATACTTACTAATTTTCAAAAAGTTGATGTGCAGAAACGTAACCTTTATTTATGAACGGATTTGAGTTGTTTTGTTACACGAATTGATTTATTGTATATGTGGTATTTTATAGATTTTAGGTTGATTTCACACATATATATAGGCAACTAGTCCTATCCGTGTAGTTTAGTTTGTTGGTAAATCCGATTCGTTCCACAGGGAGATGGAGTGTTTAATGGTTTTTTTTTTTATAGTCTTTGATGTCAAACTTAATTAAAGAGGGTTTTGGATTAGGCAATTTATGGTAACAGTAAAAGAAAATAACTTAACTAATTTACTAAATAAAATTACAAGATTACAATAATTAACTTAAAAAGGAACTAAATGAAAGTATACTAATTATGATGCGACAATTATATTACTAGATGGTAATTAGTAAAATAGTAATTTTTAATAAAACTATATGTTTAGAATTTTGTTTTAAGCAATTATAATAGAAACTTATTTAAATTAACTAAAATGCATTTTTAGTAAAACTAATACAAATTAAAAGGAAAATTAATTAATTTACTAACTATAAACTAGTTACAATTTATAAACCTATAATAATTAATACTACTTTTAGGATTAAAACATGTATTTTAAGTATTTTAAATAACTAAAACTAAATAATTTAATTATAATAATTAAAATAACTAATAACCTAAATATAAATATAATTAAATAACAAAAACCCTAATTTTAACCTAGCTGTACTGTAGCCGCGTTTTAGCCTTACACGATTCGTGTGATGATACACGATTCGTGTACGTGTAAAAGTATGTGACAGATTACTGTTATGAAAAATAATTGTTTTTATGTATTTTTTTATATTTTAAAAAGATAATTCGTAAATAATTTTAATAATACTTTTATAAGAAATATAAATAAGATAATTGGGAGTGTTTACTTAATTGTGTCACCCCTAGGTCCATGGATTGTTTTAAGTTTTACAACCCTATTTAAAATGTTCTAGTATCAAACTTTACATTTTTCTCTCGAATAAATATAAAGTTACAACTTAACTAAATAAAATCTAATTTTCATTGGATTCTTTTTAGAAAGCTACTATTCCCTAAGTATTTAAATTGAGACCTAGCCTAGTTTTGACCTTCGCCAATACCCAAATTATAACGGTTTCCCTTTTTATAATTTCACCTTCATATAACTTATTGATATCACCCAAACCACCGAAGTTTATTTCTAAATTGGTGTCAATAACTTATCCATAAATTCGTCTAGATCATTTTTAATGTTGAAGCTCAATTTATGTAAATAAAAACAACTTTCGTTATTTAAATTTAATAAATTAAGTGGCAAGGGTTAAATACCTAATTACATAAAAATGGTTCTTTTAACTAGGCTCAATATTAAAAATACTAAAGTTACATTTTAACTTTTACTAATGGTAACAATCCATTTCACTAGGGGCTCTACATTTAAGCAAACACTAGGGAAATTTAGCTATTCATTACACTAGGGTAGACATAAAAATATAGATATGCAAACATAATAACAACGCTAATTTTAACAGAGTAAACTTACTAAAATATCTTCACTTGCATTAACTTCAAACGGTAGAAAAATTACAATAATAACACCCCTTTCACGCGTACAATAACACCCTTAATCACGAACAATACCCCTTTAATATTTGAAACTAATTCTAATATTGAACCTTGAAATTTATTGAAACTGATACAAGTAATAAAATTGACAATAGTAATTATGTATAGTAAATGATATGTGAAATATGATATATTCTCTGTGTCTCAACTTCTGAACGTACTCCGTATTTATGCTTGACTTGAAGTAGTAGGTAGGTTCAAAAGCTTCCATTT
This sequence comes from Rutidosis leptorrhynchoides, assembly GCF_046630445.1. Taxonomy (NCBI): domain Eukaryota; kingdom Viridiplantae; phylum Streptophyta; class Magnoliopsida; order Asterales; family Asteraceae; genus Rutidosis; species Rutidosis leptorrhynchoides. The sequence continues at coordinate 10,669,795 of NC_092341.1, forward strand.
GCTACAGCACTATCAAAAAGAAAGGTTTTAAAACTCAAAAGTAGCCGCCCCTTATCTGATGAATGATTAAATTCGGCCTAACATTACACGATTCATGTATGGCTACACTATTCGTGTAAGAACAAATATTCTACACGATTCGTGTAGACCTACACTATTCGTGTAAAAATATTCTCCACTATTCGTGTAGACCTACACTATTCGTGTAAGAGTAAAAGCAGTTTTCTTTATTTTTCTTTTTCGTTCGTTCTCTGTTGATCCCGTGTTGACGTGTTCTGACTTGGCACTTTACATTTGAACTCTTTTCTTCATCTATCTTGTACTTTCATTCGGATAAACGTTTCTTGATATAAATCTGGTTAAAACTATCGTTTTATCGTCGAATCTTCAAATAGTAAACTCTTATCCATTTTTGTCGTTTTTCTCGTGAAATGCGCATTGAATGTCTTTGTAGATGATAAAAACCTATGAAATATAAGTGATATTGCGTCGAATAATATGTATGTTTAGAGCAATATCAAAATACCCCACACTAGAACGTTGCTTGTCCTCAAGCAATTACATCTTTTAACAGAGTTAGAACATTATATATCTTTCTTATCGAACATTTAGATCACACAACGCACACCACACGAAATGAAATTCTGACAACAGAAACAAACATGAAACTGGTGATCCAACAGAACATTTATCATTGTTTTTATGTTATTCGATCCTCTCGAGGAAATTCATTTCCAAGAAAGTTCAAAGTTTTTGAATAAATCCTTTAATTCTTTATACAATTTCCCAAATTGTATGATCCGTTCAATCCTAAACTCGTTAAACTTAAATCCGGAATCTCAAAGAATTAATAAAGGACAAAAACAACAAAAAGAAATAGGAAGTACTAGTAATTTTAAAACACCGAAAAATACTAAAAAAAGGAGAAACAAATAGGTAACCCTAGATAAACCTTCAGTGTTGTGATTTCATAAAAGAAATTAATGTATGAACTTACGTTCCTCCAACGCTGAATTAACACCTTCACATCCTGAACCCGAAAGAAAACTCCACGAACGCTTAAGAGCTCAAGACGTAGATACTCTTGCTAAAAATTTAGAGTCACTTTCCTTAGAATCCGACTCTGAACCAATAATTCAACCAATCATAGAGCCAATTATTAAAGAAGAAGATAAAATGACTGAGACAAACCTAACAATGGAAGCATTAATGAAGGCCACAAGAAAAGGTCAAGGCCACGCAATCATCCAACCCCCGATGACTGATGGCTTTGAAATAAAAGGTCAATTTTTACACATGGTAACTAATACATGTCAATTCGGTGGAGCCCCAAATGAGGATGCTAACGAGCATCTTCGTAAGTTTGTAAGCATTTGCAAGCTTTTCAAAATCAAAGATGTCACCGATGAAGTTGCATGTTTAAAAATCTTTCCATGGTCATTAAAAGATGATGCAAGAGATTGGCTAGACTCATTACCAGAAGGTTATATTGAAAACTGGAATGATATGATGGATAAATTTTTGTCAGAATTCTTTCCTGCTTCAAAAGCAGCAAAATTACAAAGTGACATAAATCACTTTAAACAAAAGCCTAATGAAACTCTTTATGAAGCTTGGACCCAATTCAATAAAATGCTTCGAATATGTCCTCAATACGGGTTGAATACATTCCAAAAGGTCCAAATATTCTATAAAGGAGTCAATGTGGCAACTAGAAAAGATATAGATGTTGCAGCCGGAGGTTCGATCATGAAGAAAACACCTGAAGACGCTCACACAATCATTGCTGATTTAGCTTCCCATTCTCATAATTGGCATCAAGAAATAGAATTTTCTAGATCATCAAATGTTGCTAGTATTGAAAGCAATGATGAAATTGCTTCTTTAAAAGTTCAAATAGCAAATCAAGCAAGACAAATCGAGAAAGTAACCAAGGAAATGCATTCTATCAGAGTAGGATGTGAACTGTGCCAAGGTCCCCATCTTACTAGAGATTGTGATCAAAGTACAATGGAAGAACAAGCAAATTTCTTAGGATACTTACGAAAAGGTGAAATGAACTTCAGTGATTTTCCAGCTATAGAAGCAAACAACCGAAAATATCCTCCTATAAACAGCTATCAAGTAGGAGGACCTTCAGGATCAAATAATAATAACTATCAAAATAATAATAACTATCAAGGAGGAAATCCAGGTTACCAAAACAACCGGAATTTCCCAAATCAAAACCAAAGAAATCTGCCACCAGGTTATAATAACCGAAATCAACCTCAAAGAAATTATCAAAATAATTTCCAACCCAATCAACCACAACCACTAGCACTCATGCAACCACAACCATTAGCAATTATGCAACCTCAACCCGAGAGGAAATCCGGTATAGAAGATCTCTTAAGAGATTTTATGGTTAAGCACGAGCAAAATGCAGAGCTCCAAACTCAGCAAATCCGAAATCAACAAGCCACGATTCAGATTTTAGAAAGAGATGTTGGAAGGATCTCACAGTTACTAGCAGAGAGACCACCAATTGCAAGTAACCCTCCGGTTATACTAAAGAAGAATGATCCTCAAGCCCCAGCATATTCACAAGTGAATGCTATTTATAGTTTCTGTGAGGATGAAGCAAGTTTCAAAACACCGGAGCATAGTCCTATTTTTACTCTTGGGTGTGAAGATGATGATGAAGAGTGTGATGAGTTTATATTTTCTGATTTATCCAATATGGCGGATTACACTCCTTATCAAGAGATGGATGATACCCGAGTTGAAAGTGTGAAAAGTATAACATGTGAAGATGAAGAGATCCGAGTTGGTGCAATAACTCCCGAGTATGGTGACTATTTGATGAGGTTGATGTCGAGAAATCATGCGGAAGTGCAGATAATTGAAACCACCGAGCCTTCCGAATTTAGGGTTGATGATGATTTGAAGATGATCAAAGAAGAAGCGGAAGATTCGGTGAAGCAAGCACCTAAAGTGGAAGACTATAAAGAACCCATTCCATACCCACAAGCACTTGCATCCGAAAAACCAAAGGAGAATCATTGTAAGCCTTTAAATACGGATAATATCTGTGTAAATGTACCTTTGGTTGATGTTGTTGCAGGTATGCCAAACTATGGGAAATTCTTGAATGATTTGATGGCAAAAGAAGGAGTGTGTGAGCAGGCATCATCTGCGTTTCTTAAAGCAGAATGTGCTGCTATTGTGAAAAAGAATGAATTGCCACCTAAGTTAGGTGATCCTGGACCGTTCATAGTACCTTGTAAGCTTAATGAATCTGAAATTCTTAGATCATTAGCTGACTCAGGTGCAAGTATAAATCTCATGCCTTATTCCATTTACTCGCATTTGAACTTAGGTGAACTTAAACCCACCAATTCAGGCATTAGATTCATTGATCAGTCAGTTAATAAACCTATAGGGATTGCTGAAAACTTAGTAGTAAAAACAGGTGAACTTGAGTTTCTAGCTGACTTTGTAGTTGTAGACATGAAGGAAGATAAGTTTGTACCTATTATTTTAGGTAGACCATTCTTAGCAACTGCATGTGCTTTAACAGATTGGAAAACAGGAAAACTAGTTTTGAAGGATAGAGGCAAGAGTGCAACCTATCAAACTGAGTTTAGTATGAACCCACCACCCACACCGATAGTTTCAGTGAATATTGTTGACAATGTCAAACCCGTTAGTCAACAAGCTAAGTGTGGGGAGGGTGATGAGAGGAAACTATATAGTAAACCGCCCAATGATAGTGTTGTTGAGAAAACCATGAAGAAGTTATACGGTAGGATTAGAAATGCTATGTCGAAAAAAGATAAACATTTGAGAGAGAGATTGATTTCAAACCTATCAAAACTTGAGAAATATAAGTTGAAAAAACTGGTTGAAGAGTCAAGATTTTCGGACTCTTGGTTATTATCAAAAATTAGTGGTAAGAATGGTTGCGGTAATGGTTCTATTGGAGTAAAGAAGGGTGATGTTTATCACCCAGACGTTAGTTAAAATTAGGGTGGAGTCGCGTGAACGACTCGCTAATAAACTTCACAAATTGTAAATAGTCCCATTCGTGTGTCTCGTTTTTATTTTAAATTCCTTTTTATTTGTATTTCTCATATACTTGTTTTAAAATTTAAAAATGTTAATCTTTTTAACACAAAAATAGAGTGTTTTTATTTTATTTTAAATTTGTTTTCGAAAATTTTTAAAACTTTAACTTTTAATGAATTGAATTTTATAAATTGAATTTAAAAATTTATAAACGGATTAAGATCAGGTATAACAACCGAATTTCCGTTACAAATATAAATTTATAAAAGATATTTTAAATTTAATTGATTACAAGTTATAAAAAAAAAAGAAATAGAAAAAGTAAAAAAAAAAAAAAACTTATTATGTTTTTATTTTTTATATTTTAGCAAGAAAATATAGTGTGGGGTAAAAATGTGTTGAACGATTGAATTAAAACCCCATATTTTGTGTGTTTTTAACATGGTTTTGACAGGTACAGACGAAAATGTAATTAGACGAAACGAAACATCAAATATGCATTGTGATACAAAAGATGGATATAATCATAGGAAAAGCAATTTGAAAATCCAAATCGGTTAACAAAAGGAAGTTCCAAATACTTTACACTTTTTGTCCTCTCAAATTTATACATTATTATCTGATTTTATGTAATGAGGGCATTACATAATCTTAAGTGTGGGGTGGAGATATATAAATTCTCGAGAACTTTTAAGTTATTGGTTTTTATGAAAATTTGAAAAATTTTAAACAAATATATCTAATCAATTTTTAAGGTAACTACGAGCAATTAAAGATCAGGTGTAAAAACCGAAATTGTTGTCTCCAAACATTAAAAATACATATGTTTATTTGTTTAAAACTTATAAAAGAAAACCATTTATAACAAGAATTTATAAATCCTTATATTGAGAACCATTTATCACATGTTTCTTTGAAGTTTGTTGCAGATATCATTGCTACAGAATGTATAAACCTGAATATTCCATTATCACGAGTAATAGAGGATGGATCAAATCCATCCCGTAAGGAAGTAAAGTCTTCCGAATTGACACACTTGCTAACTTTTGTTAGAAGATGTAGTCCAGAACAGCTGTAGGTTGACGAAAAATCTTGAAAAGTCATCCCTAAAATCGGCTGGAAATCCACCTAACCTCAGCATCAAACAGGGTTTTTGGTGGTCAGACTTATCCTAACCATGAGATGGATCTGTCTCGTACAATGGGGGGGCACAATGCAAATTAGCTTTTAAGACTAATGAATCTAATCCCCAGATGGATTATCTCCGTAAAGATTAACCGCATCTATGTTTGACCGCGGTCAACATACATATGCCATAACAAATTGAGGTGTGCAAACTCATGGTTCACCGATGATATTTGGACACGATATAATTTTGTTCTAAAACTTATGCTATTTTATGAATTATATTTGTGTAAAACCATTTTTTGGACATTCGGCTTCAAGTTCCATGATACTACAATCATGGGGGCGAATAGCTTGCTAATCGCCGACTGAGACTTCGGTTTCCAGTTACCCTCAACCGGAATTTGAGGTTAAAACCGGAAAACGTGTCTAGTGTAAAAACTAGCATGACATTTTATAAAATCATAAAACGTTTTCACAAGGTCCAATTTTCCCTAAGGATCCAAATTTTTAAACCCTAATCACGAGTTTCATGTTTGTTTCTGTTGTCAGAATTTCATTTCGTGTGGTGTGCGTTGTGTGATCTAAATGTTCGATAAGAAAGATATATAATGTTCTAACTCTGTTAAAAGATGTAATTGCTTGAGGACAATTAAATATTCCCGTAAATGATAAACAACTCAAATCCGTTCATAATTGCTTTGGCAGTTAAATATTTACATATCATTTACTATATCATAAACAACTCAAATCCGTTCATAATATTTCTTTTTGTCGTTGTAGTATAGTGGTAAGTATTCCCGCCTGTCACGCGGGTGACCCGGGGATTTGGCAGTTAAATAAATAGATAATTTTTCTGATTCGTAGTAGTAGTTGGATTTGTACGTGGACCGGGTTGTTGGATCACCAATTTTATTGGTCAATAGAAGGATCCTGCCCCTCTGCTGCATCTTTTGGCTATTCAAAACGTGGGCAAAATCAGAAGGAAAATATGTTGTTTAAGGGTTTTTATCATTGTTTTTATGTTATTCGATCCTCTCGAGGAAATTCATTTCCAAGAAAGTTCAAAGTTTTTGAATAAATCCTTTAATTCTTTATACAATTTCCCAAATTGTATGATCCGTTCAATCCTAAACTCGTTAAACTTAAATCCGGAATCTCAAAGAATTAATAAAGGACAAAAACAACAAAAAGAAATAGGAAGTACTAGTAATTTTAAAACACCGAAAAATACTTAAAAAAGGAGAAACAAATAGGTAACCCTAGATAAACCTTCAGTGTTGTGATTTCATAAAAGAAATTAATGTATGAACTTACGTTCCTCCAACGCTGAATTAACACCTTCACATCCTGAACCCGAAAGAAAACTCCACGAACGCTTAAGAGCTCAAGACGTAGATACTCTTGCTAAAAATTTAGAGTCACTTTCCTTAGAATCCGACTCTGAACCAATAATTCAACCAATCATAGAGCCAATTATTAAAGAAGAAGATAAAATGACTGAGACAAACCTAACAATGGAAGCAGCAAGCCAAATGTAATTGCTTGAGGACAATTAAATATTCCCATAAATTTCTTTTTGTCGTTGTAGTATAGTGTGGGGTATGTTCATAAATATTCTCCGGCAGCGGCGCCAAAAAGTTGATGTGTGCGATCGAGACCTTTATTTATGAACGGATTTGAGTTGTTTTGTTACACGAATTGATTTATTGTATATGTGGTATTTTATTGATTTTAGGTTGATTTCACACACATATATATATAGGCAACTAGTCCTATCCGTGTAGTTTAGTTTGTTGGTAAATCCGATTCGTTCCACAGGGAGATGGAGTGTTTAATGGTTTTTTTTTTATAGTCTTTGATGTCAAACTTAATTAAAGAGGGTTTTGGATTAGGCAATTTATGGTAACAGTAAAAGAAAATAACTTAACTAATTTACTAAATAAAATTACAAGATTACAATAATTAACTTAAAAAGGAACTAAATGAAAGTATACTAATTATGATGCGACAATTATATTACTAGATGGTAATTAGTAAAATAGTAATTTTTAATAAAACTATATGTTTAGAATTTTGTTTTAAGCAATTATAATAGAAACTTATTTAAATTAACTAAAATGCATTTTTAGTAAAACTAATACAAATTAAAAGGAAAATTAATTAATTTACTAACTATAAACTAGTTACAATTTATAAACCTATAATAATTAATACTACTTTTAGGATTAAAACATGTATTTTAAGTATTTTAAATAACTAAAACTAAATAATTTAATTATAATAATTAAAATAACTAATAACCTAAATATAAATATAATTAAATAACAAAAACCCTAATTTTAACCTAGCTGTACTGTAGCCGCGTTTTAGCCTTACACGATTCGTGTGATGATACACGATTCGTGTACGTGTAAAAGTATGTGACAGATTACTGTTACGAAAAATAATTGTTTTTATGTATTTTTTTATATTTTAAAAAGATAATTCGTAAATAATTTTAATAATACTTTTATAAGAAATATAAATAAGATAATTGGGAGTGTTTACTTAATTGTGTCACCCCTAGGTCCATGGATTGTTTTAAGTTTTACGCCCTATTTAAAATGTTCTAGTATCAAACTTTACATTTTTCTCTCGAATAAATATAAAGTTACAACTTAACTAAATAAAATCTAATTTTCATTGGATTCTTTTTAGAAAGCTACTATTCCCTAAGTATTTAAATTGAGACCTAGCCTAGTTTTGACCTTCGCCAATACCCAAATTATAACGGTTTCCCTTTTTATAATTTCACCTTCATATAACTTATTGATATCACCCAAACCACCGAAGTTTATTTCTAAATTGGTGTCAATAACTTATCCATAAATTCGTCTAGATCATTTTTAATGTTGAAGCTCAATTTATGTAAATAAAAACAACTTTCGTTATTTAAATTTAATAAATTAAGTGGCAAGGGTTAAATACCTAATTACATAAAAATGGTTCTTTTAACTAGGCTCAATATTAAAAATACTAAAGTTACATTTTAACTTTTACTAATGGTAACAATCCATTTCACTAGGGGCTCTACATTTAAGCAAACACTAGGGAAATTTAGCTATTCATTACACTAGGGTAGACATAAAAATATAGATATGCAAACATAATAACAACGCTAATTTTAACAGAGTAAACTTACTAAAATATCTTCACTTGCATTAACTTCAAACGGTAGAAAAATTACAATAATAACACCCCTTTCACGCGTACAATAACACCCTTAATCACGAACAATACCCCTTTAATATTTGAAACTAATTCTAATATTGAACCTTGAAATTTATTGAAACTGATACAAGTAATAAAATTGACAATAGTAATTATGTATAGTAAATGATATGTGAAATATGATATATTCTCTGTGTCTCAACTTCTGAACGTACTCCGTATTTATGCTTGACTTGAAGTAGTAGGTAGGTTCAAAAGCTTCCATTTGCTACAGCACTATCAAAAAGAAAGGTTTTAAAACTCAAAAGTAGCCGCCCCTTATCTGATGAATGATTAAATTCGGCCTAACATTACACGATTCGTGTATGGCTACACTATTCGTGTAAGAACAAATATTCTACACGATTCGTGTAGACCTACACTATTCGTGTAAAAATATTCTCCACTATTCGTGTAGACCTACACTATTCGTGTAAGAGTAAAAGCAGTTTTCTTTATTTTTCTTTTTTGTTCGTTCTCTGTTGATCCCGTGTTGACGTGTTCTGACTTGGCACTTTACATTTGAACTCTTTTCTTCATCTATCTTGTACTTTCATTCGGATAAACGTTTCTTGATATAAATCTGGTTAAAACTATCGTTTTATCGTCGAATCTTCAAATAGTAAACTCTTATCCATTTTTGTCGTTTTTCTCGTGAAATGCGCATTGAATGTCTTTGTAGATGATAAAAACCTATGAAATATAAGTGATATTGTGTTGAATAATATGTATGTTTAGAGCAATATCAAAATACCCCACACTAGAACGTTGCTTGTCCTCAAGCAATTACATCTTTTAACAGAGTTAGAACATTATATATCTCTTATCGAACATTTAGATCACACAACGCACACCACACGAAATGAAATTCTGACAACAGAAACAAACATGAAACTCGTGATTAGGGTTTAAAAATTTGGATCCTTAGGGAAAATTGGACCTTGTGAAAACGTTTTATGATTTTATAAAATGTCATGCTAGTTTTTACACTAGACACGTTTTCCGGTTTTAACCTCAAATTCCGGTTGAGGGTAACTGGAAACCGAAGTCTCAGTCGGCGATTAGCAAGCTATTCGCCCCCATGATTGTAGTATCATGGAACTTGAAGCCGAATGTCCAAAAAATGGTTTTACACAAATATAATTCATAAAATAGCATAAGTTTTAGAACAAAATTATATCGTGTCCAAATATCATCGGTGAACCATGAGTTTGCACACCTCAATTTGTTATGGCATATGTATGTTGACCGCGGTCAAACATAGATGCGGTTAATCTTTACGGAGATAATCCATCTGGGGATTAGATTCATTAGTCTTAAAAGCTAATTTGCATTGTGCCCCCCCATTGTACGAGACAGATCCATCTCATGGTTAGGATAAGTCTGACCACCAAAAACCCTGTTTGATGCTGAGGTTAGGTGGATTTCCAGCCGATTTTAGGGATGACTTTTCAAGATTTTTCGTCAACCTACAGCTGTTCTGGACTACATCTTCTAACAAAAGTTAGCAAGTGTGTCAATTCGGAAGACTTTACTTCCTTACGGGATGGATTTGATCCATCCTCTATTACTCGTGATAATGGAATATTCAGGTTTATACATTCTGTAGCAATGATATCTGCAACAAACTTCAAAGAAACATGTGATAAATGGTTCTCAATATAAGGATTTATAAATTCTTGTTATAAATGGTTTTCTTTTATAAGTTTTAAACAAATAAACATATGTATTTTTAATGTTTGGAGACAACAATTTCGGTTTTTACACCTGATCTTTAATTGCTCGTAGTTACCTTAAAAATTGATTAGATATATTTGTTTAAAATTTTTCAAATTTTCATAAAAACCAATAACTTAAAAGTTCTCGAGAATTTATATATCTCCACCCCACACTTAAGATTATGTAATGCCCTCATTACATAAAATCAGATAATAATGTATAAATTTGAGAGGACAAAAAGTGTAAAGTATTTGGAACTTCCTTTTGTTAACCGATTTGGATTTTCAAATTGCTTTTCCTATGATTATATCCATCTTTTGTATCACAATGCATATTTGATGTTTCGTTTCGTCTAATTGCATTTTCGTCTGTACCTGTCAAAACCATGTTAAAAACACACAAAATATGGGGTTTTAATTCAATCGTTCAACACATTTTTACCCCACACTATATTTTCTTGCTAATATATAAAAAATAAAAACATAATAAGTTTTTTTTTTTTTTTACTTTTTCTATTTCTTTTTTTTTATAACTTGTAATCAATTAAATTTAAAATATCTTTTATAAATTTATATTTGTAACGGAAATTCGGTTGTTATACCTGATCTTAATCCGTTTATAAATTTTTAAATTCAATTTATAAAATTCAATTCATTAAAAGTTAAAGTTTTAAAAATTTTCGAAAACAAATTTAAAATAAAATAAAAACACTCTATTTTTGTGTTAAAAAGATTAACATTTTTAAATTTTAAAACAAGTATATGAGAAATACAAATAAAAAGGAATTTAAAATAAAAACGAGACACACGAATGGGACTATTTACAATTTGTGAAGTTTATTAGCGAGTCGTTCACGCGACTCCACCCTAATTTTAACTAACGTCTGGGTGATAAACATCACCCTTCTTTACTCCAATAGAACCATTACCGCAACCATTCTTACCACTAATTTTTGATAATAACCAAGAGTCCGAAAATCTTGACTCTTCAACCAGTTTTTTCAACTTATATTTCTCAAGTTTTGATAGGTTTGAAATCAATCTCTCTCTCAAATGTTTATCTTTTTTCGACATAGCATTTCTAATCCTACCGTATAACTTCTTCATGGTTTTCTCAACAACACTATCATTGGGCGGTTTACTATATAGTTTCCTCTCATCACCCTCCCCACACTTAGCTTGTTGACTAATGGGTTTGACATTGTCAACAATATTCACTGAAACTATCGGTGTGGGTGGTGGGTTCATACTAAACTCAGTTTGATAGGTTGCACTCTTGCCTCTATCCTTCAAAACTAGTTTTCCTGTTTTCCAATCTGTTAAAGCACATGCAGTTGCTAAGAATGGTCTACCTAAAATAATAGGTACAAACTTATCTTCCTTCATGTCTACAACTACAAAGTCAGCTAGAAACTCAAGTTCACCTGTTTTTACTACTAAGTTTTCAGCAATCCCTATAGGTTTATTAACCGACTGATCAATGAATCTAATGCCTGAATTGGTGGGTTTAAGTTCACCTAAGTTCAAATGCGAGTAAATGGAATAAGGCATGAGATTTATACTTGCACCTGAGTCAGCTAATGATCTAAGAATTTCAGATTCATTAAGCTTACAAGGTACTATGAACGGTCCAGGATCACCTAACTTAGGTGGCAATTCATTCTTTTTCACAATAGCAGCACATTCTGCTTTAAGAAACGCAGATGATGCCTGCTCACACACTCCTTCTTTTGCCATCAAATCATTCAAGAATTTCCCATAGTTTGGCATACCTGCAACAACATCAACCAAAGGTACATTTACACAGATATTATCCGTATTTAAAGGCTTACAATGATTCTCCTTTGGTTTTTCGGATGCAAGTGCTTGTGGGTATGGAATGGGTTCTTTATAGTCTTCCACTTTAGGTGCTTGCTTCACCGTATCTTCCGCTTCTTCTTTGATCATCTTCAAATCATCATCAACCCTAAATTCGGAAGGCTCGGTGGTTTCAATTATCTGCACTTCCGCATGATTTCCCGACATCAACCTCATCAAATAGTCACCATACTCGGGAGTTATTGCACCAACTCGGATCTCTTCATCTTCACATGTTATACTTTTCACACTTTCAACTCGGGTATCATCCATCTCTTGATAAGGAGTGTAATCCGCCATATTGGATAAATCAGAAAATATAAACTCATCACACTCTTCATCATCATCTTCACACCCAAGAGTAAAAATAGGACTATGCTCCGGTGTTTTGAAACTTGCTTCATCCTCACAGAAACTATAAATAGCATTCACTTGTGAATATGCTGGGGCTTGAGGATCATTCTTCTTTAGTATAACCGGAGGGTTACTTGCAATTGGTGGTCTCTCTGCTAGTAACTGTGAGATCCTTCCAACATCTCTTTCTAAAATCTGAATCGTGGCTTGTTGATTTCGAATTTGCTGAGTTTGGAGCTCTGCATTTTGCTCGTGCTTAACCATAAAATCTCTTAAGAGATCTTCTATACCGGATTTCCTCTCGGGTTGAGGTTGCATAATTGCTAATGGTTGTGGTTGCATGAGTGCTAGTGGTTGTGGTTGATTGGGTTGGAAATTATTTTGATAATTTCTTTGAGGTTGATTTCGGTTATTATAACCTGGTGGCAGATTTCTTTGGTTTTGATTTGGGAAATTCCGGTTGTTTTGGTAACCTGGATTTCCTCCTTGATAGTTATTATTATTTTGATAGTTATTATTATTTGATCCTGAAGGTCCTCCTACTTGATAGCTGTTTATAGGAGGATATTTTCGGTTGTTTGCTTCTATAGCTGGAAAATCACTGAAGTTCATTTCACCTTTTCGTAAGTATCCTAAGAAATTTGCTTGTTCTTCCATTGTACTTTGATCACAATCTCTAGTAAGATGGGGACCTTGGCACAGTTCACATCCTACTCTGATAGAATGCATTTCCTTGGTTACTTTCTCGATTTGTCTTGCTTGATTTGCTATTTGAACTTTTAAAGAAGCAATTTCATCATTGCTTTCAATACTAGCAACATTTGATGATCTAGAAAATTCTATTTCTTGATGCCAATTATGAGAATGGGAAGCTAAATCAGCAATGATTGTGTGAGCGTCTTCAGGTGTTTTCTTCATGATCGAACCTCCGGCTGCAACATCTATATCTTTTCTAGTTGCCACATTGACTCCTTTATAGAATATTTGGACCTTTTGGAATGTATTCAACCCGTGTTGAGGACATATTCGAAGCATTTTATTGAATTGGGTCCAAGCTTCATAAAGAGTTTCATTAGGCTTTTGTTTAAAGTGATTTATGTCACTTTGTAATTTTGCTGCTTTTGAAGCAGGAAAGAATTCTGACAAAAATTTATCCATCATATCATTCCAGTTTTCAATATAACCTTCTGGTAATGAGTCTAGCCAATCTCTTGCATCATCTTTTAATGACCATGGAAAGATTTTTAAACATGCAACTTCATCGGTGACATCTTTGATTTTGAAAAGCTTGCAAATGCTTACAAACTTACGAAGATGCTCGTTAGCATCCTCATTTGGGGCTCCACCGAATTGACATGTATTAGTTACCATGTGTAAAAATTGACCTTTTATTTCAAAGCCATCAGTCATCGGGGGTTGGATGATTGTGTGGCCTTGACCTTTTCTTGTGGCCTTCATTAATGCTTCCATTGTTAGGTTTGTCTCAGTCATTTTATCTTCTTCTTTAATAATTGGCTCTATGATTGGTTGAATTATTGGTTCAGAGTCGGATTCTAAGGAAAGTGACTCTAAATTTTTAGCAAGAGTATCTACGTCTTGAGCTCTTAAGCGTTCATGGAGTTTTCTTTCGGGTTCAGGATGTGAAGGTGTTAATTCAGCGTTGGAGGAACGTAAGTTCATACATTAATTTCTTTTATGAAATCACAACACTGAAGGTTTATCTAGGGTTACCTATTTGTTTCTCCTTTTTTTAGTATTTTTCGGTGTTTTAAAATTACTAGTACTTCCTATTTCTTTTTGTTGTTTTTGTCCTTTATTAATTCTTTGAGATTCCGGATTTAAGTTTAACGAGTTTAGGATTGAACGGATCATACAATTTGGGAAATTGTACAAAGAACTAAAGGATTTATTCAAAAATTTTGAACTTTCTTGGAAATGAATTTCCTCGAGAGGATCGAATAACATAAAAACAATGATAAAAACCTTTAAACAAACAGATTATCCTTCTGATTTTTGCCCACGTTTCGAATAGCCAAAAGATGCAGCAGAGGGGCAGGATCCTTCAAAGACCAATAAAATTGGTGATCCAACAACCCGGTCCACGTACAAATCCAACTATTACTACGAACCAGAAAAATTATCTATTTATTTACTGCCAACTCCACGTACAATAATAACACCCCTTTCACGCGTACAATAACACATATTTTCATACAATTATTATACGCAAGTTATTATTCTGTAATTTTTATTACTCTATTAGTTCAAGGTTAAAAATAGTTGTAATATTAAGGGTGTATTGTTCGTGATAAAGGGTGTTATTGTACGCGTGAAAGGGGTGTTATTATTGTAATTTTTCTACCGTTTGAAGTTAATGCAAGTGAAGATATTTTAGTAAGTTTACTCTGTTAAAATTAGTGTTGTTATTATGTTTGCATATCTATATTTTTATGTCTACCTTAGTGTAATGAATAGCTAAATTTCCCTAGTGTTTGCTTAAATGTAGAGCCCCTAGTGAAATGGATTGTTACCATTAGTAAAGTTAAAATGTAACTTTAGTATTTTTAATATTGAGCCTAGTTAAAAGAACCATTTTTATGTAATTAGGTATTTAACCCTTGCCACTTAATTTATTAAATTTAAATAACGAAAGTTGTTTTTATTTACATAAATTGAGCTTCAACATTAAAAATGATCTAGACGAATTTATGGATAAGTTATTGACACCAATTTAGAAATAAACTTCGGTGGTTTGGGTGATATCAATAAATTATATGAAGGTGAAATTATAAAAAGGGAAACCGTTATAATTTGGGTATTGGCGAAGGTCAAAACTAGGCTAGGTCTCAATTTAAATACTTAGGGAATAGTAGCTTTCTAAAAAGAATCCAATGAAAATTAGATTTTATTTAGTTAAGTTGTAACCTTATATTTATTCGAGAGAAAAATGTAAAGTTTGATACTAGAACATTTTAATAGGGCGTAAAACTTAAAACAATCCATGGACCTAGGGGTGACACAATTAAGTAAACACTCCCATTTATCTTATTTATACTTCTTATAAAAAGTATTATTGTTATTATTCACGAATTATAAGTTTAAAATATAAAAAGAAACCATAAAAATATTTATTTTTCGAAACAGTTAAGTGTCACATATTTTTACACATACACGAATCGTGTATCATCACACGAATCGTGTAAGGCTCTGACGCGGCTACAGTACAGCTAGGGTTAAATTTAGGGTTTTAATTATTTAATTATATATATTTAGGTTATTAGTTATTTTAATTAAGTTAATTAGTTTTACTTATTATAAAATACCTTAATAAATGTTTTAATCTTAAAATTAGTATTAATTATTATAAGTTTATAAATTATAACTAGTTTATAATTAGTTAATTAATTAATTTCCTTTTAATTTGTATTAGTTTTATTAAAAATGTCATTTAGTTAATTTAAATAAGTTTATATAATAATTACTTAAAACAAAATTCTAAACATATAGTTTTATTAAAAATTACTATTTTACTAATTACCATCTAGTAATATAATTGTCGCATCATAATTAGTATAATTTCAATTAGATTCCCTTTTTAAGTTAATTTTTGTAATCTTGTAATTTCATTTAGTAATTTAGTTTAAGTTATTTTCTTTTACTGTTACTATAAATGCCTAATCCAAAACCTCCTTTAATTAAGTTTGACATCAAAGACTATTAAAAACCATTAAACACTCCATCTCCCTGTGGAACGAATCGGATTTACCAACAAACTAAACTACACGGATAGGACTAGTTGCCTATATATATGTGTGAAATCAACCTAAAATCTATAAAATACCACATATACAATAAATCAATTCGTGTAACAAAACAACTCAAATCCGTTCATAAATAAAGGTTACGTTTCTGCACATCAACTTTTTGGCGCCGCTGCCGGGGATTTGGCAGTTAAATAAATAGATAATTTTTCTGATTCGTAGTAGTAGTTGGATTTGTACGTGGACCGGGTTGTTGGATCACCAATTTTATTGGTCAATAGAAGGATCCTGCCCCTCTGCTGCATCTTTTGGCTATTCAAAACGTGGGCAAAATCAGAAGGAAAATCTGTTGTTTAAGGGTTTTTATCATTGTTTTTATGTTATTCGATCCTCTCGAGGAAATTCATTTCCAAGAAAGTTCAAAGTTTTTGAATAAATCCTTTAATTCTTTATACAATTTCCCAAATTGTATGATCCGTTCAATCCTAAACTCGATAAACTTAATCCGGAACCTCAAAGAATTAATAAAGGACAAAAACAACAAAAAGAAATAGGAAGTACTAGTAATTTTAAAACACCGAAAAACACTAAAAAAAAAGAGAAACAAATAGGTAACCCTAGATAAACCTTTAGTGAAGTGATCTCATAATAGAAATTAATGTATGAACTTACGTTCCTCCAACGCTGAATTAACTCCTTCACATCCTGAACCCGAAAGAAAATTCCACGAACGCTTAAGAACTCAAGAAGTAGAATCTCTTGCTAAAAATTTAGAGTCACTTTTCTTAGAATCCGACTCTGAACCAATAATTCAACCAATCATAGAGCCGATTATTAAAAAAGAAGAAGAAATGGCTGATACAAATCAAACAATGGAAGCATTAATGAAGGCCACAAGAAAAGGTCAAGGCCACGCAATCATCCAACCCACGATGAGTGATGGCTTTGAAATAAAAGGTTAATTTTTACACATGGTAACTAATACATGTCAATTCGGTGGAGCCCCAAATGAGGATGCTAACGAGCATCTTCGTAAGTTTGTAAGCATTTGCAAGCTTTTCAAAATCAAAGATGTCACCGATGAAGTTGCATGTTTAAAAATCTTTCCATGGTCCTTAAAAGATGATGCAAGAGATTGGCTAGACTCATTACCAGAAGGTTATATTGAAAACTGGAATGATATGATGGATAAATTTTTGTCAGAATTCTTTCCTGCTTCAAAAGCAGCAAAATTACAAAGTGACATAAATCACTTTAAACAAAAGCCTAATGAAACTCTTTATGAAGCTTGGACCCGATTCAATAAAATGCTTCGAATATGTCCTCAACACGGGTTGAATACATTCCAAAAGGTCCAAATATTCTATAAAGGAGTCAATGTGACAACTAGAAAAGATATAGATGTTGCAGCCGGAGGTTCGATCATGAAGAAAACACCTGAAGACGCTCACACAATCATTGCTGATTTAGCTTCCCATTCTCATAATTGGCATCAAGAAATAGAATTTTCTAGATCATCAAATGTTGCTAGTATTGAAAGCAATGATGAAATTGCTTCTTTAAAAGTTCAAATAGCAAATCAAGCAAGGCAAATCGAGAAAGTAACCAAGGAAATGCATGCTATCAGAGTAGGATGTGAACTGTGCCAAGGTCCCCATCTTACTAGAGATTGTGATCAAAGTACAATGGAAGAACAAGCAAATTTCTTAGGATACTTACGAAAAGGTGAAATGAACTTCAGTGATTTTCCAGCTATAGAAGCAAACAACCGAAAATATCCTCCTATAAACAGCTATCAAGTAGGAGGACCTTCAGGATCAAATAATAATAACTATCAAGGAGGAAATCCAGGTTACCAAAATAACCGGAATTTCCCAAATCAAAATCAAAGAAATCCGCCACCAGGTTATAATAACCGAAATCAACCTCAACGAAATTATCAAAATAATTTCCAACACACACAACCACTAGCATTCAATCAACCACAACCATTAGCAATTATGCAACCTCAACCTGAGAGGAAATCTGGTTTAGAAGATCTCTTAAGAGATTTTATGGTTAAGCACGAGCAAAATGCAGAGCTCCAAACTCAGCAAATCCGAAATCAACAAGCTACAATACAAAACTTAGAAAGAGATGTTGGAAGGATCTCACAGTTACTATCAGAGAGACCACCAGGTACTCTCCCCTCAAATACTCAAGTAAATCCCAACAACCCCCAAACAAGGAACGAGCATGTAAATGCTATAACTACTAGAAGTGGTTTAACTACTAAACCAGAGACTACAAAATCCCCGGAAGTTCCTTTATCTCCTTCTATTTTACAAATACCGGTTGATGAAAATGAGCAAGATAACAAAGAACAAGAGAAAGATGATCCACCTGAGGTCATGCCAAAGAAAAGTGAAGAACCACCAGTAAAGGCGCATAAGGAACCTATTCCTTACCCGAAAGCATTAAAGAAAGACAGACTCGCAAGGCGGTATGAGAAATTTGCGGACATGATTAAGCAAATTAGCATTAACAAGCCACTCGCGGAGGTTCTTAGGGATATGCCCAATTACGGGAAGTTTTTAAAGGATCTCATATCCTCGAAGGGTAAATACCACGACGTTTCTGCCACATTCCTCCATGAGGAATGTTCGGCCATCTTAAAGAAACAAAATGTACCTCCAAAATTAGGAGACCCTAGTAGTTTTATCATACCATGTATGATGGGTGATTCGGTAGTGTACGATGCACTAGCCGACCTAGGTGCAAGTGTTAACTTAATGCCTTACTCGTTATATTTAAAACTTGACTTAGGAGACTTAAAACCAACCCGAATGGGTATTCGATTAGCAAACCAATCATTTGATACTCCAATAGGTATAGCCGAGGATATACTTGTAAAAGTTGGCTCACTCATCTTTCCCGTCGACTTTGTTATTCTAGAAATGCAAGAGGACACAAAAGTTCCTATCATTTTAGGACGTCCTTTCCTAAATACTGCAGATGCTATCATCAATGTCCAAAAAGAACAATTAAGTCTAGGTGTGGGAAACGAGAGAATAATTTGTCACATTGACAAAGCCATGAAAAGACCCACTTCTACCGATGACTCTTGTTTTCAAATTGATGTTATAGATCTTTGTGTCGAGAATGAATTGAAGGAGCTACTTGAAATTGATATCCCGGGGTTAGCCCCGGTAAGTGAGAATGAATACTTCAATATTGATAAAGATTTTGATGAGTTGATGAAGGTGGTCACGGATGACGAGACCATAATAGAAGAAATTCCCATGGAAGAGGAATCGTTTGAGGAAATCAAAAATGAAGATAGATTTCGTATAAAAAATTCCTTAGAAGAACCACCCGTACTAGAGCTTAAAGAGCTACCCAAACACTTGGAGTATGCTTATCTCGAAGGTACATCTAAATTACCAGTAATTATTGCTTCACATCTTTCAGATAATGAGAAGGATAAGCTAATTTCTGTATTAAAAACCCATAAAAAGGCTATAGCCTGGAAAACAACCGACATTCCGGGAATAAACCCGTCTTATTGTACACATAAAATTCTCCTTGAGAATGACTACAAACCCGTAGTGCAAAGACAACGCAGGCTAAATCCCAACATGAAAGAGGTTGTTAAAAAGGAGGTCGTCAAGCTTCTTGACGCCGGGTTAATCTACCCCATCTCCGATAGTCCATGGGTTAGTCCAGTACAAGTAGTACCCAAAAAGGGGGGTACAACCGTTATATTAAATGAAAAGGACGAACTCGTCCCAACTAGAACAGTTACCGGCTGGAGAGTCTGTATTGATTACAGACGTCTAAATGATGCCACTAGAAAGGATCATTTCCCTTTACCTTTTATTGATCAAATGCTTGAACGATTAGCGGGAAAAGAATATTATTGCTTTTTAGATGGTTTCTCCGATTACTTCCAAATTCCAATTGATCCCAACGACCAAGAAAAGACCACATTCACTTGTCCTTTCGGTACCTTTGCCTATCGCCGCATGTCGTTTGGTTTATGCAATGCACCCGGAACCTTTCAAAGGTGCATGATGGCAATCTTTGATGATATGGTAGAGGATTGTATGGAAGTCTTCATGGATGACTTTTCCGTGTTTGGAGACTCCTTTGAATCGTGTCTTTTCAATCTAGAACGTATGCTTATCCGATGTGAGAAAGCAAACTTGGTCCTAAATTGGGAAAAATGCCACTTCATGGTGAAGGAGGGCATTGTACTTGGTCACAAAATATCTCGTGCTGGAATAGAGGTAGATAAAGCTAAAATTGAAGTTATCTCTAAGCTACCTAAACCATCAAATGTTAAAGCAATTAGAAGCTTTCTTGGTCACGCAGGATTCTATAGGCGATTTATCAAAGATTTTTCTAAAATCGCCCGCCCATTGACCAAGCTTCTTGAAAAGGATGCTCCATTTGACTTTGACACTAATTGCGAAAATGCATTCTCGATTCTTAACTCAAAACTCACACAAGCTCCCATTATGGTATCTCCAGATTGGAGTATGCCATTTGAGCTAATGTGCGACGCAAGCGACTATGCTTTAGGTGCTGTTTTAGGACAACGTCCCGATAATCATTTTCTTCCGATTTATTATGCAAGTAAAACTCTATCGGGAGCCCAAATTAATTATACCACCACGGAAAAAGAACTCCTAGCGGTTGTTTATGCATTTGATAAATTTCGGTCATATTTGGTGTTGTCCAAGACCATTGTTTACACGGACCATTCGGCACTTAGGTATTTATTCTCGAAACTAGATGCAAAACATCGTCTCATACGTTGGGTTCTTTTACTTCAAGAATTTGACATTGAGATACGTGACAAGAAAGGAGCTGAGAATCTAGCTGCCGATCATTTATCCCGACTTGAAAACCCCGAATTAGATAAACTTGATGACACAATCATCAAGGACACATTTCCTGACGAATCTCTAATGAGGGTTGAAAAAGAATCTGAAATCCCATGGTTTGCCCATTTTGCAAACTATCTTGCTTCAGGCATACTACAAAAAGGACTTACTTATCAGCAAAAGAAGAAATTTTTTGCGGATTTAAAATCTTATTTCTGGGAATACCCAGACCTATTTCGTGTTGGTGCGGATCAAATAATTCGCCGTTGTGTGTACGGACAAGAAGCTCAACAAATTCTTGAGCATTGCCATCAAGGGCCAACCGGCGGTCATTTCGGACCAAACCACACTGCAAGAAAAATCCTTGAATCAGGCTTTTATTGGCCCACGATCTTTAAAGATGCCCATGATTTCGTTCGGACTTGTAACGCATGCCAACGAACGGGTAACATCACGAAAAAGGATGAGATGCCTTGATGTCGAACGAGGTGTATACAAAATAGCTTATATTTTACTAGGAAAATACTATTAAATACGATACAATTTTACACAAGATATTTATTTATTTATAGAATGGATATACTTAAACCTTGCTACAACACTTATAGGCAGTGTACCTAATCGTACAGTAGTGTAGTTTTTAGTAAGTCCGGTTCGTTCCACAGGGAAATCTTTAAACAAAGCTCAACGCTATATTAGTTTACTTTTATAAAAATACAAATATATATATAAGTGATATTATTATTATAAAGGGGGATTTTTACCGTTTAATGACCGGTTTGTCGATTTTAAAACTTTAGTCGCAGTTAAAACCTAATGTAAAATATAAAATAAATACAAGACTTAAATTAAAGCGTAAAGTAAATAACGATAATGAAATTGCGAATAAAAATGCGATAAAATAAAATTGCGATAATTAAAAGTATGATAATTAAAAGTGCGATAAAATAACATTAAAAGTGCGATAATTAGAAGTGCAATTAAATATAAAATAAAGGAAATAAAATATGAAATAAAAGAATTATGTTTATTTAAACTTCCGTAATCATGATGTTTGACGTGTTGATTTTAGTTTTATGCCCATGGGTTAATTGTCCTTTGTCCTGGATTATTCAATATGTCCGTCTGGTTTTTGTCCATAACAGTCCATCAGTCATAAATATAAATTGCAAGTGTCCTTGTCAAATTATTATTATACCCGAAGATAAATATTCCAACTAATTGGGGATTCGAATTGTAACAAGGTTTTAATACTTTGTTTAATGAATACACCAGGTTATCGACTGCGTGTAGACCAAGGTTTTACTACTTTGTTAACAATTACACCAATTACCCTTGAATGTAATTTCACCCCTGTTTTAATTATTCTAGTGGCTATTAATCCATTCCCGTGTCCGGTTAAATGAACGATTATTCGTACATATAAATACCCCGCCCATCGTGTCCGATCGAGTGTATATGGTAATTTATAGGGACGCCCAATTGTAAATCTTTATATTAACATTAACAAACTTTCATTTAGTTAAACAAATATAAAGCCCATTAATAACCCATAGTCTAGTTTCCACAAGTGTCGTTCTTTTGTCCAAACCCCAATTATGGTACAAAGCCCAATTACCCAATTTTAGTAATTAGCCCAACATCATGATTACTTCGTTTTAAATAAGCATAATAATAACTTAGCTACGAGACATTAATATAAAAAGGTTGAACATAACTTACAATGATTAAAAATAGCGTAGCGTTACACGGACAGAATTTCGACTTACACCCTTACAACATTCGCTAACATACCCTTATTATTAGAATTATAATTAAAATTAAAATATAAATTATAAATATAAATATATTACGTATATATTGAGAGAGAGATTGAGAAAAAGATGTTTTTTTTTCGATCAGAATTCGGTTGGCTTTATAGCCAGAAATGAATTTTGGGGCTCCGCGACTCGCGGCAAAAAGCCCTTCAAACTCCGCGAGTCGCGGAGAGGTATTTTCAATTCACACCCTTGGAGTTTCTGGCTGCCGACAGTTTTTAATATATATATATAATATATATATAATTAATATAATTAATTATATATTATATTATATTTATATACATAGTTAACTTGTAATTTTTAGTCCGTTGCGTCGAGCGTTAAGAGTTGACTCTAGTCCCGGTTCCGGATTTTCGAACGTCCTCGCGTACAATTTAATATCTTGTACTTTGCGTTTTGAATCTTGTACTCTTGTGATTTCGAGACGTTTCTTATCAATAATTGGAACCTTTTTGATTGTCTTTTGTACTTTTGAGCTTTTTTTGGTCGTTTGCGTCTTCAATTCGTCGAATCTGTCTTTTATCTTCACCTTTTATTATTTAAACGAATATCACTTGTAAATAGAACAATTGCAACTAAAAGCTTGTCTTTCTTGAGGAATAATGCTATGAAATATATGTTCGTTTTTAGCATTATCAAATATTCCCACACTTGAGCGTTGCTTGTCCTCAAGCAATATCGTCTTGAAATACTAGAATCACTTCTTTATTCTTCACACTTTGTACATCAGTGATTTCTATACGGCGGTATAAACAATGGTAGTAACGATATGGTTTACAGTCCCACATGACTATAAAAATTTAGATCCATTAAGGAAATTGGATCTTTATGAAAACATTTGATCTTTTGAAAATTAAATCTAGTTTTTACCCTAGATAAGTTTTCCGGAATAACCCTTTACCGGTGTTTGCAAAATATTTTTGTGGGTTTGGTGGGTTTCAGATTTGAAAATTTTAGCTCAAAACTTGCGGTTTTGTGTCACCCACTTGCTAACCTTGTATTTGGAAAGCAACACGTCCAGTTTACTTGTCCCGTATATTACCTTTCGGCAAACTACCGTCCGGTTGTAAAGGAAAGCGTTGAACAAGCAACTGTTTAAGGCAATGTCCCGTGACATGCTTTTGATTATGGTCTATAACGTGTCGGACGCAATTACTATTCTTGGTAGGAGCAATAGTAAAGCTCACCCTTATAATTTTTCGGTTTGGCACAAAGTCCTGTCTTTGACCATGTTATGTAACCACCGTTCTTACGGTTGACACCCGATTTGGTTCAGGTGACCTAATGAATTCTAGGTGAATTCCTAGGATTTTACGTTCAATGGTAATGAACGCATTGAAAATAGGGTTTTCAGAAAACAAATCGGTTTGTATTTTTGATCAAAATATTTTCTCGTTTAAGCTCGAGTTTAGATATCATTGAATTCCATGAGTTTGTAATTCTCAATCTTTAAGGTCAATCTCAAGGATTGAGTAATATCAGGCTTAAAAGCTGATTTTTAATCTTTAAGGAGATTATCCTTTCTGGGGATCTGATTCATTAGTCTTATCCAGCTAATTTGCACGGTGCCTCCCCATTGTACGAGATAAATCCTTCTCATGGTTAGGATAAATCTGACCACTTGGCGACCCTGTTTAATGCTGAGGTCCGTGGATTTCCTGCTGATTTTAGTGATGACTTTTCTAGATTTTTCGTCAACCTACAGCTGGTCTGGACGACAACTTCATGACCTAAATCAAGAAGCGCGTGTCTTTTTCGGAAGACTTTACTTCCTTTTAATGATGGAATTGATTCATCGTGTAGATCCATCTCTTCTTTTCTTTCATTGGGTAAAACAGTTTAGTTTAGTCCAAAGCAAAAGTATTTTCAGTTATTTGTTACAAATATATGTGGCATATGTTTAAAATAACTTGGTAAATTTTCCCACACTTGGCTTTTTATTTCTTTTTATCGTCCTCTATTCCATTTTAAATGAATTTTAACATTTTAGTTTGTTTCTCAATTTATCTCCTTTCCGAGGTAACAATAATTTCGGTGTTAAAACCTAGTTTTATCGTTCATAAATATGTTTAAACATGATTTTGAATTCATTTATTTGAAAATTTTTAAAAATTTTACTAGAATTGGGTAGTCAGTATATAAGACCAGGGCTGTTCTTTATTATCAGAGAGCACTAGATTCTAATACAACTACTGCTTTACTAGTATTTTTAATGGTAACCAAGTGTATAAAGTAAAAGTTTTAAAATCCGAAAGAATTTAACCCCTTCCCACACTTAAGATCTTGCAATGCCCTCATTTGCAAGAAATCAGTAACAATTTAAATTATTGAGGGTGATTTGTGTGAAAATGATTAAATTTTTACCAAAGTTTCCAAATATATTGGCGTTTGTTTGCTGAATGATAAATGGTGCACGTCATTTGTTCATTCCGTCTTGTTGTTATTTCACATACATTTTGCATCATTGTCGTCAAAATTACTTGCTTTTGCTGAACTTAATGCCAGTCTTTGAAAATGCGTTGTTTTACCCTGTTGTGTACATAAGATAAACTGCAAACATATATACATATTTTTGAAGTTTGGTTTATTACCCCACATTCAAAAATTATTAAAATCTAAGAATAAAAGTTAGAAATTATAAAAATGATTACAATATTAACAAAAATATTAAATATATCAATAATTACAAATTACAAAATAATAAAAAAAAAATAAGTAAACTAAGGATGATATTGGTACCAATAGGGGTTCCACGCATAACCATAAGTGCTATAGAATGCTTCGGCAGGGTCATACGTAGGATATGGTGGCTGCATCTCTATCGACCAAGGAGGGAAGACGGGTTTCGGTGTAGGAATATAGTTTCTACCTATGTGTTGGCAATGCGCTATGATCTGGTTCTGATGAACTTGCCAATCTTCAAATGCTCTCTGTCTAGCATTTTCGTATTCCTGAGAAGCTATAAACCTATGAATTTCTTGCCCCCCTCCTACATTACCTTGTTCCTGGTTTCTCTCTACCTGTGGATGTCTACCATTGTATCGTACTGCGGCGTTATTTCGCCGCTTCAACACTTTCGCACCATGGTATACATTTAAACCTATAGTGTCGCGGGGTTCCGGCTCTTCTACTAATAATCCCCCCCGACTTATATCCACACCGAGATATTCACCAATCAAAGTAATAAAAATACCACCTCCTATTATGCTATGTGGACGCATCCCTCGAACCATAGCTGATAAATAATAACCCACACAATATGGTATACTTACAGCGCTGTGTGGGTCTCGAATACACATATGGTAAAACAAATCTTGTTCATTTACCTTTTCTTTGTTTTTACCCCTTTGTGTAATCGAATTAGCTAAAAATCTATGTATTACTCTTAATTCGGCTCTATCTATATCCAAATAAGAGTAGTTTCCCCCTTTGAAACGGTGGTGGCTTGTCATTTGACTCCACACACCGTGTGTATCAAAATTCTCATCTATTTTCCTACCGTTTAGTATCAATCCTCTACAATCGGCAGACGCTAATTCCTCAGGCGTATATATACGTAAAGCCTGAGCCATGTCCAGTAAAGACATGTGGCGCATCGAACCGCCTAACAAAAATCTAATAAAAGAACGATCGGTTAAACTAGCTACCCGATCATTCAACTCTATACTACATAACAACTCTTCACACCATACTTTATATACAGGTCTGCGTATGGTGAATAAACATATCCAGTCATTGAAAGAAGAATTACCATACCTCTGTACCAGTAATTCCCTAATTGGCCCGGCCAATTCTACAGCTTCCAAGGGTCCCCATTCTATGACCCTCGGTACCTCAACAACCTTGGAATGAAGAGTATGCAATCCCCGTTGATATTTTGGATAATCTATCCAAAGTCTGTCAAATCGCAGGTTCGGGTGCAACTGTTCCAAGTGCATATCTGAAAAGGTCATGACTGGATGAGGTACATCCTGCTTGTAGTAGTTATCTACCTCCTGTTGTTCCAAGTTCTCAGCAGGAGCATGGCGGGCTTGGGATGAAGATTCACCCCTTTCATTCTGCAAAACACATCAAACACAAATTTTGTGCATCCAAATATGCATTAGTGTCAGCAAAATCATCAATCAAAATAATTACAATGACATTATCAATTTATATCAAACTTAAGCTTATTTTCACATTTTTATCAAATCTACACTTTTTCAAATAAGCATATACGAAAATTTTCGCCAAGTTCATAAGCATTCAACTCAAATAACATGTCAAAATAATCATTACTAGCAAATAAACAAGTCTCAAATGACATTATCTTTCAAAAATCAAGTTCATGAATTTTGGACTTGAAAAAGTCCACTTTAATTCTCAAAATCATGGTTAGGCTCAAAGTTTGGATCATTTAACTACCTAGACATGTTACACTACTCAATTTAGCAATAATTCATGACAAAAATCGGCCATAACCTGTTTATATCAAAAAGCCCCAAATTTGCTCAAGAACACAAACCCTAGATTCTAAAGATTTTGAAGTTTTTGGCTTCAAATCATGTTAACAAGCATCAATCTAGGTTATACATGCATAATATACTAACAATTTAACACTAATTACACTAAAAATTAACAAAATTCAAATTATGAAAATATGCTCAAGAACACACTAAAATTCGGATTTAAAGGTGATTTGGGGTGTAATTGTACCTGTTTTCTTGAGTAGTTCCTAGATATCATCCTTCTCAACATGATTTTAGCAAAAAATTTGGTGATTAACGGTTAAAAATTGAGATTTTTGGGGGTGATTTTCGTGGGTTTTCGGGGGTTTTTTTCGCTGTTAAAATTGCAGTGTTTTTGTGTGTGGTGTGTACAGATCGTGCAGCTGGTTATATTTTTTTTCTGTAATTTGGTCCCTCCGCGAGTCGCGGAGGTTTTCACTGAAAACTCCGCGAGTCGCGGAGTTACTTTTTTTTTTTTTTTTTTTTTTTTTTTTTTTTTATAATCTTTAACTTATAAAACAATTAAGAAATTAATTTTAAAATTTTGTTTCCTTTGTTATTTAGGACGAGGTCGTTTCGGATCGATGTCCTAGTCCGTCCCTCGACAAAATTTTAAAATTTGTCTTTTTGTAGCGATTGTTTTAAAAGCTAAGATTTTTGGGTTTTTTCAATGTTTTTGGCATACTTTAAATCAATAAGATTAAAAATAATGATAATAAAAGTTCTCGTCCCTCCCTCGGGTAAAGCAATTTCGGTTCAGAGACCTAGTCTTCAACTTACGACGAATTTTAAAAATCATATTCTTAACTTAATGAGATAAAGTAAATTTTTGTTTTTAAATTCACACAACTTAAATATAAAATTCAAAATTAATATTAAAAATTCACACCAAACTCAAAATTTAAAATGCATAAAATTAAAATTTCATATTTTAAAAATTAAAAATTCACACCAAACTTAATTTAAAAATTCATAAATTCATACCAAACTTATATTAATTTTTCAAATATTTACAATTTTAAAAATATTGTTTTTACAAAGTTTACAATATTAATTTAAGATTTAAATATTAATTTTAAAAACATGGTAAAAAAATAAAATTAAAAATCTTTTTGTCTTTTTATCCCACTTTAATCAATCAAATATTATCAAAAATATGCGCCCCTCTTTTCGGTAAAGTAATTTCGGTTCCAAGACCTAATTTAACTCATGACGAATTTTTGAAATATTTTGGTTTGATTGTTTAAAGATATTTATACCTTAAGAATAAACGTTAAATTTCGCAGTGATGTAATAAATTTTTGAATGATATCAATAATTTCGGTCGCCAAACCTAATTTTATTTAATACCAATTTAATACTTTTTAGCGAACAAATTAGCGTTTATTATCAAAAGGTTAAAAATAAAAATAAAAATAAAAACTGTACAGACATACCTGTGAAATAGATTTCTTAGTTATATGATCTATTATATTCATAAGATAGTCGGTTTAATTGGTCTTCCATGGCTGCATAGGCGTAACCTCGAGCATTCATTGTCTTTTCTTCTAAACATATGAACGGTCCGTCTCTGCATAAAGTAACAAATTCGGTATTTGAATAGGTTTGATTATTTGAACATTTACCTCCATGTGACCATTTTCCGCATTTGTGACATTTTTCTAGGTGTCGTGCTCTTCTTTTCGCTGCGGATTTTGATTTTCCTTTACCAAATTGTAACTTATTATCTTCGCATCTGGATCCTTTTCTAACTCCGTCCATTCTTTCTCTGATTACTGATACTAATTCACTCGGTAGTATGTCATTATTTCTTTTAGTGATCAAAGCGTGTAGCATTAGACCATGGTTTAGTTCACAGGCAGTCTTCATTACGTAAAAACCTAAAAAAAATAAAAATTCAGAATGGGGGGAGAAGACTAGTTCTTTAGGGTCTGCTAGGGAAAGACCATACGTGTTCCATTTTCGAGAACTACACGAAAACAGACAATCTAACTCTAACAGAAATTCATATTATTCTTTAAAGACTTGATTCTCCCCACACTTAGTTAGCTGTGGTGTCGAAATTGTGATTAACTTCGTTGTCGACTTCCATCGGACCATGTATGTAATGTTTAACTCTGTGACCATTAACTTTAAATTCAATCCCATTTGAATTTATCAATTCTATCGTTCCGTATGGGAAAACTCTTTTTACTATGAATGGTCCAGACCATCTTGATTTCAATTTTCCAGGAAATAGCTTGAATCGTGAATTGAAAAGAAGAACTCTGTCTCCTTCTTTGAATTCTTTTGAACTTCTGATTCTTTTATCATGCCATTTCTTCGTTCTTTCTTTATAGATTAACGAATTTTCGTATGCTTCATGTCTTAATTCTTCTAATTCGTTTAGTTGACTTAATCGTAGACGTCCGGCTTCATGTAAATCAAGATTACATGTCTTCAAAGCCCAAAATGCTTTGTGTTCAATTTCTACTGGAAGATGACATGCTTTTCCATACACAAGTCTAAAAGGTGTGGTTCCAATTGGAGTTTTGTAGGCTGTTCTAAAAGCCCAGAGTGCATCCTCCAATTTAATTGACCATTCCTTTGGATTTGATCCTACGGTTTTCTCTAGAATACGTTTTAAAGCTCGGTTTGTATTTTCAACTTGTCCACTTGTTTGTGGATGATATGCGGTGGAGATTTTATGAGTTACTCCATATCTTTTAAGAACTTTCTCAAGTTGATTATTACAGAAATGAGTACCCCGATCACTTATTAAAGCTTTCGGTGTTCCAAACCTTGCAAAAAGACGTTTTAAAAAATTGACTACAACTCGTGCATCGTTAGTTGGGAGAGCTTGTGCTTCCGCCCATTTAGATACATAATCAATGGCTACGAGTATATATAGATTATTATGAGATTTTGGAAATGGACCCATAAAGTCAATACCCCAAATGTCAAATACTTCACATACTTGGATGACATTTTGTGGCATTTCATCACGTTGACTTATTCTTCCGGCCCTTTGACATGCATCACAGGATTTGCAAAGAAGGTGTGCGTCTTTGTAAATTGTAGGCCAATAGAATCCAGCTTCATAAACTTTTCTTGCTGTTAGTTGAGGCCCATAATGCCCTCCTGTTGGTCCTGTGTGACAATGGTTTAAAATTTTACTAGCTTCATCTCCAAATACACATCGACGTATTATTCCATCGGGACAACTTTTAAACAGATGTGGATCTTCCCAGAAATAGTGTTTTATATCACTGAAGAATTTCTTTCGTCTTTGGTACGATAATCCTTTTTCAAGGAATCCACAAACTAAGTAGTTTGCATAGTCTGCAAACCATGGGATTTCTTTATAATCTATCTTCAATAGATATTCATCAGGAAAGTTGTCTTGTATGGCCGATTCATTCAGAACTTCTAATTCGGGATTTTCAAGACGAGAAAGATGATCAGCGGCGAGATTTTCTGCTCCTTTTTTATCTCGGATTTCAATATCAAACTCTTGTAAGAGTAAGATCCAACGGATTAATCTTGGTTTAGCATCTTGTTTTGAAAATAGGTATCTAAGAGCAGAATGGTCTGTATAGACCACCGTTTTTGCTAGAACGAGATATGATCGGAATTTGTCAAAAGCAAAGACAATAGCAAGGAGTTCTTTTTCAGTAGTTGTATAGTTCGTTTGTGCTCCTTGTAATGTCTTACTAGCATAATATATAGGTTGAAATCGTTTTTCAATCCTTTGTCCTAAAACGGCTCCCATTGCAAAATCACTTGCATCGCACATTAGTTCAAATGGTAGATTCCAATTTGGTGTTATCATGATCGGCGCATTAGTGAGTTTTTCTTTAAGAATATTAAAAGATTTGATACATTCATCTGAAAAGATGAATGGCGCATCCTTTTCTAGGAGTTTATTCATAGGAGTGGCAATTTTAGAAAAATCTTTTATAAAACGTCGGTAAAAACCGGCATGCCCTAGAAAACTCCTAACTCCTCTAACATTGGTGGGATGTGGAAGTTTAGCAATTACATCTACTTTAGCTCTATCCACTTCAATTCCTTCTTTTGAAATTTTATGTCCAAGAACTATGCCTTCTTTAACCATGAAATGGCATTTCTCCCAATTAAGTACTAGATTTGATTTTTCGCATCTAATTAGCATTCGTTCCAGATTAACTAGACATGATTTAAATGTATCACCGAAGACTGAAAAGTCATCCATGAATACTTCCATGCATTCTTCTATCATGTCGTGAAAAATCGCCATCATACACCTTTGAAAGGTTGCAGGGGCGTTACAAAGTCCAAATGGCATGCGTTTGTAAGCAAAAGTACCATAAGGGCACGTGAATGTGGTTTTCTCTTGATCTTCGGGTGCTATTGGAATTTGAAAATATCCGGAAAATCCATCTAGAAAACAATAGTAACTATTTCCGGCTAATCTTTCCAACATTTGATCTATGAAAGGTAAGGGAAAGTGATCTTTTCTGGTGGCGTCATTTAATTTTCTATAATCAATACATACACGCCATCCTGTTACAGTCCTAGTAGGAATAAGCTCATTTTTCTCATTTGTGATAACAGTCATGCCACCCTTCTTAGGCACGCATTGAACTGGGCTTACCCATGGACTATCAGAAATTGGATATATCAAACCTGCATCTAGCAGTTTAATAATCTCTTTCTTAACTACATCTTGCATATTAGGATTTAGTCTTCGTTGGCGTTGCACATACGTTTTATGACCTTCTTCCATAAGGATTTTATGTGTGCAATACGAAGGACTTATTCCTTTAATATCATGAATCTTCCATGCAATGGCTGGTTTATGAGCTTTCAACACAGAAATGAGTTGTGATTTCTCATTTTCAGTAAGAGAAGACGATATTATTACAGGTAATTCAGATTCACCATGTAAATAAGCGTATTCCAAATGGTTTGGAAGTGGCTTTAACTCTAATTTCGGAGGTTCTTCTATCGATGATTTATATCGATATCTGTCTTCTTCTTTTAGCATTTGAATTTCTTCTGTTGTTGGTTCATATCCATTAGCTATAAGTGTAGCTAACATTTCAGCTTCATCAATTGGTTCATTTCCTTCTCCTAAAGAACATTCTCCTGTTCCTTGTAATTCTGGAAATTCTTCTAATAATTCTGCATGTGCATCTATAGTTTTAATATAATAACATGTATCATCTGCAGATTGTGGTTGTTGCATTGCTCTATCAACTGAAAAGGTAACACTCTCATCCTCTATACTTAGGGTCAGTTTCTTACCGAACACGTCTATCATTGCTTTAGCCGTGTTTAAGAATGGTCTTCCTAATATGAGAGGAACTTGAGAATCTTCTTCCATGTCTAAAACAACAAAATCTACTGGAAATACTAAAGTACCAACTTTAACTAGCATGTTCTCCATTATCCCTCTAGGATATTTTATTGATCTATCGGCTAGTTGTATGCTTATTCTGGTTGGTTTCAATTCTCCAAGGTCTAGTTTAGCGTATAGTGAATACGGCATTAGATTTATACTAGCACCTAAGTCTGCCAATGCTTCTATTGAACTAAGACTACCCAGAAAACATGGAATTGTGAAACTTCCTGGATCAGATAGTTTTTCTGGTATCTTATTCAACAGCACTGCTGAACAATTAGCATTCATAGTAACAGCCGAGAGTTCTTCCATTTTCTTTCTATTCGTGATTAGATCTTTCAAGAATTTAGCATATCTTGGCATTCCTGAAATCACATCAATGAAAGGAAGATTTACATTTATCTGTTTAAACATATCCAAGAATTTGGATTGCTCGGCTTCAAGTTTTTCCTTCTTCATTTTACTCGGATAAGGAAGTGGTGGTTGGTATGGTTTAACATAAGGTTTATCCTTAACTGTGTTATCTTCATTAACCTTTTCAACTACCGGTTCTTTTTCCTTATCTTGATCAGGTTTTGGTTCTTGTGGAGTAGGAATAGTTTCATCAGAAGTTACAGGTATTTCAGGTGGTTTAAGTGTTGTACCACTTCTTGTGGTAATAGCTTTAGCTGTTTCATTCCGGGGGTTAGCGTTTGTATCGCTAGGTAGACTTCCCGGTTTTCTTTCACCTATTAACCTTGCTAGGTTACTTACTTCTTGTTCCAGATTTTGAATAGAAGCTTGTTGATTTCTAAATGCTTGAGCATTTTGTTCATTGGTTTGTTTTTGAGATGTGAAAAACTGCGTTTGAGTTTCAACTAGCTTCGTCATCATATCTTCTAAATTCGGCTTTTTATCTTCGGTTTGTTGTGGTGGTTTGTTTTGAAAATTAGGTCTTTGCTGATTATAAGTATTATTGGATACTTGTTGATTGCTAGGACCTTGTTGGTTGTTGTATGGAATATTTCGGTTATAATTCTGGTTTTGATTGTAAATCGGTCTTGGCGGTTGATAATTATTCTGATAATTATTTCCAGGCCTTTGGTTTATGTATGAAATATTCTCTCTTTGTTCCATTGTTAATTCATTACTGAGACAATCTTTTGTCAAATGTGGTCCTCCACACTGCTCACAACTAATTCGTATAGCATGAATATCCTTAGTCATCTTTTCCATTCGTCTCTCGAAAGCATCTATCTTTGCTGAAATGGAATCTAAGTCATGGCTAGAATCGGCTCTCGCTGCTTTAGATGATCTAATGATGTCTTTTTCTTGGTGCCACTCATGTGAGTGGGAAGCAGTATTATCAATAATTTTGTAAGCATCAGTTTCGGTTTTCTTCATAATCGAACCACCAGCTGCTATATCTATGTCTTTTCTTGTAGTGATGTCGCATCCTTGGTAGAATATTTGTACTATTTGACAAGTGTCTAAACCATGTTGCGGACATCCTCTTAACAACTTTCCATATCTTGTCCACGCCTCATATAGAGTTTCATTTGGCTTCTGTGTGAACGTAACAATTTCTGCTTGAAGTCTTACGGCTTTTGATGCAGGAAAGAATTGTTTAAGAAATTTATCAATTAAAACGTCCCATGTATCGATCGCCCCTTCAGGTAACGATTCCAACCAATCTTTGGCTTCTCCCTTTAAAGTCCAGGGAAATAACATGAGATATATCTGTTCATCCTCCACTTCTCGGATTTTAAATAGTGTGCAGATCCTATTAAAGGTACGTAGATGTTCATTTGGATCTTCCTTCGGCGCACCACTAAATTGGCATTGATTAGTCACCATGTGTAGAATTTGTCCTTTGATTTCATAATCTGGCGCATTAATGTCTGGATGAGTAATTGCGTGACCTTGGCCAGTGCGTTTAGCTCTCATTCGGTCTTCCATACTTAAAGGTTCCAGATTCTCCATAATTGAATTTGTTGAATCGGTATCACTAGATGCTTCAGATTTAATAGTTCGTTCCTCAACAATCTCTGTTTGAATGATTGGTGGTTCCGGAGGAAAGTTTAATGGTTCAGGATCTATGAACCGTTCCTGAATATTTTCTGGATTCTCAATTGTGAGGTTTGTTTCAAAAAATGGATTATCGGAAATTTGAACTGAAGTACTTGGTCGACTGGATGACGATTCTAAAGAAAAATCAACGGCGGTTATATTTGTTAAACGATGTCTTGATCGAGTTACAGGTGGTGAACGTACAAAAGGTGATGAACGTCTTGCTCGGTGCATTCACAGAATATCCTATTAGTTTTAAAAAGGAAAGAAAAATTATAATAAGTTATCCAATCAATAGACTTTTCTGATTTTGCCCACGTTTCGAATAGCCAAAAGATGCAGCAGAGGGGCAGGATTCGTTTGGTCTCAATATAATTGAGGACTGTTTGGCTCCAATAACCCGGTCCACGTACAAATCCAACTATTACTACGAACCAGAAAATTTTGATGTCTATTAATTTAACCACTTAAAATAAATTTTCGTAATTTTAAGAAATTTAGATAAGAAGTAGAATAAAATTCTAAGTCCTAAAACTAGAATGGCGAGAAATAAGAGAGAAAAAGATTTCGTCGAAAAAGGTCGAAAAAAGAAAAATGGTTGAAAAATAAAAGGTGACGGAAAAATAAAAGAAACTTATCAAAACTTAAAAATACTTAACTAATTTAACCTTATTACTACAACTAACTTAAAATTATAATCGCAAATTGAAATTACTAATTGGAATGATAATTGGTACATAGTAAAAGGTCTCTAAAAATATTAAAGCTTACAGGAAAAACTAAATCCCAAATGGAAATAACTTAAAAAGAAACTAAAACTTAAAAAGGCGTCGCAAAATTCTAAAGCACCTAAATCTTAGTCTAAAGAAAAAGCACTTAAGGAATTCTACGGCAAAGCCTAAAAATCTAGGAGTAAAAATAACTATAGCAAAAACTAAGTTTAAAATTAATTATGAGCTAAAAATACAAATATTACGCTACAACGATTAAAAAGGTACAAAATATAAAAATATACAAAAAGTTGTAAAAAGTACAATTTTTATAAAAAATATTATTTTTATATTATTTATTTAATAAAAACTACTAATTTTACAATTTTAATAAAACTAATTAAACAAAATACATATATAAAGTAAAAAGTAAAAATAAAACTAAAATTAATAATAATAATAATAATAATTAAGTTAAATAATAATAATAATAAATTAAAACTCCGTAATTAATGCAACTTTAGGGTTTTGTCCGTGTGTCAGAAGACCTCCGCGAGTCGCGGCAAATAAAGAGGAAAACCCCGCAAGTCGCGGGGTTCAGAAAAACAGTTGACAGGTTTCACTTTTACGCGTTTTCTTTATATTTTTTTTTTTTTTATTTTCTTTTTTTCTGTTTTTAGTTTAAATAAACGATTTTTAATAAAATTTATATTTTTATAAATTAAAATAAAGATAAAGAAACTTATAAAACTTAAATATTTAACAAAATCCTAAAAATACTTATATTTTTGTTTTTCTTTTTATATTTTTGAATAATTAAAACGTAATTTTTACAAAAACGACTTTTAATAAAAGTAGATAAAAATCTTTTTTTTTTTATATTAGCGTTGCGCTTCCGGCTTTTAAGATGTTATTTCCCCGGCAGCGGCGCCAAAAATACTTGATGTCGAACGAGGTGTATACAAAATAGCTTATATTTTACTAGGAAAATACTATTAAATACGATACAATTTTACACAAGATATTTATTTATTTATAGAATGGATATACTTAAACCTTGCTACAACACTTATAGGCAGTGTACCTAATCGTACAGTAGTGTAGTTTTTAGTAAGTCCGGTTCGTTCCACAGGGAAATCTTTAAACAAAGCTCAACGCTATATTAGTTTACTTTTATAAAAATACAAATATATATATAAGTGATATTATTATTATAAAGGGGGATTTTTACCGTTTAATGACCGGTTTGTCGATTTTAAAACTTTAGTCGCAGTTAAAACCTAATGTAAAATATAAAATAAATACAAGACTTAAATTAAAGCGTAAAGTAAATAACGATAATGAAATTGCGAATAAAAATGCGATAAAATAAAATTGCGATAATTAAAAGTATGATAATTAAAAGTGCGATAAAATAACATTAAAAGTGCGATAATTAGAAGTGCAATTAAATATAAAATAAAGGAAATAAAATATGAAATAAAAGAATTATGCTTATTTAAACTTCCGTAATCATGATGTTTGACGTGTTGATTTTAGTTTTATGCCCATGGGTTAATTGTCCTTTGTCCTGGATTATTCAATATGTCCGTCTGGTTTTTGTCCATAACAGTCCATCAGTCATAAATATAAATTGCAAGTGTCCTTGTCAAATTATTATTATACCCGAAGATAAATATTCCAACTAATTGGGGATTCGAATTGTAACAAGGTTTTAATACTTTGTTTAATGAATACACCAGGTTATCGACTGCGTGTAGACCAAGGTTTTACTACTTTGTTAACAATTACACCAATTACCCTTGAATGTAATTTCACCCCTGTTTTAATTATTCTAGTGGCTATTAATCCATTCCCGTGTCCGGTTAAATGAACGATTATTCGTACATATAAATACCCCGCCCATCGTGTCCGATCGAGTGTATATGGTAATTTATAGGGACGCCCAATTGTAAATCTTTATATTAACATTAACAAACTTTCATTTAGTTAAACAAATATAAAGCCCATTAATAACCCATAGTCTAGTTTCCACAAGTGTCGTTCTTTTGTCCAAACCCCAATTATGGTACAAAGCCCAATTACCCAATTTTAGTAATTAGCCCAACATCATGATTACTTCGTTTTAAATAAGCATAATAATAACTTAGCTACGAGACATTAATATAAAAAGGTTGAACATAACTTACAATGATTAAAAATAGCGTAGCGTTACACGGACAGAATTTCGACTTACACCCTTACAACATTCGCTAACATACCCTTATTATTAGAATTATAATTAAAATTAAAATATAAATTATAAATATAAATATATTACGTATATATTGAGAGAGAGATTGAGAAAAAGATGTTTTTTTTTCGATCAGAATTCGGTTGGCTTTATAGCCAGAAATGAATTTTGGGGCTCCGCGACTCGCGGCAAAAAGCCCTTCAAACTCCGCGAGTCGCGGAGAGGTATTTTCAATTCACACCCTTGGAGTTTCTGGCTGCCGACAGTTTTTAATATATATATATAATATATATATAATTAATATAATTAATTATATATTATATTATATTTATATACATAGTTAACTTGTAATTTTTAGTCCGTTGCGTCGAGCGTTAAGAGTTGACTCTAGTCCCGGTTCCGGATTTTCGAACGTCCTCGCGTACAATTTAATATCTTGTACTTTGCGTTTTGAATCTTGTACTCTTGTGATTTCGAGACGTTTCTTATCAATAATTGGAACCTTTTTGATTGTCTTTTGTACTTTTGAGCTTTTTTTGGTCGTTTGCGTCTTCAATTCGTCGAATCTGTCTTTTGTCTTCACCTTTTATTATTTAAACGAATATCACTTGTAAATAGAACAATTGCAACTAAAAGCTTGTCTTTCTTGAGGAATAATGCTATGAAATATATGTTCGTTTTTAGCATTATCATGCCTCAAACCGGCATCCAAGTTTGTGAAATCTTTGACATTTGGGGAATCGATTTCATGGGACCCTTTCCAAGTTCACATAAGTGCAAGTACATACTAGTAGCCGTTGACTATGTATCCAAGTGGGCTGAAGCAAAAGCTTTGCCTACAAATGATGCTAGGGTGGTGGTAAACTTCTTGAAAAATCTCTTCTCACGCTTTGGAATCCCAAAAGCACTCATATCCGACCGAGGAACACATTTTACCAACAACCTTCTTGAAAAGGTGTTGAAGAAGTATGGCGTAACTCATCGTTTCTCTACTCCGTACCACCCGCAAACAAGTGGTCAAGTGGAGAACACGAACCGTGCCTTAAAACGCATACTTGAGAAGACGGTTAATAACAACCCTAAAATCTGGCAACGCAAGTTAGATGACGCGTTGTGGGCTTTTAGGACTGCGTATAAAACACCAATAGGTACCACACCATTTAGACTTGTATACGGTAAAGCGTGTCATCTACCTGTTGAAGTTGAACACAAGGCGTACTG
This sequence comes from Rutidosis leptorrhynchoides, assembly GCF_046630445.1. Taxonomy (NCBI): domain Eukaryota; kingdom Viridiplantae; phylum Streptophyta; class Magnoliopsida; order Asterales; family Asteraceae; genus Rutidosis; species Rutidosis leptorrhynchoides. The sequence goes on from NC_092341.1 coordinate 10,708,665, forward strand.
GGCTATGAGAGAATGTAATACCGACCTTGTACAAGCCGGAGAAAATAGGTTATCACAACTTAACGAACTAGATGAATTAAGATTACAAGCCTACGAAAATTCTAAAACATATAAAGAAAAAACTAAAGTATGGCACGATGCACGATTAAAAAAGAAAGAATTTGAGCAAGGGGATAAAGTATTGGTATTCCAATCACGTTTCAAGTTTTCACCTGGTAAACTTAGATCCCGATGGAATGGGCCATATATAATAAAACAGGTTTTTCCATCTGGATATGCAGAGTTGTATGGTAAAGACGGCGGAACTTTCAAAGTGAACGGACACAGACTCAAGTTATACTTTGAAGAAATCAATACTACGAAAAGAGACGAAACCACCTTCTACCCTAAGGACAAATAAATTCAGGGTAACTCTAAGGTTTTAAACTCCATTCTCGATTTTTATTCTTATCTTTAAGAGTGGGGTTAGATTGGTCTTTCCCTAGCAGACCCTAAAGAACTAGTCTTCTCCCTCCATTCTACCTTTTTAATTTCTTTTGGTTTGTTTTTATTGTTTATTTTCAAGATGCGAGGTCAATATATCTACAACCACTTCATTTTAATATGCGATAAGATTTTACCAAGAGATGTGGTGTTAGATATTAAGAAAACATGCGATGCGATGAGAAAAGGAGAAAGACAAGATTATAATGAGAAAAATTATGGAAAAGGCAAATCAAAATGCGCTAAAAGGCGTCGGGCACGTCAATTGGGTAAATGTGAAAAATGTGGAAAACCAGCTCACTCAGGAGATTGCCCAAAGAACCAAACGGACTCTAATTTCGAGTACGTAACTTTATGCCGAGAAGGGCCTTTCAAATGTTTAGAAGAAAACCTCTTAAACCCATGAGGTTACGCCTACGAGGCAATGGGAAGCGAAATTTCGCGACTCGACTACGAAGCGAGTCAACGTGGGTTCACTATCTAATTCTTTTTCTCGTCGATTGTATGTATGTGCATATTTTATTTTTATTTTTTTTATTTTGTGTGTATTTTGGTTTATATTTGTTTGCAGTGAGTTTTATAAAAAGGTCTACTATTTAAACTTGATTAAACTTGAATTTAACCTGTTTTCATTGAAAACGATAATGTTAAAGTGTTAAAACTGAATTATTGTTGTTCAAATTGCACGAAATTAATTGTTAAATTTTTAAGATATCATTTAAATAGTAAATCACGAAAACGAAAAAAAAAAATCCTTTCTACTAAATTGAGGTGAAACGCCTTGAGTTTAACTTGTTTCTTTGAAAATAAAAATGTTAGGTGTCACAACTGAATTTTTATTTTTCAAAAATTGTACAGAATATTTGTTAAATTCTAAAAGTCTGTAGTAGATTGCAAAAATATACTCTTTTATCAATAACCGTAAAAATATATAACTTATAAAACTTTGTCGTGGATAATGATAGGTTTGACAACCGAAATTAATCTCTACCTAGACGATAGGAAACAAAGTTTTAAGTTTGAAAATTAGTTGATTTAAGGGTATATAACAAAAATAGAGTGAACTTTTATTTATTTAATTTTTATTTTTCATGTACTTGTTTTTATTTTATTCATTTTCGATAAAACTTTTAAAAACTTTAACTTTTAATTAATTGAATTTTATAAATTGAAGTTAACAATTTATAAACGGATTAAGATCAGGTGTAAAAACCGAATTTCCGTTACAAATATAAATTTTTAAAAGATATTTTAAATTCAATTGATTTTAAGTTATAAAAAAATAGAGTGTTTTTATTTTATTTTAAATTTGTTTTCGAAAAATATTAAAAACTTTAACTATTAATAAATTAAATTTTATAAATTTATTTTTAAGATTTATAAACGGATAAAGAACAGGTGTAAAAACCGAATTTCCGTTACAAATATAAATCTATAAAAGATATTTTAAAACTTAATTGATTATAAGTTATATAAAAAAAAAAAAAAAATACAGCAGAAATTAAGCCTTACACGATTCGTGTACCCCTACACGATTCGTGTAAGGCCAAAAGCAGCTGCACATATCAGACGGGGCAGGGGCTGGGTTACACACTCTTTCCCTTCCAAATTTTTTTTGCTGCGACGAACCACACACCCCAAAATCCTCAAAATCGCACCAAATACATAAATTAACACCTCCAATCTCCTCTAATTCTTCAATCTTTCATCATGCCAAGAGTGGTAAGGATTTTTAACCCATTTTAATTAGTGTTCTTCAAGTTTTTCATTATTTTTCTTTATAGTTATAATCCGAATTTTGTGCATGTTTGTGTTGATTTTTTCTTGATTATTGTTATATCTATGTTGTTAGTAATATGATAAACCCGATTAGCATAAGAAAATGATGTTTAATTGGTGTTTGCAAATTAGGGTTTATACCAAATTGGGGAAAATTGAGAAATTGAAACTAAAGTGTGTTAATTTGGTTATAATTAGTTGTTTTTGAGTATTTTGTTAGTATATAGAACTTGTGAACATGATTTTGATTGCTTGATTGTGTGATTTTTAATTTTAGCCTAAAATTATTAACTTTTGATACTTTCATGAATCAAGTATGCGTTTGAATGATGTTAAGGATGATTTAGAAGCTGAGATATACGCAATGTGATTGAATTGAAGTAGATATGCTTAGAAAAATTGCGTGTTTTCACTTGTGAATTAGACTTTTTATATGAAACTTGATTTTTGATTTGTGATTTTTGGTTTGTTTTTGCTTTGTTTTGGATAATAGAACTAAATATCCCAAGTTTGTTGAATTAAATTGATTAAGGTGGTGTTGAAAACAAGTTGTTTGTTGAAGTTAAAATCTTTGCTAACATTTACACATCCTATTGGGATGATTTCCTTGTTTTTAAAATGTTATGCAGGGACCAATTAGAATGAGGGCAGTTAACCAACAAGAGGAAGTTACGCCCGAAATGGAACAACAAATGTTGCAACTACACCCGATTCTACATTTCCCTATTGAAATAAGCCAAAGGGTACAAAAAGTTAAGGATTTACTTACTCTGGTAAATCGAACAATCAATCAAGTTTGCGTTGTTGATTGGACTCCCTTAGGTCACCCAGTTAATTTAGATACACAGATAAGGAATATTTTAACCCAAAGCTACACGGATGAATTTGGGGTAATTAGGTATTTTAATGACTGGGAGAGATTGTTTGGTTTGACTGCTCCTGTATATAGGGATTTGTGTTTAGAATTTTACTCTACTGTTAGGATGAATAAAAGCCCCGCAACTGTCCAAGATACTAGTTTCCTACAATTCCGACTGGGTGGGATTGATAGAGTAATGTCCCTAGGCGACATAACTATGGCCTTAGGGATTTATGAGGGTGATGATATGATTGCTCCAGGTTTTTGGGAATTTATATTTACAGGAGCTAGGTATTCAGGAGATTATGATTCTGTCAGCGTCTGGCGATCTTTTTCCGGAAGAAATTCATATACAGCAGGCCGAGAATCATACCTTAAGATCCAAGATATTCGCTATCGATTAATTCATAAATTTATAGCGAACACGATTAACCAAAGGGCATTCCTTACTACAGATAGGATTAATTATGTCGACCTTTGGTAATTGGATGTTATTAGAGATAGGGAAACTAATATTAGTATACCCTATGGAGTGGCCTACTTTTTGGCCAATGTAGGTAAGGGTGCTCGAGGAGACAGTGACATATCGGGGGGTCACTATATCACATGTTTGGCATCCTGGTTCGATATCAACCCGAACGACTTCGCACCTCCAATCCAACCGATAAATCAACAGGTTCGTACCTTAGGATTGGATGTGTATAGGACAGCTAAAGCTATACGGGTGAGGGCTGGGGTGATTAGTTTAAGGCCACAGGAAGTTGCGCCTCAAGAACCCATGGAAGAGGATGACGAACCCGAGAGGGAAGCCAGGAGGAGACGACGAGAGACAGATCAGGCTAGCTCGTCACATACAGGTACTTCTGATTTCGATATGCTCCAAAACTCGTTTAACGCATTGAGTTTAGATGTACGTAATTCATATCAAAACTGGGGAGCGAGATCAGAAGATCAGTACACTGCTTTATCTCGGCAATTAGGGGACATTAGGCATACCCAGCTAGATCAATATAATATGCTGTCCAACATCCGATATGATCAGAGGGGAATGGGAAATCAATTAGAGTGGGCGCACCAACAGGCATATCTATACGCGTCTAACCCGCAAGCTTACGCACCCTCAGCCTTTCCATCATATCCCCCATGGCAATCACCCGATGACCCTCTACCTCCACCCTATGACCATAACGCCGCAATAGCCGCGAGTCAGGATGCATATAGGCATTTCTACGAGGAACAACGCCTAAACGAGCAACGGCAGCGACAGCAACAGGAGGAGGGCGAACGAGGAGGACCATTTTGGAGCCCATTTGACTAGTTCTATTGTTTTAATCTTTTTATTTTTAATTTTTAGTTTGTAATAACATAATTGAATGGTGTGTATTGATATTTTTTATACTTCTAATGTTTTATTGTATATTAGTAAGAAATAAGTGTGGGGTAATATTGTTTTGTATGATTGAAGTACAACCCCATATTTTGTGTGTTTTTAACATGGTTTTGACAGGTACAGACGAAAATGCAATTAGACGATACGAAACACCAATATGCATTGTGATACAAAAGATGGATATAATCATAGGAAAAGCAATTTGAAAATCCAAATCGGTTAACAAAAGGAAGTTCCAAATACTTTACACTTTTTGTCCTCTCAAATATATACATTATTATCTGATTTTTATGTAATGAGGGCATTAAATAATCTTAAGTGTGGGGTGGGAATATATAAATTCTCGAGAACTTATAATTTGGTGATTTTTATCAAGATTTATAAAAATTTTAAACAAATGTATCTAATCAATTTTTAAGGTAACTACGAGCAATTAAAGATCAGGTGTAAAAACCGAAATTGTCGTCTCAATACATTAAAAACGCATAAGTTATTTGTTTAAAACCTATAAAAGGAAACCAAGTATAACAAGAATTTATAAAACCTTATGTTGAGAACCATATATCACATGTTTCTATGAAGTTATTGCAGATATCATTGCTTTGGAACGTATAAACCTGAATATTCCACTATTACTAGTAATAGAGGATGAATCAAGTCCATCCCGTAAGGAAGTAAAGTCTTCCAAATTGACACACTTGCTAACTTATGTTAGAAGATGTAGTCCAGAACAGCTGTAGGTTGACGAAAAATCTTGTAAAGTCATCCCTAAAATCGGCTGGAAATCCACCTAACCTCAGCATCAAACAGGGTTTTTGGTGGTCAGACTTATCCTAACTATGAGAAGGATATGTCCCGTACAATGGGGGGGCACAATGCAAATTAGCTTTTAAGACTAATGAATCTAATCCCCAGATGGATGATCTCCGTAAAGATCAACTGCATCTATGTTTGACCGCGGTCAACATACATATGCCATAACAAATTGAGGTGTGCAAACTCATGGTTCACCGATGATATTTGGACACGATATAATTTTGCTCTAAAACTTATGCTATTTTATGAATTATATTTGTGTAAAACCATTTTTTGGACATTCGGCTTCAAGTTCCATGATACTACAATCATGGGGGCGAATAGCTTGCTAATCGCCGACTGAGACTTCGTTTTCAGTTACCCTCAACCGGAATTTGAGGTTAAAACCGGAAAACGTGTCTAGTGTAAAAACTAGCCTGACATTTTATAAAATCATAAAACGTTTTCACAAGGTCCAATTTTCCCTAAGGATCCAAATTTTTAAACCCTAATCACGAGTTTCATGTTTGTTTCTGTTGTCAGAATTTCGTTTCGTGTGCGTGTGATCCAATAAATAATGTGTTGTGTAATATATTTCATATAGTGTGTGTTTCATTTCGTGTATTGTGTGTTGTGTGATCTAAATGTTCGATAAGAAAGATATATAATGTTCTAACTCTGTTAAAAGATGTAATTGCTTGAGGACAAGCAACGTTCTAGTGTGGGGTATTTTGATATTGCTCTAAACATACATATTATTCGACGCAATATCACTTATATTTCATAGGTTTTTATCATCTACAAAGACATTCAATTCGCATTTCACAAGAAAAAGGACAAAAGTGGATAAGAGCTTGCTATTTGAAGATTCGACGATAAAACGATAGTTGTAACCAAATTTATATCAAGAAACGTTTATCCGAATTAAAGTACAAGATAAAAGAAGAAAAGAGTTCAAATAAGAAGTGCCAAATCAGTACACGTCAATACGGGATCAACAAAGAACAACTGAAAAAGAAAAATGAAGAAAATTGCTGATTACTCTTACACGAATCGTGTATATCTACACGAAACGTGTAGAATATTTATTCTCACACGAATCGTGTAGTGATACACGAATCGTGTAATGTTAGGCCGAATTTAATCATTCATCAGATAAGGGGCGGCTGCTTTTGGAGTTAAAAATTACTTCTTTTTCTCTAGTGCTACAGCCATCAAGCCAGTTGAATTCACCTACTACTACTTGGAGCAGTTTAAATACGGAGTACTATCAAGAGTTGAAGACACACATATTTTCATACAATTATTATACGCAAGTTATTATTCTGTAATTTTTATTACTCTATTAGTTCAAGGTTAAAAATAGTTGTAATATTAAGGGTGTATTGTTCGTGATAAAGGGTGTTATTGTACTCGTGAAAGGGGTGTTATTATTGTAATTTTTCTACCGTTTGAAGTTAATGCAAGTGAAGATATTTTAGTAAGTTTACTCTGTTAAAATTAGCGTTGTTATTATGTTTGCATATCTATATTTTTATGTCTACCTTAGTGTAATGAATAGCTAAATTTCCCTAGTGTTTGCTTAAATGTAGAGCCCCTAGTGAAATGGATTGTTACCATTAGTAAAGTTAAAATGTAACTTTAGTATTTTTAATATTGAGCCTAGTTAAAAGAACCATTTTTATGTAATTAGGTATTTAACCCTTGCCACTTAATTTATTAAATTTAAATAACGAAAGTTGTTTTTATTTACATAAATTGAGCTTCAACATTAAAAATGATCTAGACGAATTTATGGATAAGTTATTGACACCAATTTAGAAATAAACTTCGGTGGTTTGGGTGATATCAATAAATTATATGAAGGTGAAATTATAAAAAGGGAAACCGTTATAATTTGGGTATTGGCGAAGGTCAAAACTAGGCTAGGTCTCAATTTAAATACTTAGGGAATAGTAGCTTTCTAAAAAGAATCCAATGAAAATTAGATTTTATTTAGTTAAGTTGTAACCTTATATTTATTCGAGAGAAAAATGTAAAGTTTGATACTAGAACATTTTAATAGGGCGTAAAACTTAAAACAATCCATGGACCTAGGGGTGACACAATTAAGTAAACACTCCCATTTATCTTATTTATACTTCTTATAAAAAGTATTATTGTTATTATTCACGAATTATAAGTTTAAAATATAAAAAGAAACCATAAAAATATTTATTTTTCGAAACAGTTAAGGTAGACATAAAAATAGTTGTAATATTAAGGGTGTATTGTTCGTGATAAAGGGTGTTATTGTACGCGTGAAAGGGGTGTTATTATTGTAATTTTTCTACCGTTTGAAGTTAATGCAAGTGAAGATATTTTAGTAAGTTTACTCTGTTAAAATTAGCGTTGTTATTATGTTTGCATATCTATATTTTTATGTCTACCTTAGTGTAATGAATAGCTAAATTTCCCTAGTGTTTGCTTAAATGTAGAGCCCCTAGTGAAATGGATTGTTACCATTAGTAAAGTTAAAATGTAACTTTAGTATTTTTAATATTGAGCCTAGTTAAAAGAACCATTTTTATGTAATTAGGTATTTAACCCTTGCCACTTAATTTATTAAATTTAAATAACGAAAGTTGTTTTTATTTACATAAATTGAGCTTCAACATTAAAAATGATCTAGACGAATTTATGGATAAGTTATTGACACCAATTTAGAAATAAACTTCGGTGGTTTGGGTGATATCAATAAATTATATGAAGGTGAAATTATAAAAAGGGAAACCGTTATAATTTGGGTATTGGCGAAGGTCAAAACTAGGCTAGGTCTCAATTTAAATACTTAGGGAATAGTAGCTTTCTAAAAAGAATCCAATGAAAATTAGATTTTATTTAGTTAAGTTGTAACCTTATATTTATTCGAGAGAAAAATGTAAAGTTTGATACTAGAACATTTTAATAGGGCGTAAAACTTAAAACAATCCATGGACCTAGGGGTGACACAATTAAGTAAACACTCCCATTTATCTTATTTATACTTCTTATAAAAAGTATTATTGTTATTATTCACGAATTATAAGTTTAAAATATAAAAAGAAACCATAAAAATATTTATTTTTCGAAACAGTTAAGTGTCACATATTTTTACACATACACGAATCGTGTATCATCACACGAATCGTGTAAGGCTCTGACGCGGCTACAGTACAGCTAGGGTTAAATTTAGGGTTTTAATTATTTAATTATATATATTTAGGTTATTAGTTATTTTAATTAAGTTAATTAGTTTTACTTATTATAAAATACCTTAATAAATGTTTTAATCTTAAAATTAGTATTAATTATTATAAGTTTATAAATTATAACTAGTTTATAATTAGTTAATTAATTAATTTCCTTTTAATTTGTATTAGTTTTATTAAAAATGTCATTTAGTTAATTTAAATAAGTTTATATAATAATTACTTAAAACAAAATTCTAAACATATAGTTTTAATAAAAATTACTATTTTACTAATTACCATCTAGTAATATAATTGTCGCATCATAATTAGTATAATTTCAATTAGATTCCCTTTTTAAGTTAATTTTTGTAATCTTGTAATTTCATTTAGTAATTTAGTTTAAGTTATTTTCTTTTACTGTTACTATAAATGCCTAATCCAAAACCTCCTTTAATTAAGTTTGACATCAAAGACTATTAAAAACCATTAAACACTCCATCTCCCTGTGGAACGAATCGGATTTACCAACAAACTAAACTACACGGATAGGACTAGTTGCCTATATATATGTGTGAAATCAACCTAAAATCTATAAAATACCACATATACAATAAATCAATTCGTGTAACAAAACAACTCAAATCCGTTCATAAATAAAGGTTACGTTTCTGCACATCATTAACAGTATTGTATATAAGGATTTTGAAATGGAATTAAAATTCGAGGTTTTGATAAAATGGATTAAGAACAGAGGCATCGAGCTTTTTTAAAAAAAAAATCTATTTTAATTTTCTAAATGCAGTGAATAAAAATTTGTAGTTGATAATGGAGGTGAAGACTCAAATCAGTTCCTCAAATACATTGAAAAATTTGATGGATTTATAGGCTGTCGACGGAAATCAAATTCAGAAAAATAAAAAATATATATAGAAAGTAGAAAACGATATACAACGGAATTTGTTTGTTAATGTAATTATTTGGAATCAATTCGTACCAGTTAGTAGACATAAAGCAAATCATAAAACAGTTTGATAATGAAAGACAACTGATTCCCTTAATAAACTCGTTTGTTATTATTTTCAATAAATAAATGTAAATATATTAATAATAATAATTCTATTAATAATAATAATAATAATAATAATATTAATAAATGATAATAAAAAATATTAATAATAACATTAATAATGATAATACTAATAATAATAATAATAATAATAATAATAATAATAATAATAATAATAATAATAATAATAATAATAATAATAATAATAATAATAATAATAATAATAATAATAATAATAAAGATAATAATAATAGGATAATATCAATAAGGATAATGATAAAAATAATAATGATAATAATATTTTTGAATGAAAATGATAATAAATAATCATAATAATAATAATTAGAATTAGTTTTAATCATTCTTATAATAATATTTATATTTAACATCTTTATTTTGATAACCTTAAAATTATAATTATAACAATAATAATAATATTATTCTTAGTACTACTAGTATTGATATTAATAAAAGTAATAATAATATTACTATAACAACTATATTTTAAATTGTAATTAAATTTAATATATATTTTTCATATTATTAATTTTGTAATATTTATTAATTATATATATCATGTTATATAATAACACATATCGAATATCTAATATTTATTCATTTTAATATATTACAATGTACATACAATTAATAATTATATATGGACATCATATATATATATATATATATATATATATATATATATATATATATATATATATATAAACTATATTTTAATTATTAAGTAGATAAATATATTAATTATATATATATTGAAACAGATAATCTCAGAGTATAACATTTAATACACTATAACAAGTTTTAGTTATTTTAAGTTATTTTTCATAATAACTAATTCTCATAATAGTTCATTAATATATTTAATTTATCATATATAATTATTTACATATATGATTATTTATTTTTCTGTTTACAATTAAAGGTTCGTGAATCGTAGAGAATAGTTACAGGTTAAATGAATCCATGTAAACAGTTCAAAAATTTTGAGACTCAACCCAACAGACTTTGCTTATCGTGTCAAAATTATTTAAAGATTAAGTTAAAATTTGGTCGGAAATTTCTGGGTCGTCACAGTACGTACCCGTTAAAGAAATTTCGTCTCGAAATTTGATCAAGGTCATCATGGCTAACAATAAAAATGTTTTCATGACGATTATGAATTGATGAATAGAGTTTTATCATCATTGAGTAATATGGATAAAAAAATTTGATTTTTGTGAAGAGTACGAATGAGGCTATCATAAAAGGATGAAATGAGTAAATGCAGGTTCATCTTACTGGTGACGTAATCACGGTTAATTTCCGGAATTCAAGGGATTTAAAAGAGATCTTCGCAATAAGATTTGGTTCCTCGGTAATTAAGGAAATTAGGATCTTCTTTGGTTAAATGAAATAATCTATTTCGATTGCTCTGTCGGATATTTCACTATAAATTCACCCCCTTCATTTCCTTATTTATACAGCTCATATCTTCTATTCTTTCTCTCTTAATTCATATTTTAAAGCATTCGTCAATATACTTCATCCGGTTCTGATTCTTGATATACTCCTAACTTTCATATCTATCGTTCTTCTTTTTCATCTGCCGCCAGAGGAATCTATTCACTTCTACTATACTCTTGGTTTTATAGTATTTTTAGTTCTCCCGTGTCTTTACATTGCAATACTTATTGATATACACGGTTTGTAATTTATGTGTTGTCATCGGGCTTTATGTCTTTCCTTATTTTTTGGAGTCCCTCCTCTTGTCTTTCTATAATCATTGATATCCATAGTTAATGCTCTCTCTTTATTTTCTGTGATTTATACTCCCATTTCTATTTCGGAGCTTCATGCTCTGTTTTCTCTTCTTACCATTAAGCACAGCAAGTAATGGTCCAGAATTTGTAGGTATGAAATTTCGAATGAACATAGCTAATGTTCTAAGAGAGGGATTGTAATAGCACGATCTTGATTGGTTAAATTACCAGAAGTCACGGGAAAAGATATAACTATCAAAAATTATGTTTTTGATATATTTATATAATAGATAGAATGTAAGAGTCGTGTAACATGGCACATGATGACGTTATAGTCTGTGAATCATCACGTTCCATTAGAAACTCAGCATGACTTACTGTAATATAATCACGTTGATCAAGTGTCATTATATTATACTAACTCATGCTTCAGTTTCCAACACTACTTCAAAAACTTTCATATTTTAGACTCGAAGGTTTCAAAATTTAGAAACTATAATAGTTTCTTTTATGATGTAACACAGATAGCGCGAAGAGGTAATTGATTTCAGATAACGATAGTTATGAAGATATCTTCAGAAATATCGAAGATATTTATAATGAAAGATATGATGATATCTTAGAACATCTAAGATTAGAGGATGATGAAGAATATTGTTCGCAAAGGTTTAGAGCAATGTATTCGCTAAAGACTTCAGCAGACACTGAATCATTTGGATTCTTTGAAGGCAGATTTAGTCTTTGTGATTTGTCCACAGCCTCCTTCATGGTTTGCTCAATCCTCTAATGTGATAGGGTGTAAACGGTTACCCGATAACGATGACGAAAGGTAAACTTATATATCAAGGTTATAATAAGGCTAATCCGAATGGAAGTCGAAGTTGACTTGTTGGCGCTGTGACAAAATTTGCTAATTTGAAAGGGATTACCAAGTTATGTTGGATAATAATAATGCTTACAGGATCTGATACGGATTCGTGTTAAATTTTTACTTAGTTTTCGAGAGTTTTCCAGGTGCATGATTATTGCTTAAATCTTTCTTCTCGTAGATGAAGTGCGGTTAGTTCATCCTCTTGATTGAGGTGTTTTCAAGAATCATGAAAGGTTTGAACGCAGATTGTAATCGTCAAGATACAAATGAGGTTTAAGATGAAATCAAGTGGAAAACTTGAAGAAATGTTTAGTTTCATATGTTATAATCAATATTTTAATTCATTTTTATTTGTCCAATGTTGGTTTTCCACAGTTAGTAGTCCACAGTTAGTAATTCAATAATTCATATATAGTTTAATATATAATATTCGAATTAATTAATACATATTGTGACCCATTATATACATGTCTCAGACTCGATCACAACTCAAAGTATATATATTATTTTAGAATCAACCTCGACCCTTTATATGCTAACTCGAGCATTACCGCGATATAGAGTGACTTACGGTTATTCCAAATAATATATATAGATGACGTCGATATGATATGTCAAAACATTGTATACGTGTCCCGATTTATCTGACGATATTTAAAGTGCATAAAATAAATAACAGAAATTAAATGACGATAAATAAATTGCGAGAATTAAACTTGCGATAAATAAATTGCGATAAATAAAATGTAATAAGGAATTAACATTTAGCTAGGAACAGTTAGCTAGGATTTTTTTAGCGTGGTTTCTTAACAAAATTTCTCATAGTTAATTTGTTTGTTTCTAACAAATTTTATTTTTGTCCAATGTTTTCTTCATTATGCCACTTGTTGGATTCTGATAAGTCAAAATCCAAATATGAAATTGAATGAAAATGGTTATTCTGTGGTGAATGGATTCGTATATCTGTGGATGTAAGTAGGATAGTAAATGACTGTTGAATCAGATTCGAAGAATGTACAGTGTCACTTATTAATGTGAAATCTAAATATTCCTCGGGTATTACCTACCCGTTAAAATATTTTCACCATTAACAGTTTGTACAAAAGAATTTTTAATTACAATTTTTATGAAAACATGATGTGTGCGAGGTGTAATACGAAATAGATTATATTTTACTACGAAATACTATTAAATACGATACAATTTTACACAAGTTATTTATTTATTTATTGAATGGAATATACCTAAACCTTGCTACAACACTTATAGGCAGTGTACCTAATCGTAGAGTAGTGTAGTTTTTAGTAAGTCCGGTTCGTTCCACAGGGAGCTCGCTGAGTTTAACGCTATATTTTTAAACTATATTTGTATAAATATATATATATATATATATATATATATATATATATATATATATATATATATATATATATGTATATATATATATATGTATATATATATATATGTATATATATATATATATATGTATATATATATGTATATATAATGACCGGTTTGTCGATTTTATGTCTTAAGTCACAATTAAAACCTAATGTAAAATATTAAAAATATATATAACTTAATTTAAAGCGTAAAGTAAATGACGATAATTAAAGTGCGATAAATTAAAGTGCGATAAATAAAATGACGATAAATAAAATGGCGATAATTAAAAAGTACGATAATTAAAAGTGCGATAAGATATAAAATAAATGAATTATGCTTATTTAAACTTCCGTAATCATGATGTTCGACGTGTTGATTTTAATTTATTACCATGGGTTAATTGTCCTTTGTCCTGGATTTTTCAATATGTCCATACGGTTTTTGTCCATAACAGTCCATCAGTCATAAATATAAAGTGCGAGTATCCTCGTCAAATTATCCATATACCCGAAGTCAAATATTCCAACTAATTGGGGACTTAAACTGTAATAAGGTTTTAATACATTGTTAATAATTACACCAGGATATCGACTGCGTGTAACCCAAGGTTTTAATACTTTGTTAATAATTACGCCAAGTGTCCTTGTACATAATTCACCCCTGTTTTAATGAGTCCATTGACTATTAATCCATTCCCGTGTCCGGTCAAATGAATGATTATTAGTATTTATAAATATCCCGCCCATCGTGTCCGATCGAGTGTATATGGTTATTTATAGATACGTCAAATTGTAAGTCTCTATATTAAATTAACGAACTTTCATTCAGTTAAAAAAATATAAAGCCCATTAATAGTCCATAGTCCAATTTCTACAAGTGTCGGTGTTTTGTCCAAACCCCAATTATGGTACAAAGCCCAATAACCCCGTCTTTAATATTTAGCCCAACATTACGATTACTTCGATTTAAATAAGCATAATAATAACTTAGCTATGAGACATTAATTTAAAAAGGTTGAACATAACTTACAATGAGTATTAATCGCGTAGTGTTACACGGACAAAATTTCGACTTACAAACTTAAAACATTCGCTAACATAACCTTATTATTAAACTTTAATATTAAAATTATAATTAAAATATAAATATAAATATATATTTGAGAGTGAGAGAGATTGAATTATATTGTGTATATTTCGTCGACCAAACGTTGCAATTTATAGTACTTGGCTTGCTACAGGGCCTCATGCGACCGCATGACATTTACACTACCTGGCCATGCGATCGCATGGCCAGCTATACCAGCTCACATTGTCAACTAAACGTGGGCTGCTCGATTATTTAATATATATAATATAATATATATAATTTTATATAATTAATTATATATTATATTATATTCTTGTGCATCGTTGACTTGTAATTTTAGGTCCGTTGCGTCGCGCGTTGATAGTTGGTTCATGTCCCTGTTCCAGATTTTCGAACGTCTTTTCGTACGATTTAATATCTTGTACTTTGCGTTTTGCGGCTCGTACTCTTGTAATTTTTAGACGTTTTTCATCAATAATTTGAACCACTTGGATTGTACTTTGTACTTTTTAGCTTTTTGGTCGTTTGCGTCTTCAAATCGTCGAATCTGTCTTTTGTCTTCACCTTTTATTATTAAACGAATATCACTTGTAAATAGAACAATTGCAACCAAAAGCTTGTCTTTCTTGAAGGATAATGCTATGAAATATATGTTCGTTTTTAGCATTATCAAATATTCCCACACTTGAGCGTTGCTTGTCCTCAAGCAATATAGAACTTTGAATAAAAACATACTTGAATCACTTCTTTATTCTTCACACTTTGTACATCAGTGATTTCTATACGGCGGTATGAACAATGATAGTAACGTTGTGGTTTACAGTCCCACATGATTATGAAAATTTAGATCCTATAGAAAATTGGATCTTTTTGAAAACATTTGATCTTTTGAAAAATCAATCTAGCTTTTACCCTAGATAAGTTTTCTGGAATAACCATTCACCGGTGTTTGCAAATTGTTTTTGTGGGTTTCAGATTTTGAAAATTTTAGCTCAAAACTTATGTTTTTGTGTCACCCACTTGCTAACCTTGTATTGGGAAAGCAATACGTCCAGTTTACTTGCTCCGTATATTAACTTTCGGTAAACTACCGTCCGGTTGTAAAGGAAAGCGTTGAACAAGCAACTGTTAAGGCAATGTCCCGTGAGATGCTTTTTATTATGGTCTATAACGTGTCGGATGCAATTACTATCCTTTGTAAGAGCAACAGTATAGATCACCCTATAGTTTTTTGGTCTGGCATAAGGTCCTGTCTTCGACCATGCTATGCAACCACCGTTCTTACGGTTGACACCCGATTTGGTTCAGGTGACCTAATGAATTCCGATGAATTCTTAGGATTTTACGTTCAACGGTAATGAACGCATTGAAAATGGGTTTTCAGAAAACAAATCGGTTTTAATTTTGATCAAGTTTAGATATCATCGAATTCCATGAGTTTGTAATTCTCAATCTTTTAAAATTCAATCTCAAGGATTGAGTAATATCAGTCTTAAAAGCTGATTTTTGATCTTTAAGGAGATTATCCTTTCTGGGGATCTGATTCATTTGTCTTATAAGTTAATTTGCACGGTGTCCCCCATTGTACGAGACAGATCCTCTCATGGTTAGGATAAGTCTAACCACTTGGCGACCCTGTTTGATGCTGAGGTCCGTGGATTTCCAGCTGATTTTTGAGAAAACTTTTCAAGGTTTTTCGTAGACTCTACAACTGGTCTGGACGACAACTTCCTGACCTATATCAAAAAGCGCGTGTCTTTTTCTCTCAGAAGACTTTACTTCCTTTTAATTTCTATTTATATTACAATAAACTGGGTAAAACCTTGATTAAAATCGTCCAAAACAAAAGTATCTTCAATTATTTGTACAAAAATATGTGATATATTTTCTAAATAACTTGGCAAATTTTTCCCACACTTGGCTTTTATTTTTCTTTCTTTGTCTTTTTATTCTCCTCTATTCCATTTAAATGAATTCAAGCGTTTTGGGTTGTTTCTCAATTTATGTCCTTTCTGAGGTAACAATAATTTCGGTGTTAACACCTAGTTTTATCGTTCATAAATATGTATAAACATAATTTTAAATTCATTTATTTGAAAAATTTTTAAAAATTTTACTAGAATTGGGTAGTCAGTATATAAGATTAGGGCTGTTCTTTATTATCAGAGAGCACTAGATTCTAATACAACTACTGCGTTACTAGTATTTTTAACGGTAACCAGGTGTTTAAATTTAAAATTTTAAAAATTCAAAAGAATTTAACTCTTTCCCACACTTAAGATCTTGCAATGCCTTCATTTGCAATAAATCAGTAACAATTTAAATTATTGAGGGTGATTAGCGTAGAAAAAATGATTAAATTTTACCAAAGTTTCCAAACATATTGTTGTTTGTGTTGAATAATAAATGGTGCACATCATTTGTTCATTCCGTCTGTTGTTACATCACACTTATTTTTCGTTTTGTCGTCAAAATTAATAGCTTTTGCTGAACTTAATGCCAGTCTTTGAAAATGCGCTATTTTACCCTGTTGTGTACATGAGATAAAATACATACAATACAAATATAAACATGCATGGTAATTTGAAATAAGACTTATTATCCCACTTTCAAATTACAAAAATGAAATATTAGTGTACAATAATAAAAATATTAAACATTACATTAAAGTATCAAAATGTTAAATGTTTAGCATAAATAGATAAAAATAATAAAAGAGAAGACATCACCAATGGAACACTATTGATTTGGATAGGGGTTCCAGTTCATATCATCGTTTGGGTTCCAGGGTTGGTGATAGGTGTTCTGGTATGCTTGATTGGGGTCGTACAGGTCAAAGGGTGGTCGCATATCGGGCTGATGTGGTGGATAGTAAGCAGGTAGAGTTGGGATGTAGTTACTTGGTACCTGATATGATAGCTGGCTCATGATTTGGTGCTGATGAACTTGCCAACTATCGTGTTGGTGTCGCCTGGAAGTCGCATACTCATTCGCGGCTGGCCACTGCTCATACCGACGATTCCTTTTGAAACGACCCGTCAAAGTACACTTGACGACCATCGTTATCTTGGTCCCACAGCTTGATCATAACTCTATATGAATTTAATAAATAACCTTGCATTCTTTATTTAAAAATAATTTCCTATAAAGGAAACCTATCAAAATATGTAAGTTTAGAAAAACCATACATTATTACTTAACCAAAAGTTGACCAAAACAAAGTCAACAGCATCCACTATTAAATGTATCAAAATAGAATGCAAGTTATTGTTTAACAAAAGCTGCCATCATAAATATGCAGACTTTCTAAGCACAGCGGAAGCAATCAATCATGAACCTGAGAATAAAACATGCGAGTAACTGTCAACAAAAATGTTGAGTGAATTATAGGTTTAATATTGCAAACAATATTTAATTTAAACCGTAAAAATTTATGTTTGAAAACATAAAAACTCCTTTTTGGACCACAAAATTATATGCTAGAAAATATATAAAAACATTATTCCATTTACCGTGAGCCACCTGGTAACCACTTAACCATTTATTTACCCTTGCCAAACACAATAAATAATATAGACTGAACAAGTGTATCTACAACAAATTACGAAGTACTAAACATTTCGATTATAAATTGCTAGTGCGACTAGCTCGAAATGGGGTTGTCAAACCCGATAGATCTATCCGTAGGATTCGCGTTCACCAGTAGAAACCAGTGATTACAGTTACCAGACTAGGAAATATTTTTGTTCAACTCACAATGAATAATTTAAACCAACTTTCACTTGTGTCCAAAATATAAAATAAATTGCATGTATTCTCATCCTAAAAGATTTAAAATAGAAAATGGGACTATAACTCACCTTAATAGCAAACGAAGTAACCACACAAATATGCGAACATCAAATGAAATAAAGTGATCCGGAATGATCACAATGCTGACCTATAAATAAAGCAGGTCGATATAAATAACTAACTTAGGTCAAGTCTTAGTATGATAGTTATTGTACATGTTGTAAGTAGTCATAGAACAATACTCAACATGCATCGGTTTGATCGGAACAGCGTACGGACACACACTTTCTATTTTTAGAAAGTTTCTATTTTTGGAAAGTTTCTATTTTTGGAAAGTTTCTATTTTTGGAAAGTTTCTATTTTAGAAAAATTTCTATTTTTGGAAAGTTTCTATTTTTGGAAAGTTTCTTTTTTTAAAAAGTTTTAAGTTAGGAAAGTTTCCTTATTTAGAAAGTCAACAAAAGTCAACTGAAAGTCAAAGTCAATCGGAAGTCAACTCAAAAGTCAACCTTGGTCAAACATAGTCAACGTTAATTTTAAAAGTGTAAGTTGTAATAATAATGTAAGTTATAACGTTTATTAAAGTTAAATATGTCTAATTATGTCATAACATAAGTTTAATTAAATTAAAATGAATTATTAAAGTTAATATAAGTTTAAATGATATAATTAATATAACATAAGTATTTAATTAATTAATTAAATATTAGTCATAATATAAGTATTATTAATTAATAATAAATTTTAAATCATATCATAAGTATTATTAATTAATAATGAATTATTAATCATATCATAAGTTTCTAATTATAATTATTAAATCATAAGTATTTAATAATTAAATTATAATTAAATAATAACTAAGCCTTATAATAATTAAATAATTAATTAATCCTTATTATAAGTCTTATTATAATAATCTCATAATATAAGTTTAATACTTATCATAAGTATTTTCCATTAATAATAAAGTATTATTAATCCTATGTTTAATTAAAATGTTAATTAAATCATAAGTAATAATTAAATGATATAATAAATATATATCATAAGTCTTAAATAATAATAATTACTTTTTTTATCATAAGTAATTAAATGATAATGAAATCCATTATTTATATCATAAGTTTAATAATTAGTCATAAGTTTTAAATCAAAAGTTCATCGGGTCGTATCCTGAGCCCCGGGTGTCGGTTTTCGGCGAGCCTTACATATATCTCCGCCTAAGAAAACCACCCGACACTTTGATACACTCAAGAACACCCCAAGAACAGTCCACAAGTCATGATGCACAGCCATTACACTACTTGGAACTTCAATTCACTCAAAATCATGTTTTAGACGTAACGGGTGATTCGTGGCTCGGATTGAGACGACCCGAACATGAAAGTTCGCCCCACCATCAGTACTAACACACTAACACACCCTAAAGTCACCAAATATGGTCACAAAGTTGGACAAAACCTGGTTCATACCAAAATCACATTTCAATCTTAACAAAATACCACTTTGATCATATTTAGGGCTCCGGGAATCGAAACGACATGAATCCGGAGTCTAAAATTAATGTATTGATGAGAGGAACTCATCTAGATACTTTATTTTAACTTTTATAACAGTCACAATATCAGAAATACACGAAATAGCTGCTGTCCCAATTTTATCAAACCGAAAACATGTGTTTATGAGTGATTCTATGCATACAATCAACAATACAATAACATATAAGTATCATAATATCAAAATAACATACAAAAACAGAAAAATTAAAGAAAAATCAAAAAGTTAGGGTTAGGGTTTATACCCTAATCAATAATCAAATGATATGAACGTGTAGAGGAGAACGAGAGAAATCCATTGATGTTAAAAGCCTTGAATTCCAAGCTTGATTTTAATGGAAGATGATGATGTGTATGATGATGATGGTGGCGGCCATGAATGGGAGAAAAGATTAGGAATAAAAACTTTGAGAGAAAACTAGTAACTAGGTTTTGTGACAAATTGCTAAAAGTGAGTGTAATTACAAAAATGAGAGAAAAGTGAGGCTATACACCCCTCCCTTGGGATATTTCGACTGAATGGGGGTAGGGTGGGCCCCTTAGTGGGCCAATTTTGTCCAATGATAAATTCCTTATTTCCCGAATGCCCGAACGAAGCCCGAAACGCGAAAACGCTACTACGCGATTGATTTTTCGGAGAGATAACAAATACGCGACTAATAAAATATATAAACACTATATATAATCATATAAAACTAAAATATCATATTTAAAATAATTAGGACTTAAAAACCCCAAAAGTTTGACCGTTGGTTTGAAATCCGAAAAGATTCGCCGGATAGAAATCCGCGACACGTAGAAACGTACAATTTAAAATATGAATACAAATATTCATTTAACACATAATAATTAATATATTATTACTAAAATAACAATATAGATCATAGAAATGATGTGGCATGAATAACAATTAACGGACGTTAAATAATTAACGGTAAAAGATAACGGAAAAAGTAGGGTCGTTACAGTACCTTCCCGTTACGGAAATTTCGTCCCGAAATTTAAGCAGGTGCAGGGGTTGACTCAGCATCTGGGAACAAATGCGGGTACTTCTACTTCATCTAATCTTCATGCTCCCAAGTGAACTCGGGACCGCGTCTGGCGTTCCATCTAACTCGAACAATAGGAATTCTACTCTGCTTGAGAGTCTTAACCTCTCGATCTATAATTTCGATAGGTTCCTCAATAAAATGTAGTTGCTTATCAACATGAAGTTCCTCCAGAGGAATAGTCTTATCGGCCTCGGCCAAACACTTCTTTAAATTCGATACATGAAAAACGTCATGAACATCACTGAGTTCTTGTGGCAACTTCAAACGATAAGCTACGGGTCCAACTCTCTCAATAATTTCAAAAGGTCAAACAAATCGAGGATTCAACTTTCCCCTCTTACCGAAACGTATCACACCTTTCTAAGGTGATACTTTCAACATAACACGATCACCTACCTGAAATTCAATATCGTTCCTTCTCTTATTGTTATAACTCTTTTGCCGACTTCTGGCGGTTCTCAATCTTTCTTTAATCTGTACGATCTTCTCGGTAGTCTCATGAATAATTTCTGGGCCTGTGAGTTGAGTATCCCCAACCTCATTCCAACAGATAGGAGACCTACACTTTCTACCATACAGAGCTCCAAATGGTGCGGCTTTAATACTTGCATGATAACTGTTATTATAAGAAAATTCAGCCAACGGCAAGTATCTATCCCACCCATTACCAAAATCAATCACGCATGCTCGTAACATGTCTTCCAATGTTTGAATGGTCCTTTCACTCTGACCATCTGACTGTGGATGATAAGCAGTGTTCATATACAATTTAGTTCCCAAAGCGTCTTGTAAGGATTGCCAAAACCTCGATGTGAATCGACTATCTCGGTCTGAAATAATAAATACAGGGCACCATGCCTCAAAACAATCTCCTTCAAATACAAATGAGTAAGTTTCTCCATCGAATCTGTTTTCTTAATTGGCAAGGAACGAGCTGACTTTGTGAGTCGGTCAACAATAACCCAAAATGTATCATAACCACCCACAACTCTCGGTAACTTCGTAATAAAATCTATTGTAATGCTTTCCCACTTCCACTTGGGAATTTCAAGTTGCACCAAAAGTCCTGACGGTTCTGATGTTCAGCTTTAACCTTAGCACAGGTCAAACACTTAGCCACATACGTAGCCACATCAGCCTTCAAATGAGGCCACCAATACAGCTCCTTAAGATCATGATACATCTTTCCTGAATCAGGATGAATAGATTACCTAGACTTATGAGCCTCCTCTAGAATAAGTTGTCGCAGATCACCAAACTTCGGAACCCAGAGGCGTCCCGCAAAATACCGAGTACCATCGGTTCGTACCTCTAACTGTTTACTCAAGCCTCGGACCTTCCCGTTACAAAATTCTCCTCCTTCAAGGCTTCTTATTGAGCTGCAAGAATCTGCCTTGTGAGGTTTGTTCGAATGGTCATATTTAAGGCCCTAAACCTATGAGGTTCAGTCCTCTCTTTACGACTTAATGTATCGGCCACAACATTAGCCTTTCCCGGATTATATAAAAGTTCACAATCATAATCATTCAACGTCTTAATCCATCTTCGTTGCCTCATATTCGACTGTTTCTGATCAAGGATATGTTGAAGACTTTTGTGATTAATGTACACAGTACATTTGACCCTATATAAGTAATGTCTCAAATCTTGAGTGCGAACACAACAGCTCCCAATTCTAAATCATGGGTTGTATAATTCTGTTCATGAATCTTTAACCGTCATGCCGCGTAGGCAATGACTTTCTTTCACTGCATCAAAACACAACCCAAGTCTCGGCACGAAGCATCACTATAGATAACAAAATCATCATTACTCTCAGGTAGTGATAATATCGGTGCAGAAGTTAACTTCTTCTTCAGAGTCTGGAAAGCAGACTCTTGTTCACTCTTCCACTCGTACTTCTTCCCCTTATGCGTTAAAGCAGTCAGAGGTTTCGCTACTCATGAAAACTCTTGAGTGAGCCTTCTAAAATAGTCTGCCAAACCTAGGAACTGACGAATCTGAGTAGGAGTTTTCGGAATTTCTCACTTCTCAATTGCCTCAATCTTGGCAGGATCAACTTGAATTCCCTGGTTACTAACAATATGTCCAAGGAATTGAACTTCTCTTAATCAGAAAGCACACTTAGAGAACTTGGCGTACAACTCTTCTTCTCTCAATAAATCAAGCACCAACTTCAAATGTTCTTCGTGCTCTTCATCACTCTTAGAATAAATAAGGATGTCGTCGATGAAAACAATAACGAATTTGTCCATATAGGGTCTGCACACACGGTTCATGAGGTTCATGAACACAGCAGGTGCATTTGTTAATCCGAACGACATAACAAGGAATTCGAAGTGACCATAACGGGTGAGAAAAGCGGTTTTCGGAACATCAGATTCTTTAGCGCGCAATTGGTGATAACCAGAACGAAGATCAATCTTAGAATAAATGGACGAACCTTGAAGTTGATCGAACAGATCATCAATTCTCGGAAAAGGGTAACGATTATTAATAGTACGCTTGTTTAACTCGCGATAATCAATACACAATCGGAACGAACCATCTATCTTCTTGACAAACAAAATAGGAGCTCCCCAAGGAGACGAACTGGGACGAATGAAATATAGTTGCAACAATGAAGGAAGAAATATATGGAGTAGTCACATCGGTGGCATAGATATTTAAAGCAATTCTCTCAAAGGAGATAACGAGGATCATGGACTTCAAAGTAAATTTTCATTATATTTCTGAAAGGAAGACGTACGAAAAGTGTGATATTTCAACGAGAGTGAACTTCCTTGTACAATGAGCGAGGAAATCTAGGATTCATCCTTATTCTTCAATTTATGAGCGGATGAAAAGAAACGTGAATCGTGGATTATAAAGAATAGTCGACTCCAGGTGAGATGAATCTCCAAAAATGACTCTGTGCATCTCAAAATATTGAATCATAGGATTGATGTTTACGAGGGTGTTGCGGTTGACAGCGAATATTGAGAGTAGAAACTCCTCAAACGGTCTAGCGTAATATATATCCATGATACCCACTATAATAACAGTTGGGGTAGAAACCCACCTAGCGCCTTTTCTACAATAGGGTGACCACCGAGCGTATCCCAAAAAATTGATTTATCGGTCCGTGTTTCGGCCATGTCCAACCATAAGAGGGAAAATTTTATGAGCGCAAAGACTTTCCAACAAATTTTATAAAACCGGCATCCAAAGTGGCGTAAGAGTTTTTATCAATGAACTTAATGGTAAGTTTCATCCTTAAACTGAGGATGAGAAGAATTGTGATCCAGACACTCTGTAGGGTAATGCGAAAAGTTGATAAAATTAATCAAAGGAGTTTTGAAAAAGCTTTAAACATTTGATGTGACAACATAAACGAAACGAAGTTCATAGTAATTTAGAAGTATGTACAATGTGTACCATTTTATATAAAATAATCTGACTTAATTAAACAACTCAATAAAGGTGTGGTTTTAAAATAATTTTGAAGGTATAATTTAGTATGTACTAATCAAAATAGGTTAAGGTAAACTTATTCATTTGAATCTATACGTACATATACGATTTTATAAATTGTATACATGACAAAATATTTCATTACTTCTATTCGCCCATAAATCCGTGAGAACCACCCAATTAAACAAATGTGTAAAACTCCCGATGATAAACAGAGTATCTGTATTTCAGAGGTTACAAGTTGAAGTAAGATTGTGAAAGATCGAGTAGATGACCTGAATCGTCATGCGACATTTGACCAACAAATGTTACGAGGTCATGAAAACCAATGAGTTAAATGTTGTTTTGACTATTATCAGGACATAAGTCCTTGGGCCAAAACTGTTCCCTAGCGAAGCTGTTGCTAACAAGCGAGTTATGAAAGGATAGAGCATGAGATAGATAATATGGTTAAAATGAGCTTCTCGTATATCAACAAATAAGATAATGAATATTTTCCCTACCCATGTAATACATCGGAACTTTTAAATGAGTAGTGTAAAAATTTTCTTTGACTCGCTTTCTATTCCTCATGTCACAATATTGGGACTTCTTTATGAATTAACGTAATATAATCATGCTGGCCTGACTCCATTATATTTCACTAATTCATAGTTCCATTCCAATAGCACTACATGAGGTCAGGACACGCGATCAACCTCGAATTTCCACACAATTTCTCTAAAACAATTTCTTAAACAATGTGCTAAGGATAGCACAAGAGACAAAATATCATAAATAACGAATAGGAGTAACGATGACATAGAAATGTCTTCGAAGTACCAAAAATCTCTGAAAGTCAAGAATGACATTTTCTGGTTAAAAACCAAAGCACACAGGCACAACGGCACAAAGGCAAGTAATATAACAAGAATGTTATATACCTAAACATAATAGCTGACATTGAAATGCCGAGCATTTAGAAGTCAAGAATGACATCTCACGTAATATAACTCAAAAGTTACATACATAACCATAATAGATGACATAGAAATGTCTAGAATTTCAGAAGTCAAGAATGACATCCCTCGGTTTCACTTTCCGAGGTGTTCTTATAATGATAAACTCGCATGAGTCGGAGAATACATTTAAATCAGAATGGGAGTTCCTCCCGGATTCAGAACATAACCAGATGTATGTATGATAACAATATACATACTAATACGATACAAATAATCATATATAATAATACATTATACGCCGGGCTGTAGACTAGACTCACTAATGCACCCTATTGACTCAGGGTGACGACATCAATGCAGCCTAATTCCCTATAACCAAGGCTCTGATACCAACTGTGATAACAGTTGGGGTAGAAACCCACTCAGTGCCTTTCCTGCAAACAGGGTGACCACTGAGCGTACCTCAGAAACTGATTTTACAGCCCGCGTTTCCGCCAAGCTAACCCGAACAGGGACCGCGAGGAGTAAGAGCCAATGCTTCGTCACAGGTTACACTGTGAGAACCCCCTCTACGGCTAACACGCCTCATTGGACGTGTTCAAGCCAGCTCTGATACCAACTGAAATGACCCGTCAAAGTACACTTGACGACCATCGTTATCTTGGTCCCACAGCTTGATCATAACTCTATATGAATTTAATAAATAACCTTGCATTCTTTATTTAAAAATGATTTCCTATAAAGGAAACCTATCAAAATATGTAAGTTTAGAAAAACCATACATTATTACTTAATCAAAAGTTGACCAAAACAAAGTCAACAACATCCACTATTAAATGTATCAAAATAGAATGCAAGTTATTGTTTAACAAAAGCTGCCATCATAAATATGCAGACTTTCTAAGCACAGCGGAAGCAATCAATCATGAATCTGAGAATAAAACAAGCGAGTAACTGTCAACAAAAATATTGAGTGAATTATAGGTTTAATATTGCAAACAATATTTAATTTAAACCGTAAAAATTTATGTTTGAAAACATAAAAACTCCTTTTTGGACCACAAAATTATATGCTAGAAAATATATAAAAACATTATTCCATTTACCGTGAGCCACCTAGTAACCACTTAACCATTTATTTACCCTTGCCAAACACAATAAATAATATAGACCGAACAAGTGTATCTACAACAAATTACGAAGTACTAAACATTTCGATTATAAATTACTAGTGCGACTAGCTCGAAATGGGGTTGTCAAACCCGATAGATCAATCCGTAGGATTTGCGTTCACCAGTAGAAACCAGTGATTACAGTTACCAGACTAGGGAATATTTTTGTTCAACTCACAATGAATAATTTAAACCAACTTTCACTTGTGTCCAAAATATAAAATAAATTGCATGTATTCTCATCCCAAAAGATTTAAAATAGAAAATGGGACTATAACTCACCTTAATAGCAAACGAAGTAACCACACAAATATGCGAACAGCAAATGAAATAAAGTGATCAGGAATGATCACAATGCTGACCTATAAATAAAGCAGGTCGATATAAATAACTAACTTAGGTCAAGTCTTAGTATGATAGTTATTGTACATGTTGCAAGTAGTCTTAGAACAATACTCAACATGCATCGGTTTGATCGAAACAGCGTACAGACACACACTTTCTATTTTTAGAAAGTTTCTATTTTTGGAAAGTTTCTATTTTTGGAAAGTTTCTATTTTTGGAAAGTTTCTATTTTAGAAAAGTTTCTATTTTTGGAAAGTTTGTATTTTTGGAAAGTTTCTTTTTTTAGAAAGTTTTAAGTTAGGAAAGTTTCCTTATTTAGAAAGTCAACAAAAGTCAACTGAAAGTCAAAGTCAACCGGAAGTCAACTCAAAAGTCAACCTTGGTCAAACATAGTCAACGTTAATTTTAAAAGTGTAAGTTGTAATAATAATGTAAGTTATAACGTTTATTAAAGTTAAATATGTCTAATTATGTCATAACATAAGTTTAATTAAATTAAAATGAATTATTAAAGTTAATATAAGTTTAAATGATATAATTAATATAACATAAGTATTTAATTAATTAATTAAATATTAGTCATAATATAAGTATTATTAATTAATAATAAATTTTAAATCATATCATAAGTATTATTAATTAATAATGAATTATTAATCATATCATAAGTTTCTAATTATAATTATTAAATCATAAGTATTTAATAATTAAATTATAATTAAATAATAACTAAGCCTTATAATAATTAAATAATTAATTAATCCTTATTATAAGTCTTATTATAATAATCTCATAATATAAGTTTAATACTTATCATAAGTATTTTCCATTAATAATAAAGTATTATTAATCCTATGTTTAATTAAAATGTTAATTAAATCATAAGTAATAATTAAATAATATAATAAATATATATCATAAGTCTTAAATAATAATAATTACTTTTTTTATCATAAGTAATTAAATGATAATGAAATCCATTATTTATATCATAAGTTTAATAATTAGTCATAAGTTTTAAATCAAAAGTTCATCGGGTCGTATCCTGAGCCCCGGGTGTCGGTTTTCGGCGAGCCTTACATATATCTTCGCCTAAGAAAACCACCCGACACTTTGATACACTCAAGAACACCCCAAGAACAGTCCACAAGTCATGATGCACAGCCATTACACTACTTGGAACTTCAATTCACTCAAAATCATGTTTTAGACGTAACGGGTGATTCGTGGCTCGGATTGAGACGACCCGAACATGAAAGTTCGCCCCACCATCAGTACTAACACACTAACACACCCTAAAGTCACCAAATATGGTCACAAAGTTGGACAAAACCTGGTTCATACCAAAATCACATTTCAATCTTAACAAAATACCACTTTGATCATATTTAGGGCTCCGGGAATCGAAACGACATGAATCCGGAGTCTAAAATTAATGTATTGATGAGAGGAACTCATCTAGATACTTTATTTTAACTTTTATAACAGTCACAATATCAGAAATACACGAAATAGCTGCTGTCCCAATTTTATCAAACCGAAAACATGTGTTTATGAGTGATTCTATGCATACAATCAACAATACAATAACATATAAGTATCATAATATCAAAATAACATACAAAAACAGAAAAATTAAAGAAAAATCAAAAAGTTAGGGTTAGGGTTTATACCCTAATCAATAATCAAATGATATGAACGTGTAGAGGAGAACGAGAGAAATCCGTTGATGTTAAAAGCCTTGAATTCCAAGCTTGATTTTAATGGAAGATGATGATGTATATGATGATGATGGTGGTGGCCATGAATGGGAGAAAAGAGGAGGAAGAAAAACTTTGAGAGAAAACTAGTAACTAGGTTTTGTGACAAATTGCTAAAAGTGAGTGTAATTACAAAAATGAGAGAAAAGTGAGGCTATACACCCCTCCCTTGGGATATTTTGGCTGAATGGGGGTAGGGTGGGCCCCTTAGTGGGCCAATTTTGTCCAATGATAAATTCCTTATGGCCCGAATGCCCGAACGAAGCCCGAAACGCGAAAACGCTACTACGCGATCGATTTTTCGGAGAGATAACAAATACGCGACGAATAAAATATATAAACACTATATATAATCATATGACACTAAAATATCATATTTAAAATAATTAGGACTTAAAAACCCCAAAAGCTTGACCGTTGGTTTGAAAACCGAAAAGATTCGCCGAATAGAAATTCGCGACACGTAGAAACGTACAATTTAAAATATGAATACAAATATTCATTTAACACATAATAATTAATATATTATTACTAAAATAATAATATAGATCATAGAAATGACGTGCCATGAATAACAATTAATGGACGTTAAATAATTAACGGTAAAAGATAACGGAAAAAGTAGGGTCGTTATAGTACCTTCCCGTTACAGAAATTTCGTCCCGAAATTTAAGCAGGTGCAGGGGTTGACTCAGCATCTGGGAACAAATGCGGGTACTTCTGCTTCATCTAATCTTCATGCTCCCAATTGAACTCGGGATCGCGTCTGGCGTTCCATCTAACTCGAACAATAGGAATTCTACTCTGCTTGAGAGTCTTAACCTCTCTTCCTGTGGATGACGGCCCTGATATGGTAATGCCTGATTGCGTCTCCTAGTCAATACCTTTGCACCTTGATAGATTTTCAAACCTAAAGTATCGTCTTGTTCCCTAGCTACCATCATTGGACCCCCTTGTTCCCTATCTATACCTAAATACTCTCCAATGATATTAACAAAAATACCTCCTCCTATTATTCCCCCATCCTGTATACCTTCCACCATTTTGGACAGATAAAAACCAATACAGTAGGGGATATTAACAAAGCCTCTAGTGGCTCGAATGCACTTAAGGTAAAATAAATCGTGTAAGGTCATTTTCTCCTTGTTGTTACCTCTTTGTGTAATCAAGTTTGCTAAGAATCTATATATTATACGAAGCTCGGCTTGTTAATATCTAAATAGGAGTGTCTTCCTCCCCGCGAAAAAACATTATAATTTGACATAGGCCTCCAGACGGCGTCAGCGTCAAAATTTCTATTTACCCTCTCACCATGATAAATCAAATTTGTACAATCAGGCAGTAGTAATTCAGCGAGAGTGTAAATCTGTAAAGTCCTGGCCATGTCCAGCATGGACATCCTGTACATCCTACGGCCAAGTAAAATTCTAAGAAAACTCTTATCGTCTAACCTATCTACATCCTTATTAAAAGCTATAGAACTCATAAGCTCAACACACCACTCTTTATATACAGGCCTACGAGTGGTAAATAAATGTTCCCAATTGGGAAAAGAAGAGCTGCCATACCTTTGGATTAGATGCTGCCTAACTGGGTTAGCTAGGTGGACCCTTTCTAAAGGCTCCTAATCTATTACCCTTGGTACTTTCACATTTTTCGTTACCAGTTTATATTTGTTACTTTGGTACGTCGGGTAATCTCTCCAACTTCTATCAATTCTTAAATTCGGATGCAACTGTTCTTCATGAATTATTGGGCGTTCTACTATATGGTGAACGGAAAATACTACGTAGGCAATAAAAAATTGTGGCTCTGGCTCATAGTATGGTACGTGTTGATCATTATGTTGTTGTTGTTGTTGTTGTTGTTGTTGTTCCTGTTGTTGCTCCGGTTCGTGATATTGCATCTCTGGCTGTGGTTTCAGAGCAGGTTGCCTAGATGATGATGATGCACCATCAATATCAGTATTTCTCTGCAAAACACATTAAACACAAAATTTGTGCATCCAAATATGCATTAGTGTTAGCAAAATAACAAATTAAAACAATTACAATAACATGTTTAATCTATATTAAACTTATACTCATTTTCATATTTTTATCAATTCTACACTTTTTCAAATAAGCATATATGAAAATGTTTACAAAGTTAATAAGCATTCAACTCAAATAACATGTCAAAATAATCATTACTAGCAATTAAACAAGTTTCAAATGGCATTTATATCAAATTAATCAAGTTCATGAATTTTAGACTTAAAAAGTCCACTTTAATTCTCAAAAATCATGTTTAGGATTAATGTTTGGATCATTTAGCTACCTAAACATGTTACACTACTTAATTTAGCAATAATTCATGACAAAAATCGACCATAACCTGTTTATATCAAAAAGCCCCAAATTGCTCAAGAACACAAACCCTATATTTCTAAAATTTTTGAAGTTTTTGGCTTCAAATCATGTTAAATAGCATCGATCTAGGTTATACATGCATAATATACTAACAATTTAACTCTAATTACACTAAAAATTATCAAACTAGTATTATTGCAAATAATTGAAATTATCACAAAAATTAGGAAATTTATGAGTTTAGGGGTGAAATCTTTACCTTTTTGCTCCCAAATCCGAAGAAAGGCATGTTTATAGCAGATTGTAGGACAAAATTTGGTTGAATTTGGTGAAAAATTGTTGAAATTTGAGAGCGTTTTGTGTGTGTTTTCGTGTATATGTGTGTGTAGAAGTGAGGAGGCAGAGAGCTCGCTAGAACTTTTGATCTGACCAGTTTTTTGGTCCCCATGCGACCGCATGGCTATGCTGTACAAACCCCATGCGATCACATGGGGTCTATTTTTTATATTTTTTTATTTTTTTTATAAAATCATTTACTTATGAAATAATTAATTAATTTTAAAAAATTGTTTTCTTTTAGAATGAGGGTGTTTCGGATCGTTGTCCTAGTTCGTCCCTCGACAAAACTTTAAAATTTGTCATTTTAAAGTGATTGATTTAAAATAAAATATTTTTGGGTTTTTTAAATGTTTTTGGCATACTTTTAAATCACTAAGATTAAAAATAATGATTCTCGTCCCTCCCTTGGGTAAAGCAATTTCGGTTCAATGACCTAGTCTTCAACTCAAGACGAATTTTAGAAATCATATTTTTAACTTAATGAAATAAAGTAAATTTTGCTTTTAAATTCACACCAAACTTAAATTTAAAATGCATAAAATAAAAAAAATTCAGATAAATATCATTTATATTTTTATATATTAATTTTACAAACTTATATTAAAAATATTAATTTTTAAAATATTTAAAAACTTAAATATATTGGTTTTTAAAAATTTACAATATTAATTTAATATTAATTTAAAAATAAGGTAAAAATTAAAATGAAAAATCTTTTTGATCTTTTATCCCACTTTAATCAATCAAATATTATCAAAAATATACGCCCCTCTTTTGGGTAAAGTAATTTCGGCTATATTACCTAGTTTTACTCCTGACGAATTTCTGAAATATTTTGGATTGATTGATTAAAGATATTTATACCTTAAGAATAAACGGTAAATTTTGCAGTGATGTAATAAATTTTTGTATGATATCAATAATTTCAGTTTCGCATACCTAATTTTATTGAATATCAATTTAATACTTTATAGCGAACGATTCAGCGCTTATTATCAAAAGGTTAAAAGCAATAAAAACAAATAAAAACTGTACATACTTACCTGTGAGATAGAATTCTCAGAGACCTGCTTTAGCCGACTCATAGGAGAGTCGTGTGATTTGGTTTTCCATAGCTACATAAGCGTAACCTCAATTCTTTAATAACTTTTCTTCTAAACATATGAACGGTCCTTCTCTGCATAGAGTAACAAATTCGGTATTTGAATATGTTTGATTGTTCAAACATTTACCTTCGTGTGACCATTTTCCGCATTTATGACATCTTTCAAGGTGTCGTGCTCTTCTTTTTGTTGCGGATTTTGATTTTCCTTTACCAAAATGTGTCTTATGATGATCTTTCCTGAGTTCTTTCCTTACTTCATCCATTTTCCTCTTATAAATGATACCAGTTCACTCGGAAAGATGTTATTATTACGTTTAGTAATCATAGCGTGTAGTAGTAGACCATGGTTCAGATCAAAGGAATTCTTCATCTCGTAAAACCTAAAAGAAATAAAAATTCAGAATGAAGGGAGAAGACTAGTTCTTTAGGGTCTGCTAGGGAAAGACCATTCGGATTCCATTCTCAAGAACTACACGAAAACAGAATATCTAACTCTATGTAACACCCGTTTTTCAGTTACACGTTATTTCGAGCGTCATTCGAAATACGAGGCATGTAAGTGTATATTTGGATCCCAAATAAAGTTGGAGTTGATGTTCTAAAACCTTACCATTGGATAGTAAATCTCATTACGTTTCCAACGATATTTGATTCGTCGAAAACGGAGTTACGGTTTGAAAGTTACGACCAAAACAAGTTCAGTTTCAGACTCAATTCATTGGGACTCCGTCCAGACTTTAGGACGCCGTCCAACAATGAAGGTTAGGACGCCGTCCAAGCATTTTGGACGCCGTCCAAAGTGCCTGACAGGCCAGCAGCTGTATTTTAAAGGTTTTAAAAGAGGGTATTTGAGTCTTTTCACTTGGGTGTCGGTTTTGAGCCATTAAAACTGATCCACTCTCATTCTTATCCCCATTTCACCTTCTCAAACACTCTCATCAAACCCTAGTGAGAGAGAGAGGTTCTAGCGAGAGAGAGTTGGGGATTTGGAGAAGAAGAAGTGTGATTCGGGTCGGGTCTCAAGAGTTAAAGTTGTTCACCTCGTTCACGGTTACGTGGTGGTAGTGTTGGTAAGCTCTAAATCCAAATTTCTTTGTTAAGATTATTGTTTGAGTTAAAGTTTGTGCTAGTTAGAGTTATAACCCATTTATTGTGAAGTTTGGGGGTTTTTGGGGAAGATTCATGTATGTAAGCCCGAATTGGTGACTTAGGGTTTCAATTGATGGAATTGTTAGTTTGGACCTTGCATGTGTTAGTTAAACCTTAGAACACTTGTGTTGACTTGATTTTTGGGTGTAAACCCTAATCTAGGTCGAATGGGTATTTTCGGTCAAGTAAGTTTGATTCGGTGTCAAACTAAGTTATGGGTCAAGATTTGATGAACCAAGTATATAAATGTTTGATTCAAGTGTTAAATGGTATTTTGGAAAGTTAGTCACTAGCCGTTAGTGATTAAAGATGTTTTTGGGACTTATGTCAAAATAGGTTGACTTAGATGGGTCAAATTTGATAATGACTTTAATTTTGGATTAATTGGATGATAAGCAATTTTGGTTAAATTGTACTTGTTGGATGGGTCGGAATTACCACCCGTAGTGGTAATTGGTGAAGTCCACTTTATGTGTCTAAATGGGCGGTTTGTGGTGATAGGTGTAAACCCTTGGTTAAGGGTGTTGAAGTCGAATTCTCTCGTAGAGAATGTATGTTGATTGTTTGTATATCTATATGCGTATTATAGGTAAAAGGTTTGCTCGGTTGCTTTTGGAGGCGATTTACGTTTATGACTTGTGCGGGAAATTCGAGGTGAGTGGAATAATTATATGCGTATGTATATAATGTATCTATTTGTTATAGCGTGAAAGGTGTAGTGTCGAGGTGTTAAGACACCACGTTTCACGTGAAGAGTGTAGCATCGAGGTGTTAAGATGCCACTCGGGTGTAGCATCGAGGTGTTAAGATGCCACCTAGGAGTGTAGTGTCGAGGTGTTAAGACACCACTCCATAAAATAATGAGTGTTGCATCGAGGTGTTAAGATGCCACTCGGGGTGATGTGCCGAGGTGTTAAGGTGCAACCCTAGGGGTTAGTGGTGTGAGGTGTTAAGTGCCCTAACGGATGTTATGAACACCGATGGCGTTTTCGCGAGCGCCGTTCCCTTGTACTATTGGTTAACCATGGTTATTTGTGTTGTGGCGTAAGCATATTATATTTGTTCATATTATATATGCTTTTGTTATGCTAGCTTGATTATTGGAGGTTATAGCTTGTAATTGTGATGATAAGCTAATCGTGTTGCTAGCATGTATGCGGTATGTGTGTAAGTGTTTGCAAGTAGGTATATTATATATGTATGTGTATAATTATTGCATTCACTAAGCTTTATGCTTACCCCTCTCGTTGTTTACCTTTTTACAGGTATTTGGTTATGAAGCTAGCTAGTTGTTAGACTAGATGCATAGGAGCGCTTGGGCTCGAAGGGGTAGCTTTTGGTTATATGGACGCGGATTGGGGATTTGGTAGTCTCCGGGATTATGCTCTTGGTATTGGGTTGGGTTGTAGAGTCCTAATCCGTCTAAAGAATTAAATGGGTCGAAATCGTTACATTATTTGTAAAACGGGTCATTGTGGGCCCGGTGTTGTAAAACTTATGTTTATTGTGGAAATCTCTTAGTTTTACTTAATATGACATATTGTGAAATTGGTTACGTTTAAAAGTGTCGGGAAGCGGGTTTTCCACTCGCGTGTAAATAAAAACTGATCAGTCCACTTTAGTTCATTTGGACGCCTTCCAGAATCATGGGACGCCGTCCTGGTCTTTATCTCTGGACACCGTCCAGATTATGGGACGCCGTCCAGATACGCTGTCTGACAAAAAAAATTTTAAGGCGTGTTTTTGGTAAAACGATGTCGGGTTGTTACAAGTGGTATCAGAGCATAGTCTAAGGGAATTAGGTGACCTTGGAATAGGTGCCTAGTCTTAGACTTATTGACAGTGGTGCGTTAATTGCGGAACTTGTAGGATTACGGGTCGGATTGAGATTTGTTAGTGCCTTAGAGTAGGTGACTAACTAGGACATGTTTTTGTCCAAAGTGTGATGATGTGGGGCCTTATTTCGCGTGTAAATTAGTGCCTTAGATTGCTAGTGCCTAAGGTAAGTAGGCGAACTTGGACGTTGTTTTAGTGATAGTCACCTAGGTTGTAGGTTGACTTGTCGTTGTGGTGTACTTGTGTACATTTATTACTATTGTATATTGGTGTATATATATATATATACAGGTATCTAATTGGTGCGTTGTCTTAGAGATGAATCTATTGGAGAGATTCAAAGGTTTGGCGGTTTTGAGTGATCAAGTTCACGGTAAGGACTTTGGTCATTTGGGTACTAGGAGTTATCGCGTGTTATTTTGTGTGAATGTTGCGTCAGTCCGGGTAAAGTACTTTGCGTGACCATGTGGAAATGGTAAGATACGCGTTTGTAATAATGACCGATCACCATTATTACGAAAGTGTATCTTGACACCAAGCATGACATGACGAGTACCGAACGGAGGAAACGTGGCATGGTTGGGGTAGATTCGGGATAAATGAGGAATCTTTATTGGTTCCTAAGTGATAGTTGTCTCGGGTGATGTGCTTGTAGTCGCATCGGGTTCATTGCGAGTCGTGAAGTGTTACGATGGATTCGGATAGTTAAGTGAGTGAGCCAACTCACAAGTTTGGTGCGTGCTTAGCCACCCTAAGTAGTGGGTGCATTATTGAGATTGTTATTGGTTTTAGTTACCCATCATAACTAGGAAGATCGATTTACGTTTGCGTGTGTGCGACGAGGACTTGAATTCTGTAATGGAATGCGACAAGTCTAATGATTGTAGTTTTGAGTTACACTCGGTAGAGTGTGTAGTTAGAGAATCGTGTTAGGATTCTTGTTGTGAGTCGCCTTGGAATTGGCGAATCGAGGAGTCTTCGGGTCGTTAAACTCATGGGAGTGGGACCCGTGTAATGTTGATTGCGTTAGTGTGTTGTAGATTATAGGGCAACATTCCTAATGGAATATCCTTTGTAGTAGTGGTTTTATCGAGATGTAGAAGGGTGTAAGACTTGGTATCCCCGAGCATCTCCTTGGGTTAGATGAAGGGCCTTATTAGGCTATATCGTTTGGCCTTGTGGAAACTGCGGGTAGCGTGTGATCGCTAGGAACTTTCGATAAGACAATAAACCGTAAGGTTGTCGGGTAGGTATGACTTCGGGTCATTATTATAGAGAGATGGGTGACATCGGGTGTATGGAACCTAAAGATCGATTTTCTAAAATTCATTTGATTGTGGTGGGAGTCTGCTTGACACTGCGTCAGGTGCCTTTTTATACCTGCTAGTGTAATGTTCAACTCCGGTAGTGGTGTGATCACTTTGTGCTTAGGGTGCCCATGAGATACCCTTGGAAGCATCGGAGATTATAATAGTGATCGACGGGTGATGGTAATTCGACGGTTACGAAAGTCGAAGTTTAAGAGCATTGTGACGAATACTTCTTATGAAGTGACGGGTGAGCGAATCTTGTTGCTCTTAAGTGATAGACGGGTAGAGATGATCGGTGAGCCGGTGACGGACTTAATGGTCGGTTAGTCCGAAGGATATGATGAAGTGTTGACATTGTGGTGGACGCAATTATGGTGTCGGAATTGGTCACTCTTCTCCATGAGAGTGAGCAATTGTTGAAAAAGTTCGTTGCGTGGAAGGGCGGGTGATCTCGACTGAGATGCACGACTGAGTAAGCGGAGTGACATATGCCTAGGCTTAGAGGCATATGTAGGACTTTGGTAGAGTTTGCTTTTCAAACAATTAAGGTAGTTAGTTGTGAATTGTGGTATGAATGTGCGATGTCATCGCGTGTACGACGTCTCAAGTGATTGTGCATGTCGGCTCTGAGAGCTTAAAGTGAATTTGTGGTGAATTGATGTTTATGACCAACGGTGACAATGGTCAGGTGTGACGTGGAATTTCAATTCCGCGGGATGTTATCATCTTGGCGGTGAGAATAGGGAGATAAATCCTAAGTGGGAGAGTTTTTACTGTCGCCCGAGGAAAACTCCAGTGGTGTTATGTATAGTGAAATGTCGGAGCGTACCGTACTAAGCCTCAATAGGTATTCGGAGTTCCTAACGAGGAAGAGTGACGGGTTGCTAATGTCGACTCGAGATCGTGCTTTACGATTGTGAGTTACAACTCTGGAATGTTATGCGTGAAGATTGTGATGATGGGATCGAAGGAAGTGTAAGACTTCCTATGTAAGGTGGTCGTGTAGTACCAATGTGCGGTATGAGACCAAATGTGAAGTTTGAGATCCCGGAGTGAGAGAATGAAGTTGTCATTGCGGGTGCTCCCGTAGTGAAAAATATGGGTTGTCGTGAAACCCGGACAGTATAATTGAATGAGAACAAGTTCGATATCATGACGAATATCGTATTTTCCCTGTCGGGAAACGCAATCATGGAGATTGTCAGTGGATTATTCCACTTTATGGACGAATGTGAGGCGGAGAGTGTCGATTCTGATTGTCTCACATCGAGACACGCGGATGTTGTTTGTTTGCGAGAGTGTGTTCCCTAGTAATGCGACTGTTAGTTGCATTGAAATGTTGAGACCATCCTTAACGGACGGTCTAGGTAGGGAAGTTCACCCGACGTGGTGAATATTTTTGTGAGTCGTGTGGTGAATTGCGGAAATTTTGTGATGATGATTCGCCGTTGACGGGATTTTGGTATACGAATAGCTTCTATGCTAGTACTAGGAAGCCGTATTGTATGGTTCAGAGGAGAAACCCTATGATGATGTGTTGATGTTTCGTCTAATTCGTGGTGTATTATTGTCGTCCTGGATTAATCCAGTGACGTATAGTCGTGTGTGGATCGATCGGCGGGAAAGTAGTGCTTCTTAAGTGTTATTGTGGGGTTATTAAAATTTTTTTGTTGAAGGAATGATCCGGTGTAGAGCCGGAGGGAGTTTGGTTCTTGGCCTAAAGAATATTCAGGAATGATTGGTCGAGTAGTACAGTTATGAACCGAATGAGTACGAAATTTTAAGGAAGCATGAATCCTTCTCGATTTGGATTAATGTAAGACTTGGTTCGCGGCGTAGTGAATTTAGAAGATCGTATAGGGCGATATAGTTATGGATGACGCTTGTTGCGTGTTGCAGCCGTGAGAACTTGAAGGAAAATGTGGTATTTTTCGTATTTCCTAAATTGAAATTCTGGACGTTGAGTGTATGAGATATCGTTTATTGCGGTAGTGCACGCTAGTGATCATTAGCGTGTGGTGGGATCTTAGAATTCACGGATGATGTTATGGATGACGGGCTTGGTTGTGTTTCGTAAGATCGTGAGGCGTGACGACGATGTTTGTCGGAAAATTGTTCTACTCTTAGGACGATTGTGAAGTGTATGGTATGAGTTTGGATACTTGGCGTAGGAGCAAAGGTTACGGTTGTTTCGACTCGTGGGTTGATTACCCAATATTGTGGTATTATGATGCGTTAGTGCACGAAGCGAGGATTCGGATGAGTTTACTACTTGTGTGACTCCGCGTTGGAAGCGGAAATGTTCATGGGAGAAGTGCTTAACTTCTAGTGTTTATGCGGATCACGAGGACGTGATCCAATTTAAGTGGGGGAGAGTTGTAACACCCGTTTTTCAGTTACACGTTATTTCGAGCGTCATTCGAAATACGAGGCATGTAAGTGTATATTTGGATCCCAAATAAAGTTGGATTTGATGTTCTAAAACCTTACCATTGGATAGTAAATCTCATTACGTTTCCAACGATATTTGATTCGTCGAAAACGGAGTTACGGTTTGAAAGTTACGACCAAAACAAGTTCAGTTTCAGACTCAGTTCATTGGGACTCCGTCCAGACTTTAGGACGCCGTCCAACAATGAAGGTTAGGACGCCGTCCAAGCATTTTGGACGCCGTCCAAAGTGCCTGACAGGCCAGCAGCTGTATTTTAAAGGTTTTAAAAGAGGGTATTTGAGTCTTTTCACTTGGGTGTCGGTTTTGAGCCATTAAAACTGATCCACTCTCATTCTTATCCCCATTTCACCTTCTCAAACACTCTCATCAAACCCTAGTGAGAGAGAGAGGTTCTAGCGAGAGAGAGTTGGGGATTTGGAGAAGAAGAAGTGTGATTCGGGTCGGGTCTCAAGAGTTAAAGTTGTTCACCTCGTTCACGGCTACGTGGTGGTAGTGTTGGTAAGCTCTAAATCCAAATTTCTTTGTTAAGATTATTGTTTGAGTTAAAGTTTGTGCTAGTTAGAGTTATAACCCATTTATTGTGAAGTTTGGGGGTTTTTGGGGAAGATTCATGTATGTAAGCCCGAATTGGTGACTTAGGGTTTCAATTGATGGAATTGTTAGTTTGGACCTTGCATGTGTTAGTTAAACCTTAGAACACTTGTGTTGACTTGATTTTTGGGTGTAAACCCTAATCTAGGTCGAATGGGTATTTTGGGTCAAGTAAGCTTGATTCGGTGTCAAACTAAGTTATGGGTCAAGAATTGATGAACCAAGTATATAAATGTTTGATTCAAGTGTTAAATGGTATTTTGGAAAGTTAGTCACTAGCCGTTAGTGATTAAAGATGTTTTTGTGACTTATGTCAAAATAGGTTGACTTAGATGGGTCAAATTTGATAATGACTTTAATTTTGGATTAATTGGATGATAAGCAATTTTGGTTAAATTGTACTTGTTGGATGGGTCGGAATTACCACCCGTAGTGGTAATTGGTGAAGTCCACTTTATGTGTCTAAATGGGCGGTTTGTGGTGATAGGTGTAAACCCTTGGTTAAGGGTTTTGAAGTCGAATTCTCTCGTAGAGAATGTATGTTGATTGTTTGTATATCTATATGCGTATTATAGGTAAAAGGTTTGCTCGGTTGCTTTTGGAGGCGATTTACGTTTATGACTTGTGCGGGCAATTCGAGGTGAGTGGAATAATTATATGCGTATGTATATAATGTATCTATTTGTTGTAGCGTGAAAGGTGTAGTGTCGAGGTGTTAAGACACCACGTTTCACGTGAAGAGTGTAGCATCGAGGTGTTAAGATGCCACTCGGGTGTAGCATCGAGGTTTTAAGATGCCACCTAGGAGTGTAGTGTCGAGGTGTTAAGACACCACTCCGTAAAATAATGAGTGTTGCATCGAGGTGTTAAGATGCCACTCGGGGTGATGTGCCGAGGTGTTAAGGTGCCACCCTAGGGGTTAGTGGTGCGAGGTGTTAAGTGCCCTAACGAATGTTATGAACACCGATGGCGTTTTCGCGAGCGCCGTTCCCTTGTACTATTGGTTAACCATGGTTATTTGTGTTGTAGCGTAAGCATATTATATTTGTTCATATTATATATGCTTTTGTTATGCTAGCTTGATTATTGGAGGTTATAGCTTGTAATTGTGATGATAAGCTAATCGTGTTGCAAGCATGTATGCGGTATGTGTGTAAGTGTTTGCAAGCAGGTATATTATATATGTATGTGTATAATTATTGCATTCACTAAGCTTTATGCTTACCCCTCTCGTTGTTTACCTTTTTACAGGTATTTTGTTATGAAGCAAGCTAGTTGTTAGACTAGATGCATAGGACCGCTTGGGCTCGAAGGGGTAGCTTTTGGTTATATGGACGCGGATTGGGGATTTGGTAGTCTCCGGGATTATGCTCTTGGTATTGGGTTGGGTTGTAGAGTCCTAATCCGTCTAAAGAATTAAATGGGTCGAAATCGTTACATTATTTGTAAAACGGGTCATTGTGGGCCCGGTGTTGTAAAACTTATGTTTATTGTGGAAATCTCTTAGTTTTACTTAATATGACATATTGTGAAATTGGTTACGTTTAAAAGTGTCGGGAAGCGGGTTTTCCACTCGCGTGTAAATAAAAACTGATCAGTCCACTTTAGTTAATTTGGACGCCGTCCAGAATCATGGGACGCCGTCCTGGTCTTTATCTCTGGACGCCGTCCAG
Organism: Rutidosis leptorrhynchoides; assembly: GCF_046630445.1. Taxonomy (NCBI): domain Eukaryota; kingdom Viridiplantae; phylum Streptophyta; class Magnoliopsida; order Asterales; family Asteraceae; genus Rutidosis; species Rutidosis leptorrhynchoides. The sequence continues at coordinate 10,750,232 of NC_092341.1, forward strand.
ATTATGGGACGCCGTCCAGATACGCTGTCTGACAAAATTTTTTTTAAGGCGTGTTTTTGGTAAAACGATGTCGGGTTGTTACACTCTAACAGAAATACATATTAACCTTAAAAGATTTGAATCTTCCCACACTTAGTTAGCTGTGGTGTCAAAATTGTGATTAACTTCATCTTCAACTTCCATTGGATTATCTATATAATGTTTAACTCTGTGACCATTAACCTTAAATTCAATCCCATTTGAATTTATTAACTCTACTGTTCCGTATGGGAAAACTCTTTTGACTATGAATGGTCCAGACCATCTTGATTTCAATTTTCCAGGAAATAGCTTGAATTGTGAATTGAAAAGAATTACTCTGTCTCCTTCCTTAAATTCGTTTGAACTTCTGATTATTTTATCATGCCATTTCTTCGTTCTTTCCTTATAGATTAACGAATTTTCGTATGCTTCATGTCTTAACTCTTCTAACTCGTTTAATTGACTTAATCGTAGACGTCCGGCTTCATGTAAATCAAGATTACATGTCTTCAAAGCCCAAAATGCTTTATGCTCAATTTCTACTGGAAGGTGACATGCTTTTCCGTAAACAAGTTTAAAAGGTGTGGTTCCAATTGGAGTTTTGTAGGCTGTTCTAAAAGCCTAGAGTGCATCCTCCAATTTCATGGACCATTCCTTCGGATTTGATCCTACGATTTTCTCTAGAATACGTTTTAAAGCTCGGTTGGTATTTTCAACTTGTCCACTTGTTTGTGGATGATAAGCGGTTGAGATTTTATGAGTTACTCCATATCTTTTGAGAACTTTCTCAAGTTGATTATTACAAAAATGAGTACCCCGATCACTTATTAAAGCTTTCGGTGTTCCGAACCTAGCAAAAAGACATTTTAAGAAGTTTACTACAACTTGTGCATCGTTAGTTGGGAGAGATTGTGCTTCCACCCATTTAGATACATAATCAATGGCAACGAGAATGTAGAGATTATTATGAGATTTTAGAAATGGACCCATAAATTCAATACCCCAAACGTCAAATACTTCACATACTTGAATGACATTTTGTGGCATTTCATCACGTTGACTTATTTTTTCAGCCCTTTGACAAGCATCACAGGATTTAAAGAGAAGGTGTGCGTCTTTGAAAATTGTAGGCCAATAGAATCTAGCGTCGTAAACATTTCTTGCTGTGAGTTGAGGCCCATAATGCCCTCCTATTGGTCCTGTGTGACAATGGTTTAAGATTTGACTAGCTTCATCCCTGAATACACATTGGAGTATTATTCCATCAGGACAACTTTTAAACAAATGTGGATCTTCTCAAAAATAGTGTTTTATATCACTAAAGAATTTCTTTCATTTTTGGTACGACAACCATTTTTCAAGGAATCCACATACTAAATAGTTTGCATAGTCTGCAAACCATGGAATTTCACTATAATCGATTTTCAAGAGATATTCATCAGGAAAGTTGTCTTGTATGGCCGATTCATTTAGAACTTCTAATTCAGGATTTTCAAGACGAGAAAGATGATCAGGTGCGAGATTTTCTGCTCCCTTTTTGTCTCGGATTTCAATATCGAACTCTTGTAAGAGAAAGATCCAACGGATTAATCGTGGTTTGGCATCTTGTTTTAAAAATAGGTATCTAAGAGTAGAATGGTCAGTATAGACCACCGTTTTAGCTAGAACGAGATATGAACGAAATTTGTCAAAAGCAAAGACAATAGCAAGGAGTTCTTTTTCAGTAGTTGTGTAGTTCGTTTGTGCTCCTTGTAACGTCTTACTAGCGTAATAAATAGGTTGAAATCATTTTTCAATCCTTTGTCCTAAAACGGCTCCCATTGCAAAATCACTTGCATCGCACATGAGTTCAAATGGTAGATTCCAATTTGGAGTTATCATGATCGGCGCATTAGTGAGTTTTTCTTTAAGAATATTAAAAGATTTGATGCATTCATCTGAAAAGATGAATGGAGCATCCTTTTCTAGGAGTTTATTAATAGGAGTGGCAATTTTAGAAAAATCTTTTATGAAACGTCGGTAAAAACCGGCATGCCCTAGAAAACTCCTAACTCCTCTAACATTTGTGGGATGTGGAAGTTTAGCAATTACATCTACTTTAGCTCTATCCACTTCAATTCCTTCTTTTGAAATTTTATGTCCAAGAACGATGCCTTCTTTAACCATGAAATGGCATTTCTCCCAATTAAGTACTAGATTTGATTGTTCGCATCTAATTAGCATTCGTTCCAGATTAATTAGACATGATTTAAATGTATCACCGAAGACTGAAAAGTCATCCATGAATACTTCCATGCATTCTTCTATCATGTCGTGAAAAATCGCCATCATACACCTTTGAAAGGTTGCAGGGGCGTTACAAAGTCCAAATGGCATGCGTTTGTAAGCAAAAGTACCATAAGGGCACGTGAATGTGGTTTTCTCTTGGTCTTCGGGTGCTATTGGAATTTGAAAATATCCGGAAAATCCATCTAGAAAACAATAGTAACTATTTCCGGCTAATCTTTCCAACATTTGATCTATGAAAGGTAAGGGAAAGTGATCTTTTCTGGTGGCGTCATTTAATTTTCTATAATCAATACATACACGCCATCCTGTTACAGTCCTAGTAGGAATAAGCTCATTTTTCTCATTTGTAATGACAGTCATGCCACCCTTCTTAGGCACGCATTGAACTGGGCTTACCCATGGACTATCAGAGATTGGATAAATTAAACCTGCATCTAGCAGTTTAATAATCTCTTTCTTAACTACATCTTGCATATTAGGATTTAGTCTTCGTTGGCGTTGCACATACGTTTTATGACCTTCTTCCATAAGGATTTTATGTGTGCAATACGAAGGACTTATTCCTTTAATATCATGAATCTTCCATGCAATAGCTGGTTTATGAGCTTTTAGCACAGAAATGAGTTGAGATTTTTGATTTTCTGTAAGAGAAGACGATATTATTACAGGTAATTCAGATTCACTATGTAAATAAGCGTATTCCAAATGGTTTGGAAGTGGCTTTAACTCTAATATCGGTGGTTCTTCTATCGATGATTTGTATCGATATCTTTCTTCCTCTTTTAGCATTTGAATTTCTTCTGTTGTTGGTTCGTAATTATTAGTCATAAATGTAGCTAACATTTCAGCTTCATCAATTGGTTCAGTTCCTTCTCCTAAAGAACATTCTCATGTTCCTTGTAATTCTGAAAATTCTTCTAACAATTCTGCATTTGAATCTATAGTTTGAATATAATAACATGTATCATCTGCAGATTACGATTGTTGCATGGCACTATCCATAGAAAAGGTAACACTCTCGTCCTCTATACTTATGGTCAGTTTTTTACCAAACACGTCTATTATTGCTTTAGCCGTGTTTAAGAATGGTCTTCCTAATATGAGAGGAACTCGAGAATCTTCTTCCATGTCCAGAATAACAAAATCTACTGGAAATACTAAAGTACCAACTTTAACTAGCATGTTCTCCATTATCCCTCTAGGATATTTTACTGATCGATCGGCTAGTTGTATGCTTATTCGTGTTGGTTTTAATTCTCCAAGGTCTAGTTTAGTGTATAATGAATACGGCATTAAATTTATACTAGCACCTAAGTCTGCCAATGCTTCTATTGAACTAAGACTACCCAGAAAACATAGAATTGTGAAACTTCCTGGATCTGATAATTTTTCTGGTATTTTATTCAACAGTACTGCAGAACAATTAGCATTCATTGTAACAGCTGATAGTTCTTCCATTTTCTTTCTATTTGTGATTAGATCTTTCAGGAATTTGGCATATCTTGGCATTCCTGAAATTACATCAATGAAAGGAAGATTTACATTTATTTGTTTAAACATATCCAAAAATTTGGATTGCTCGGCTTTAAGTCTTTCTTTTCTCATTTTACTCGAATAAGGAAGTGGTGGTTGGTATGGTTTAACATAAGGTTTAGCCTTAACTGTGTTATCTTCATTAACCTTTTCAACTACCGGTTCTTTTTCCTTATCTTGGTGCCTGTGGAGTAGAAATAGAGTCATCAGAAATTACAGGTATTTCAGGTGGTTTAAGTGTAATACCACTTCTTATGGTAATGGCTTTAGCTGTTTTATTCCGGGGGTTAGCATTTGTATCGCTAGGTAGACTTCTCGGTTTTCTTTCACCTATCAACCTTGCTAGGTTGCTTACTTCTTGTTCCAGATTTTGAATAGAAGCTTTTTTATTTCTAAATGCTTGAGCATTTTGTTCATTGGTTTGTTTCTAAGATGTGAAAAATTGCGTTTGAGATTCAACTAGCTTTGACATCATATCTTCTAAATTTGGCTTTTTTTCATCGATTTGTGGTAGTTTATTTGGAAAAAAAGGTCTTTGCTGATTGTAAGTATTATTAGATACTTGTTGATTGCTAGGACCTTGTTGGTTGTTATATGAAACATTTCGGTTATAATTCTGATTTTGATTGTAGTTTGATCTTGGCGGTTGATAATTATTCTGATAATTATTTCCAGGCCTTTGGTTCATGTATGAAACATTCTCTCTCTGTTCCAATGTTTGTTCAATACTGAGACAATCTTTTGTCAAATGTGGTCCTCCACACTGCTAACAACTAATTTGTATTGCGTGAATATCCTTAGTCATCTTTTCTATTCGTCTTTCGAAAGCATCTATCTTTGCAGAAATGGAATCAAAGTCATGGCTAGAATCGGCTCTAGCTGCTTTAGATGATCTAACGATATCTTTTTCTTGATGCCACTCATGTGAGTGGGAAGCAGTGTTATCAATAATTTTGTAAGCTTCAGTTGCGGGTTTCTTCATAATGGAACCACCAGCTGCTATGTCGATGTCTTTGCGTGTAGTAATATCGCATCCTGGTAGAATATTTGTACTATTTGATAAGTTTCTAAACCATGTTGCGGACATCCTCTCAACAACTTTCCAAATCTTGTCCACGCCTCATATAGAGTTTCATTTGGCTTTTGCGTGAACGTAACTATTTCTTCTTGAAGTCTCACGGCTTTAGATGCCGGAAAGAATTGTTTAAGAAAATTTTCAACTAAGACATCTCATGTATCAATCGCCCCTTCAGGTAACGATTCTAACCAATCTTTGGCTTCTCCCTTTAAAGTCCAGGGAAATAACATGAGATAGATCTGTTCATCCTCCACTTCTCGGATTTTAAATAAAGTACAGATCCTATTAAAGGTACGAAGATGTTCATTTGGATCTTCCTTCGGCGCACCACTAAATTGGCATTGATTAGTTACCATGTGTAGGATTTGTCCTTTTATTTCATAATCTGGTGCATTAATGTCTGGTTGAGTAATTGCATGACCTTGGCCAGTGCGTTTGGCCCTCATTCGGTCTTCCATACTTAGAGGTTCCAGATTTTCCATGATTGAATTTGTTGAATCTGAATCACTAGAGGATTCTGACTTAATGGTTTCTTCCTCGACAATCTCTGGATGAGTGATTTATGGTTCAGGAGAAATGATTAGTGGTTCAGAATCTCTGAATTGTCCCTGAATATCCTCCGGGTTCTCAATTGTGAGGTCGGGTTCAAAAAATGGATTATCGGAAATTTGAATTGGAGTACTTGGTCGACTAGATGACAATTCTAAAGAAAAATCAACGGCGACAATGTTGGCTAGATGTCTTGATCGAGTTAGAGGTGGTGAACGTATGAAAGGTGGTGAACGTTTTGCTCGGTGCATTCACTGAATGTCCTATTAGTTATAAAAGATAAAAATTATATAAGTTATTAAATTAATAGACTTTTCTGATTTTGTCCACATTTCGAATAGCCAATAGATGCAGCAGGTAGCCAGGACCCTTTAAATCGGAAGCCCACAACTCGCCACTAACAAATCCAACTATTACTACGAACCAGAAAATTTTGGATGTCTATCAATTTAACCACTTAAAATAATTTTTCGTCGAAATTTAAAGAAAATAAAAAAAAAATTCTATGTCCTAAAAACTTGAGCGTCGAGAAATAAGAAAGAAAAAGAGCGCGTCGAAAAACGTCGAAAAATAAAAGGACGAAACATTAAGGGTCGAAAAATAATAAAATGCAGCGTCGAAACTTAAAAGTCTAAAGACTAAAATTTAAAACTTACGTCTAAAGGTATTAGAGCTTAAAAGGAATTCTATATCCAAAACGGCAATAACTTAAAAAGTACTAAAATTTTAAATACTAAAGCAATAAGCGACGTCGTAAAATTCTAAAGCGCCTAAGTCTTAATCTAAAGAAAAAGCACTTAAGGGATTTTACGGCAAAGCCTAAAAATCTAGAAATAAAAAATAACTACGGCAAAAACTAGACTTAAAACTAATTACAAACGATAAATACAAATTACAAATTAAACTAATAAAAAGATATAAAAATAAAAATAAGCTTAAAGTTATAAAAATACAATTTTTATAAAAATATTATTTTTATATTATTATTTAAAAAGATATTAATTTTCTAAATTAATAAAACTAACTAAAACTAAAATTACAAAATTAATTAAAACTAAAACTAAATAATAAAATAACTAACCCTAATTAGGTTAATAATAATTATTATTATTAATAAACCCTAAACTGGTCGGACTAGGTACCTGAGCTGTCTTTTCAACTCATGCGATCGCATGAGTTGTATGTTATATATCCATGCGGTCGCATGACCCTCAGATCCAGTTCAGATGTTGGGCAGCTACAGTGTAGTGGCCCGATTACTTTTTTTTTTCTTCTATTTTTAATATAATTATATAAAATAAATAAAAAATTTAAAAACTAAAATAGAAATAGAAAAACTTTATAATTTTATATATTTTAAACAAACTCTTAAAAATATATATATTTAGTTTTTCTTTTTATATTTTTGTATTTTTAATATTTAAAACGTAGTTTTACAAAAAGAAATTAAAACTTAATAAAAATCTTTTTTTTATATAGCGTTTCGCTTCGGCGTTTAAGAGTTCCCTGGCAGCGGTGCCAAAAATACTTGATGTGTACGAGGTGTAATACGAAATAGATTATATTTTACTACGAAATACTTTTAAATACGATACAATTTTACACAAGTTATTTATTTATTTAGTGAATGGAATATACCTAAACCTTGCTACAACACTTATAGATAGTGTACCTAATCGTAGAGTAGTGTAGTTTTTAGTAAGTCCGGTTCATTCCACAGGGAGCTCGCTGAGTTTAACGCTATATTTTTAAACTATATTTGTATATATATATATATATATATATATATATATATATATATATATATAATATTATTATTATTATAAAGTGGATTTTTACCGTTTAATGACCGGTTTGTCGATTTTATGTCTTAAGTCACAATTAAAACCTAATGTAAAATATTAAAAATAAATATAACTTAATTTAAAGCGTAAAGTAAATGACGATAATTAAAGTGCGATAAATTAAAGTGTGATAAATAAAATGACGATAAATAAAATTGCGATAATTAAAAAGTACGATAATTAAAAGAGCTATAAGATATAAAATAAAGGAATTATGCTTATTTAAACTTCCGTAATCATGATGTTCGACGTGTTGATTTTAATTTATTACCATGGGTTAATTATCCTTTGTCCTGGATTATTCAATATGTCCATACGGTTTTTGTCCATAACAGTCCATCAGTCATAAATATAAAGTGCGAGTGTCCTCGTCAAATTATCCTTATACCCGAAGTCAAATATTCCAACTAATTGGGGACTTAAACTATAATAAGGTTTTAATACATTGTTAATAATTACACTAGGATATCGACTGCGTGTAACCCAAGGTTTTAATACTTTGTTAACAATTACGCCAAGTGTCCTTGTACATAATTCACCCATGTTTTAATGAGTCCATTGACTATTAATCCATTCTCGTGTCCGGTCAAATGAACGATTATTAGTATTTATAAATATCCCGCCCATCGTGTCCGATCAAGTGTATATGGTTATTTATATATACGTCAAATTGTAAATCTCTATATTAAATTAACGAACTTTCATTCAGTTAAATAAATATAAAGCCCATTAATAGTCCATAGTCCAATTTCTACAAGTGTCGATCTTTTGTCCAAACCCCAATTATGGTACAAAGCCCAATAACCTCATCTTTAATATTTAGCCCAACATCACGATTACTTTGATTTAAATAAGCATAATAATAACTTAGCTACGAGACATTAATTTAAAAAGGTTGAACATAACTTACAATGAGTATTAATCGCGTAGTGTTACACGGACAAAATTTCGACTTACAAACTTAAAACATTCACTAACATAACCTTATTATTATTAAACTTTAATATTAAAATTATAATTAAAATATAAATATAAATATATATTTGAGAGTGAGAGAGATTGAATTATATTGTGTATATTTTGTCGACCAAACGTTGCAATTTATAGTACTTGGCTGGCTACAGGGCCGCATGCGACCGCATGACATTTACACTACCTGGCCATACGATCGCATGGCCAGCTGTACCAGCTCACATTGTCAATTAAAACGTGGGCTGCTCGATTATTTAATATGTATAATATAATATATATAATTTTATATAATTAATTATATATTATATTATATTCTTGTGCATCGTTGACTTGTAATTTTAGGTCTGTTGCGTCGCGCGTTGATAGTTGGTTCATGTCCCGGTTTCGGATTTTCGAACATCTTTTCGTACGATTTAATATCTTGTACTTTGCATTTTGCGGCTCGTACTCTTGTAACTTTTAGACGTTTCTCATCAATAATTTGAACCACTTAGATTGTACTTTGTACTTTGTACTTTTTAGCTTTTTGGTCGTTTGCATCTTCAAATCGTCGAATCTGTCTTTTGTCTTCACCTTTTAATATTTAAACGAATATCACATGTAAATAGAACAATTGCAACTAAAAGCTTGTCTTTCTTGAAGGATAATGCTATGAAATATATGTTCGTTTTTAGCATTATCAAAACATATATACATATATATTTTCTTCAGATGTAATCATGGATTTAATGAGTCAATATGATATTAATCTCATTTGATATATTGTTAGATCTAGAATACATAATCTCTAAAACATTAGAGGTTACATAATTGCCATGTAGAACGTAGATAAATGATGTAGAACGATATGTAGAACGATGATTATGCTCGAGGTATCGATTGTGATGTTGAGGCGTGTGATGTTGAAACTTAGGTTGTTGGTGGTACTGGTGTGGATGTTGGTGGTACTGTTGGTGTCGGTGGTGTTGCTGAAGCTGGTAAGTTTTGCACCATATTCTCCAAATTGATTACTCGAGAGCGAAGCTCATTGACTTCTTCTATTACACCGGGATGATTGTCGGTTCGGACGAGCGGATGAATAAGATTTAGAATTTTAAATAGTATATAATCGTGACGAGATACTCTGGAAATGAGAGAGAAAATGGTATTACGAACAGGTTCGTCGGTAAGTGCTTCAGGTTCTTCGCCAAGAGGAGAATGTGGTGGATGGAAGGGATCGCCTTCTTCTTGTTTCCAATGATTAAGTAGGCTACGAACACGTCCCCAATTCATCCAGAATAGATGATGGCTAATCGGTTGATCCATTCCAGTCACACTGCTTTCGGAGCTCGAGTGAAACTCCATATCGGAATCCGAGGGACTTGAATTAGTGGCGAGTTCCATTTCGTACGATTGAATAAAGAATTTTTTTCAATATGAAATGATTTTCGGCTATCGTTTAACGACTCGTCCTAATCCATCTGGACGAATACATTACATTTGGTTACATCGTGAGGTATTTGATCTCTATATGATACATTTTACAAACATTGCATTCGTTTTTAAAAGACAAACTTTCTTTACATTTAAAGTTGACGGCATGCATACCATTTCATAATATATCCAACTATAGTTGACTTAATAATAATCTTGATGAACTCAACGACTCGAATGCAACGTCTTTTGAAATATGTCATGACTGACTCCAAGTAATATCTCTAAAATGAGCAAATGCATAGCGGAAGATTTCTTTCATACCTAAGAATAAACATGCTTTCAAGTGTCAACCAAAAGGTTGGTGAGTTCATAGGTTTAACATAAAACAATAAAATTCATCATTTTGATAGACCACAAGATTTAAATACAGTAGTCATATCTCGTGTACAAAACTATTTTTCATAATGCTTAGCAGAGTAGGTTCATATCCTTTTCTCCCCCGTAGGTTACCTCGCGATTTTTAAATAACCGTACACATATCTCGTGCACAAAAATAATACACAAAACCTGTGTATAAAAATCATTCTCTCGATACATAACATTCAATTTGATTTCATTGCTCAACATGGTAACCGACCTTAACATATAATGTGCATCAATAATATCCCCAAAACAGAACATCTCGTCTATATAAATATATAAACTTCGAAGTACTAAACACCACACCCACTAGCTCTTCCGTCTAGTGAACATTCTGGGTGGGGGTGTTAAACCCGATAGCTACCTTTAAGATTCGCGTGAATTAGGGCCATACCCATTTCTAATTCTTAGGTTACCAAGCAATAATAATCAGGGTAAATATTCACAACAATTAGTGGTAATTATCACATCCAACCAATTCAATAATAATCCACAGAACTTCTGTCTGCATAATAATTCATTCGAGGAATGTTTTGCTTGTGTCTATCTCGTTAAACATTTATAAAAGCATCTCATGTATTCCAATAATATAGATTGTAAAAGCATTGAATAAAACAGTTGTAAATCAGTTATAAAGCAGCACATGTATTCTCAGTCCCAAAAATGTAAAGAGTAAAAGGGAATAAAATGAACTCACAATACTGTATTTCGTAGTAATTATGCATATGATGGCATTGAACAAGTGCAAGGCTGGCCTTGGATTCACGAACCTATATCATTCATATATGTATTAAAACTTATTCTTGTACTCGGATAAATATAAATATATATATTATTATTAGTGATGTAATTTATATATTTAATAATTTATCAGTTTCATTATTTATTTATATATTCTCATCTTTTATATATATATATATATATATATATATATATATATATATATATATATATATATATATATATATATATAAGTTAAGTTAGGTGTACTAAGTATATTTTTATATATAAAATCTTTATTTTTATACTTATAACCTTAAATAAGTCGTTAAAACTTTTATTTTAGTAATCATAATTATTTTAATAATAATGATATATATAATACTGATAATAATAATAACGATAGTTTTAATGATAGTAAAATAGTTTTAATAAAAATGATAATAAGGATAACAATTTTTAATAATAACAATACCAATAATAATAATAATAATAATCATATTAATAATAATAATGAACATAATTATAATAGTTCTTATGTTAATAATAATAAAAATCCTAATAACTATAAAATGATACTAATATTAATATTAATGAAAGTAATAATAAATTTTATTATTTTTCGTAATAATAATGATAATAATAATAATAATCATGTTTGTAACTATTATCATAATAAATATTAATAAATGATAATACTTATCATGGTACCTATTTTAGTAATAAGGATAATAATTATAATAGTAACAATAGTTACAATATTAGTAATAAATAATAATGGTAATAATAATAATAATGATATTATTCATAATACTTAATAACAATAATGCTAATGATAATAATACTAGCACTTAATAGTATTATTAATAATAGCAATGATAATAATAATAATGACAATAATAATAAATGATCATAAATCTTGTATTAGTAATAATAATAATAATTATTATATTACTAATAATAATAATAACAATAACAATAATAATTATAACTATAATAATATTAATAATAATTATAAAAATGAGATTAGAGAGTATACCCTTTTAAAAAAACTTTTATAACAAGAATGATCCAAACAGGTCTCGAACCCGAGACCACCTGATTAACCACAACACCCCATAACCATCCAGCTATCCTTGTTTTTCTGAAATTATACCACTCCCTTATTTGTTTAACCCTCCTGTCTTTGTTCTTCTTTTTCTTCAACAATTATGTCGACCGGGGTATCATTTATCAACACAACGAATTGATTTTAGGATTTCATAAAAAAAAAAAAAATAAACGCTTGTAATTGTTATTTCCGATTAATCAAACACTAAAAAAATAACAAAGAAAAATAAAAAAAAAATATATAACAGCATACAGCTGCTGCTGTCGTCGCTGCCAAAAGAGAGAAAAAAATTTGATTTTGATTTGTGATAAGTTTTAGCCAAAGGTTACAACAAAAATTACTTTTCAAATTGCTCCTAGAATCTATCTCAATCATCAATTTAACTGGAAATTTCAAACTGAACTTAAATTTGATCGAAGAACAAAGGTTGACTTTTTAAAACCAAAACTTTGACTCGTGAATTAGAACTCGTTAAGAAGAATTGGAACTAGAGACTTTACAGAAAGTTTAAGTGCAAGATTTACAACATAACTGCATTGTTACATTTTTAAAATTCATTTGAATTCGAAATATGAAAAAAAAAGTTAAATAACAGAGGTCGACTTTCATCTTCTTTTTATTTCTGTTTTTAATTTCTATTTTGCAGTGTAAACTAGTATTATATATAATGTGTTAGTACATAATTTAACAGTTAAACTAGATTCTAATTGATTTACGAAATTGACCGAAATCGATTTATAGACAAGAAGTACTCACTTTTCAATCAACGAATAAAAAAAAGGAACAGACATGTACGATCAAACAAAATCTGTTACCTGTCCTTGTTATATGCTTATATATAATTAATTTTATTTTTTTTAATTAATATTTATATTAATAATACCAAATAATAATCAAAATAATAATAATAATAATAATAATAATAATAATAATAATAATAATAATAATAATAATAATAATAGAAATACTAATATTATTTATGATAATAATAATAGATTGTATTATTTGCAATAATAATGATAACTATATTAATAGTAACTATTTTTAATGATATGATAAAAAAAATAATCACAATAATAACTAAAATTAAAATTTTAATTCTATTTATAATAATAATGTTATTAGTAATGATTACAATAATATTAGTTACAATAATAATATAACAAATTAAATGTATCCAATTTCATATAATATATATATATATATATATATATATATATATATATATATATATAAAATAGTATTAATATTAATATCTATTTTATTAATAATGAAAGTAATAAATTATATAACAACTATATTCTTACTTGTAATTATACTTAATAAATATTACAATTTTGTATTATTATATGATAACATTTTTGTATATTTATTATTTATATATTTTACATATATTACAATGTATCTTACTTATTCTAGTTATTATTTTACATTCTTAATTCTATTTGATAAAAGGCGTCTGTATTTAATCAAAATATTATATATATATATATATATATATATATATATATATATATATATATATATATATATATATATATATATAATTATTTACACAATTGTTCTTGAATCGTCGGAAGTAGTCAACGGGTAAATGAATTCATGAAACAGTTTCAAAAATTGGAGATTCAACATTACAGACTTTGCTTATCGTGTCGAAAACATATAAAGATTAAGTTTAAATTTGGTCGGAAATTTTCGAGTCGTCGCAGTACCTACCCGTTAAAGAAATTTCGTCCCGAAATTTGATTGGGATGGTCATTGCTGACAATAAGTATGTTTTTAAGATGCATATAAGCTAGAATTTAGAGTTTTATCATCATTGAATAATATAGATAAAACAACTCGATTATGTGAAGAGTACGAATGAAACTATTACAAAAAAGTGAAATGAATAAATGCAGGTTCGTCTTAACTAGTGATGTAGTCATGATTGATTTCCGGAATTCAAGAGATTTAGAGAAAATTTTGGTAATAAGATTTGATTCTCCGGTAATTAAGGAAATAGGATCTTCTTTGGTTAAATACGATAATCTGTTTTGATTGCTCTGTCGGATATTTCACTATAAATTCATCCCCTTCGTTTCCTTTATATTTTGGAGTTCCATACTTTTGTTTTCTCTTTCGACTTTAAGTCAAGCGAATAATGGTCCAGAATTCGTAGGTATGAAGTTTCGAATGAACATGACTAATGTTCTAAGAGAGAGATTGTAATAGCATGATCTTGATTGGTTAAGTTACCAGAATTCATGAGAAAAAATAGAACTATCAAGAAAATATGTTATTGATATGTTTAGAGATTAGATAGAATGTAAGAGTCGTGTAACATGGCATATGATGACGTTATGATCTGTGAATCATCACGTTCCATTAGAATCTCAGCATGACTTACTGTAATATAATCACGTTGATCAAGTGTTATTATATTATACTAACTCATGCTTCAGTTCCCAACACTACTTCAATAACATTCATATTTTAAATTCAAATTTTTTGGAATTTAGAAACTAAAATAGTTTCCTTTCTGATGTATCACTGATATTGCGAAGAGATAAATGATTTCAGATAAGAATAGTTATGAAAATATCTTCAGAAAATCGAGGATATTTATAATGAAAGATACGATGATATCTTAGAATTTCTTATATCAATGGATGATGAAGAAAATTTGTCCGTAAGAGTCTCTAGTCAGGAGCAAGGTATTTGTTAATAACTTCAGCAGATACTGAATCATTTGGATTCTTTGAAGGTAGGTTTAGTCTTTGCGATTTGTCCACGGCCTCCTTCATGGTTTGCTCAATCCGTTTTCCAGTTCTAACATTTCTGAGCTTTGCCAACATACAATTTTTTTATCATCAAACTTTTGACTGTTAAGGTCATTTACATTTTTTGTTGCTTCATTCAACTTTTCAAAATTCAGAGTATTGATTCGCAGACTGGGTGCTTTTCAGAATTTTAGAATGGAAGGTCATAATTCTAAGAGATAAATGTTATATGTATACATATAACTGTTGATGTAGAAACGTTGCGAGATTCAAAATACCGATTGCTAATTCCCGGTAATTGATGTGGTAATTCTCGTTATAAGATGTTGATGAGTATATGAATAGGTTTTAACGAACAAATATAATGGTTCTTCGGAGAAACTTAATGAAGCGACCCGTCCTAATCCATAAGGACGAATACAATAACATATGGTTACATAGCGAGGTATTAACCTCTAAATGATACATTTTACAAATATTGCATTCGTTTTTAAAAGACAAACTTTCATTTCATTGAAAGTTGATAGGCATGCATACCTTTTCATAATATATCTAATCTATAAATGACTTAATCTATTATCTTCTTAATAATAATCTTTATTGAACTCAATGACTTGAATGCAACGTCTTTTGAAATATGCCATGAATGACTCCAAGTAATATCTCTAAATGAGCAAATGCACAGCGGAATATTTCTTTCAAACCTGAGAATAAACATGCTTTCAAGTGTCAACCAAAAGGTTGGTGAGTTCATTAGTTTATCATAAACATTCATTTCCATCATTTTAATAGACTACGAGATTTCAGATATATAATTGTACACGTAACCCGAGTAAAAATAGTACGCATAACCTGCAAATTAAAAATCATTCATATGGTGAACACCTGGTAACCGACATTAACAAATGCATCTAGAATATCCCCAATATACAGGTACAATCATCTGTATATAAAATTGAAGTACGAAAGCATCCGTAACCCGGATGGGACGTGTCAATTTGGGGGTCTGTTCCCAAATTCTTATGCTACCAAGGTTTTTAAAGGGTGATATCCAGTATAATAATTCAACCATAGAATGTAGTTTCAAGTACTTGTGTCTATTTTGTAAAACAGTTATAAATGCAGCGCATGTATCCTCAGTCCCAAAAATATATATAAAAAGAGAGTAATGAAACTTACAATATTGTAATTCGTAGTAATTATACATATGATGGCAATGAACAAGTGCAAGGTTGGCCTCAAATTCACGAACCTATATTAAGTATATATATTTATATATTGGTCAATATCTGTGTAACAATTTAGGTCAGGTCATAGTGTACCACAATCCTAATGCTCGAGATTTTCATACAAAAGTCAACAAAAGTCATCTAATACAAAATCACTTCCAAAAATTGTATAACATAAATATAGTCGTATTATATATTTAAATATATCTATCAGATTTTATTAGAGTAGTCATTTGTTAATAAAAATTTTTATTTAAAATTTATATATGATAAAAATATACTTTTATATATCTTAAATAATAAAATTTATAAAGTTCACTTAATATCATAAAATATAGTGGTATGTAATATTAATGTAAAGATAATATCGATAATAACAATAATAACAATAATAAGTAAAAGTTGTATTATTTTGTAATAATAATAATTATTATTATTCTACTAGTAATAATAACAATATTTATATTTACTAAAGATTATGAGGAAATGATACTTCTAATCATGATAATCTTAATAATAACGATAATTTTTAATATTAATTGTAATAAAAATAATAATTCTATTCAAAATGATAATTTTTATTAATAATAATACTAAAGTGATAATAATAATGATAGTTTATAATAACAATGATATTTCGATTAAAAATAATACTTTTAGTAAAAATGATAGTTTTGTTAGTAATAATACTTTTAATAATAATAATAATGATAAAAATAATGAAAACGATATTTTTCTGGAAATCAATATTTTATAATATTTTAATTTCATCATGATACCCATAATCATTATTTCCTAATCGATTTGTTTGATAGCTTTTAGTCCTCTTTTATCTTGCATTCATAATAATGATAATAATAGTAATCCTAATAATTAGATGATACTAATATTAATTTTAATGATAATGATACTAATAATAATAAATATTATAATAACATTAATGATATTACTAATAACTATTTTAATGATAATAATAATAAAAATAATAATAATAATAATAATAATAATAATAATAATAATAATAATAATAATAATAATAATAATAATAATGATAATGTTAATAATAATCTTGATGATAATAACGATAGTAATACTAATAAAAAAGAAAATGACAATTTTAATGATAATACTTATAACGATAATGATAATAATAATAATAATAATAATAATAATAATAATAATAATAATAATAATAATAATAATAATAATAATTATTAGATAATAATAATAACGATGATAATAACGACGATAGTAGTAATAATAATCATTTTAACAATAATTCTTAAAATTATAGATAATTCAACTGACTATATCTTTTAATCCGTTCATCGAAACCATACACTTTCTAAATGAAAAGTTATTAATTTGTTGCCAGCTTTCCAACGACATGCATATCATATACCTTATCTCAATCCCATAAATATCAAATTCGTGATTTATCATAAACTATCTATCGATAAAAATTAAACAAACAAGCATTCATAATCATATATACTCGAGCACTAGTCAGGAATACACTATTAATATATAAAAGTTAAGTTATGAGTGCTCACGTATCAATATTGAGATTCAATATTGCAGGAAAGTACTTAGACGCGACGGAGATGATAAATACTAGATTGACTTACGAGCATAACCATGATCATTACCCATAACCTCCATAGCTATAACCCATAATTTCCTTAGCTTCGACTCACTCGAAAAACAATTTTTGAAATCACTCCAACAGCACTCCGTCGTAATATTTTATGTATAATACTACTAATAATAATACTCCTAACCATAAGATGAATAATAATATTAATTTTAATTTTAATAATAATAATAATAATAATAATAATATTATTATTATTATTATTATTATTATTATTATTATTATTATTATTATTATTATTATTATTATTATTATTATAGAGAGTGAGAATGAATTATGAATTTATTCGGAACCAGAAATTGTTCAATTTATAGAAGTTGTCACCACCTACCCCTCATGCGATCGCATGAGGTTGGTGTGGTGAACTCATGCGATCGCATTAGTCAAAAATCCATCTCATAATATGAATTTAAGCCTGCCAACACCTATGACACATATTAGTTTAATATATATAATTATATATATATTTAATCTTTAAAATTAATTAAATATTATATTATATTATATTCTCGTGCATAGTTGACTTGTAAATTTAGTTTTGATGACTTGTACGTTGACGCTCGACTTATGTCTCGATTTCGGTTTTCCAAACGTCCTTTCGTACGCTGAGAAAACTTGTACTTTACGTTTCGCGACGTGTACCTTTATCAATAATTAGACTTATTCGTCAATAAATTATATTCCATGAAATGTAACTTATACATTTGAGTGTTGTGGTCATTTGCTTCTATAAATCAGTGGCTCGTTGTTTATCAAAAAATATTATTTTTTAAATCAGACATTTTACGACTAAGTAATATTATATTTTATCACTTTGTAAAATATACATACATATTCATTTGGAAATATAAATTTATACATATTAGAAATATCTATATAATATTTAGTTTTTAAAAATAATTATATTTCAGAGTTTATATAATTTAAAATCATTTTCGTAATGTAACATAAATTGGTATGAATCATTTATGTACTAGTGTTCCTTTTAACTTGTCAAATATTCTAATTACCAATCGAATACAAATATCGTTTGTTAAATAATTAACAACCAATATACGTTATTTAATCAAAGACATTTTAAATAATCAAGTTATATTATATCGAAAAGCGTTTTGAAACTAAACCAATTGATTATTATGTACTCTAGTCTTCCACTAACTTTTGTCTAGTTCTCGATATTTGTCACTTTGTTCTCAATGATAGATTACTTTACCACTTATTCCGAATACCGTTAAAAAGGAAAGGTTTCCTAAATCAAAGTGGACCTTTCAACAGAGACTTGTAATCATACAATATATCTGATAAATCAATCATTTGATATTATCTTCTAATTCCATCGATAATCATATTGAAACAAATACGTTCATGTAAAGTATTATACGTTTAATACTTTGTTAATATTCTCAAGTTATAATATATATACATATATATACAATAATATTCATTTATGTAATGGTTCGTGAATCGTCGGAGTTTGGTCGAGGTTAAATAAATGTATGAACATAGTTTAAAATTTTTGAGATTCAACATTACAGACTTTGCTTATCGTGTCGGAAACATATAAAGATCAAGTTTAAATTTGGTCGGAAATTTCCGAGTTGTCACAGTATCTACCCGTTAAAGAAATTTCGTCCCGAAATTTGATTAGGATGGTCATGGTTGATATTGAATATGTTTTCATGACGCATACGAGTTGAAAATTAGAATTTTATCATCAGCGAGTAATATGGATGATACAATTTGCTTAAGTGAAGCGTATGAGTGAAGTTATCACAAAAGAGTGAAATGAGTAAGTGTAGATTCGTCATATCTTTTAACGTGGATAGAATTGATTTTCGGAGTTCAAGGGATTTAGAGAAAATCTTCGTAATAAGATCTGATTCTTCGGTAATCAAGGAGATTAGGATTCGCTTTAAATGCAATCTTCTGTTTTGATTGCTTTGTCGGATATTTGACTATAAATCCACCCCCTTCGTTTCTTTACAACTCATACCTTCTATTCTTTCTCCTCAATTCATATTTTAAAGCATTAATCAATATGATTCATCCAGTTCTGCTTCTTGATATATTCCTTACTTTCATATCTGTCATTCTTCTTTTTCATCTACCGCCGGAAGAATCTATTTACTTCTACTATACTCTTGGTTTTATAGTGTTTTTAGTTCTCCTGTGTCTTTATATTGCTATACGCATCGATATATATGGTTTGTAATTTCTGGGTGGTTGTTGGGCTTTATATCTTCCCGTATATTTCAAAGTCCCTGCTTCTGTCTTCTATAATCATTGTTATCCACAGTTAATGCTCTCTCCTATTTGCTGCGATTTATACCCCCATTTTTATTTTGGAGATTCATTCTTTTGTTTTCTCTTCCCGACTTTAAATCAAGCGAATAATGGTCCAGAATTTGTAGGTATGAATTTCGGAATGAACATAATTAATGTTTTAAGAAAGAAATTGTAATGGCAAAATCTTGATTTGTCAAATTACCAGAATACCCGGAAAAGACTGAATCATCAAGAAAATATTTTCTTGATATTTTTAGAGGTTAAATAGAATATTAGAGTCGTGTAACATGGCACATGATGACAGTATGGTCTGTGAATCGTCATGTCCCATTAGAAACTCAGCATGACTTACTGTAATATAATCACGTTGACCAAGTGTCATTATATTTATACTAACTCATGCTTCAGCTCCCAACACTACTTCGAAAACATTCATACTTCAAACTCGAAGGTTTCATATTTTAGAAACTAAATAGTTTCCTTTTATGATGTAATACAGATAACGCGAAGAGATAAAAGATTTCAGATAAGAATAGTTATGAAAATATCTTCGAAAATATGGAGGATATTTATAATGAAAGATACAATGATATCTTAGAATGTTTAAGATAAGAGGATGATGAAGAATATTATCCGCAAGGGTTTTGGAGTAAGGAGTAAGGTATTTGCTAAGGATTTCAGCAGACACTGAATCATTTGGATTCTTTAAAGGCAGATTTAGTCTTTGTGATTTGTCCACAGCCTCCTTCATGGTTTGCTCAATCCGTTTTCCAGTTCCAAACCTTCCCTTTTTCTGAGCTTTGCCAACACACTATTCTTTATCATTAAACTTTTGACTGTTACGGTTATCTACAGTTTCTGCTGCTTCATTCAGCTTTTCCAAAAATTTGGAGATCTAATTCGTAGATTGGGGTGTTTTTCAGAAACTTCATATTCGACGTATGTAAGTTTAGAAGATAGACGTTATATGTATATATATAAATATTGAAGCGAAAACGCTGCGAGATTCGAGATTGATGATTGATGATTTTCGATAGTTGATATGACAATTATGGTTACAGGATGCAGATGAGTACATGATGGGATTTCATGAGTAATATAGATGTTTTTCGGAGAGACTAAAGCCGAAGTTGATGGTACATCTGCTGATAATGTGGTGGAATATAATAGGTTCTCCGGTAATAAAAGGGTAATCGTATATATCCGGTTTATAATAAGGCTACTCCGGATAAAAAAATTGAAGTTGACTTGCTGAAGCTGTGACAGAATTTGCTACTTTGAAAAGGAATCGCAAAGTTATTTTTGCTAATAAATGCCAAAGGATTTGACACGGATATGTGTTAAACTATGACTTTGGTTTCAAGAGTTTTTCAGGTGCATGACTGTGGTTAACATGTGGTTGGATCATCATCTCAATTGTTCATTGTTTGAAGTGTCTTCAGGAATTTCGAGGGGTTTGAACACAGATTGTAATCATTAATATACATATGATGTTCAAGGATTTTGAATGATACAAATATTTTTCTGGATTCTATGAATAGAAATGATGTTTTAGCACAGTTTTGAAGTCAAAGTATAGCTTTAAAAGATGTAAGAATTTAAGAGTGATGTCTTCTGTTAAAATGTTGACTTGGATTTTGATTTGTCAAAATTAGAATATGTAATCAAATTTGGATGAGAATGGTTGTTTTGATTTTTATAAAAGAATGTATATTGTAGTAAAAGTAGTGAGTATTGTTGGTGATTGCTAAATCAGATTCGAAGAATGTAACATATTAATTGTGAATTTAGATATCTCTCGGGTATTACCTACCCCTTAAAAAAAATCCCAAGTAATGTTTTGTACTAGTGGATTTTATTACAGTCCTTATGAAAATATATATGTATGTATATTTTCTTCAGATGTAACACAGATTTAATGAGTTAATATCATATTAAACTCATTTGATTTTCAGCTGGAACTAGAAATGAATAATCTCTAAAACTTTAGAAATTTTTTAATCTTCACGTAATTGAAATTATGAATTAATACTTCATTATTCGTTTTTATTGTTGTTTATTCGGTGAATGATGTTGGTGCTCGTGGAATTCTTGTGAACTTTGCAAGATATGAATAATGTTTTCTAGAAAGTTTTGAGTATATCGAAAGTGTAAAATCAAACATGTAATTGAATAATACACTTGAATTATTATGAAACGGGATTCATTGAGTTGGAACAGAGATTGTGGTTAACGATAGTTAAGTCGTTAATCGAAGGATTATAGCATATTAGTAATATGAATTTAACTGAGTAGTATCTACTCTTTTTCAATTCATACATAATAGCTTAGTACGAAAAGATTTATGACGGTTCAAAATTTGTATATATAAGATATACATATAAACTCTTCAGAGGAATTGAGTTAATACTTCATAATTCGTTGATACAATATAATCGTTGTTGATTCGTAATGATGTCCACGGTGATTCTTGAACTGGCAGAGCATGTGATGTTATAGATACTGCTGATTCTGACGATGCCGACGGCACTGACTGTGCTGATGATGCTAATGGTACTGTTGATGCTGTTGGTAAAACAAGTATAGCTTGTAAATCACACACCATTCTTGTCAGGGTTTCTACTCTTCCTTCTATCATTTTGGTTCACTCATCTGATTTATGGTTAGGGTTAGAATAGATAATCTCTAAGACTTTAGAGATTACATAATCGCCGCAGAGTGCTTCTTCAATGTAGTTATGAATCAATACTTCATCGGTCATTGTTGTTGGTACTCCTTGTTATCTACTGTGCGTATGACGTTGATGTTCGGGGTAAAAATTATGATGTTGAGGTGTGGGATGTGGATGTTGTTGTTGGTGGTGATAATGATACTGTTGGTGTTGCAGATGGTGGTACTATTGTTGCCGGTGCTGCTGCTAGTGCTTGTAACCTTTGCACCATATTCTCTAAAGTCATCACTCGAGCGCGAAGCTCGTTGACTTCTTCTATTACACCGGGATGATTGTCGGTTCGAACGAGTGGGTGAATAAGATCTAGAATATGAGATAATATGTAGTCGTAACGAGATACTCTGGAAATGAGAGAGAAAATGGTGTCTTGAACAGGTTCACCGGTAAGTGCTTCAGGTTCATCGCCAAGAGGACAATGTGATGGATGAGAGGGATCGCCTTCTTCTTGTCTCCAATGATTAAGTAGGCTACGAACCCATCCTCAATTCATCCAGAATAGATGATGGCTTATTGGGTGATCCATTCCGGTCACACTATTTTCGGAGCTTGAGTGGAATTCTATATCGGAATCCGAGGGACTTGAACTAATGGCGAGTTCCATTTCGTATAATTGAATAAAGAATTTTTCGATATGAAATGATTTTCGGCTATCGGATGGTATTCTAATTATATAGAATATCCATATATAGAGTAAAAGATTTCGTAGATTACGGAGGAATTTACAGAATACGTCAGGTAAAGTTTACAGTAACAGATAAGCTAAGATATGAATTAGCAGATATGCTAAGATATGAATTTTGTCTATACACTATCTATGCAATGGATGCAGTAAGACGCGTTTAGACTTAAGATGATAAGTAGGTAATTTCTAACAAAAATGATAAGCAAAACTTTTAACATGCAGACACGGTCGAAGTCCAGACTCATTAATGCATCTTAATATCTATCAGTTAGACACACTAATGCAAGACCTGGTTCGCAAAGACCACCGCTCTGATACCACATGAAGCGACCCGTCCTAATCCATAAGGACGAATACAATAACATATGGTTACATCGCGAGGTATTAACCTCTAAATGATACATTTTACAAACATTGCATTCATTTTTAAAAGACAAACTTTCATTTCATTGAAAGTTGACAGGCATGCATACCTTTTCATAATATATCCAATCTATAAATGACTTAATCTGTTATCTTCTTAATAATAATCTTTATTGAACTCAATGACTTGAATGCAACGTCTTTTGAAATATGCCATGAATGACTCCAAGTAATATCTCTAAATGAGCAAATGCACAGCGGAAGATTTCTTTCAAACCTGAGAATAAACATGCTTTCAAGTGTCAACCAAAAGGTTGGTGAGTTCATTAGTTTATCATAAACATTCATTTCCATTATTTTAATAGACCACAAGATTTCAGATATATAATTGTACACGTAGCACAAGTACAAAATAGTACGCATAACCTGTGAATTAAAAATCATTCATATGGTGAACACCTGGTAATCGACATTAACAAATGCATCTAGAATATCCCCAATATACAAGTACACTCATCTGTATATAAAATCGAAGTACTAAAGCATCCGTAACTCGGATGGGACGTGTCAAAGTCCATAGATCTATCTTCAGGATTCGCGTCAATTTGGGGGTCTGTTCCCAAATTCTTAGGCTACCAAGCTTTTTTAAGGGTGATATCCTGTATAATAATTCAACCATAGAATGTAGTTTCATGTACTTATGTCTATTTCGTAAAACAGTTATAAAAGCAGCGCATGTATTCTCAGTCCCAAAAATATATATATAAATGGAGTAATGAAACTCACAATACTGTAATTCGTAGTAATTATACATATGATGGCAATGAACAAGTGCAAGGTTGGCCTTGGATTCACGAACCTATATTAACTATATATATTTATATGTTGGTCAATATCTGTCTAACAATTTAGGTCAGGTCATAGTGTACCACAATCCTAATGCTCGAGATTATCATACAAAAGTCAACAAAAGTCATCTAATCCAAAATAACTTCCAAAAATTGTATAACATAAATATAGTCGTTTTATATATTTAAATATATCTATCAGATTTTATTAGAGTAGTCATTTGTTAATAAAAAATTTTATTTAAAATTTATATATGATAAAAATATACTTTTATATATCTTAAATAATAAAATTTATAAAGTTCACTTAATATCATAAAATATAGTGGTATGTAATATTAATGTAAAGATAATATCGATAATAACAATAATAAGTAAAAGTTATATTATTTTGTAATAATAATAATTATTATTATTCTACTAGTAATAATAACAATATTTATATTTACTAAAGATTATGATGAAATGATACTTCTAATCATGATAATCTTAATAATAACGATACTTTTTAATATTAATTGTAATAAAAATAATAATTCTATTCAAAATGATAATTTTATTAATAATAATACTAAAGTGATAATAATAATGATAGTTTATAATAACAATAATATTTCTATTAAAAATAATACTTTAAGTAAAAATGATAGTTTTGTTAGTAATAATACTTTTAATAATAATAATAATGATAAAAATAATGAAAACGATATTTTTCTGGAAATCAATATTTTATAATATTTTAATTTCATCATGATACCCATACTCATTATTTCCTAATCGATTTGTTTCATAGCTTTTAGTCCTCTTTTATATTGCATTCATAATAATGATAATAATAGTAATCATAATAATTAGATGATACTAATATTAATTTTAATGATAATGATACTAATAATAATAAATATTATAATAACATTAATGATATTACTAATAACTATTTTAATGATAATAATAATAAAAATAATAATAATAATAATAATGATAATGTTAATAATAATCTTGATGATAATAGCGATAGTAATACTAATAAAAAAGAAAATGACAATTTTAATGATAATACTTATAACGATAATGATGATGATAATAATAATAATAATAATAATAATAATAATAATAATAATAATAATAATAATAATAATAATAATAATAATAATAATAATAATAATAATAATAATAATAATAGTTATTAGATAATAATAATAATAACGACGATAATAACGACGATAGTAATAATAATAACCATTTTAACAATAATTCTTAAAATTATAGATAATTCAATTGACTATATCTTTTAATCCGTTCATCGAAACCATACACTTTCTAAATGAAAAGTTATTAATTTTTTGCCAGCTTTCCAACGACATGCATATCATATACCTTATCTCAATTGCATAAGTATCAAATTCGTGATTTATCATAAACTATCTATTGACAAAAATTAAACATACAAGCATGCATAATCATATATACTCGAGCACTAGTCATGGATACACTATTAATATATAAAAGTTAAGTTATGAGTGTTCACGTATCAATATTGAGATTCAATATTGCAGAAAAGTACGTAGACGCGACGGAGATGATAAACATTAGATTGACTCAGGAGCATAACCATGATCATTACCCATAACCTCCATAGCTATAACCCATAATTTCCTTATCTTCGACTCACTCAAAAAGCAATTTTTGAAATCACTCCAACAGCACTCCGTCGTAATATTTTATGTATAATACTACTAATAATAATACTCCTAACCATAAGATTAATAATAATATTAATTTTAATAATAATAATAAAAATAATAATAATATTATTATTATTACAGAGAGTGAGAATGAATTATGAATTTACTCGGAACCAGAAATCGTTCAATTTATAGAAGTTGTCACCACCTACCCCTCATGCGATCGCATGAGGTTGGTGTAGTGAACTCATGCGATCGCATGAGTCAAAAATCCATCTTATAATATGAATTTAAGCCTGCCGACACCTATGACATGTATTAGTTTAATATATATAATTATATATATATTTAATCTTTAGAATTAATTAAATATTATATTGTATTCTCGTGCATAGTTGAATTGTAAATTTAGTTTTGATGACTTGTACGTTGACGCTCAACTTATGTCTCGGTTCCAGTTTTCCAAACGTCCTTTCGTACGCTGAGAAAACTTGTACTTTACGTTTCGCGACGTGTACCTTTATCAATAATTAGACTTATTCGTCAATAAATTATATTCCATGAAATGTAACTTATACATTTGAGTGTTGTGGTCATTTGCTTCTATAAATCAGTGGCTCGTTATTTTTTAAAATATATTATTTTTTAAATCAGACGTTTTACGACTAAGTAATATTATATTTTATCACTTTGTAAAATATATATACATATTCATTTGGAAATATAAATTTATACATATTAGAAAAATCTATATAATATTTAGTTTTTCAAAATTAATTATATTTCATAGTTTATATAATTTAAAATCGTTTTCGTAATGTAACATAAATTGGTATGAATCATTTATGTACTAGTGTTCCTTTTAACTTGTCAAATATTCTAATTACCAATCGAATACAAATATCGTTTGTTAAATAGTTTGAAATGTATACAATCACATTTTTAAGTACACATTGCAAATTATCTATATAATTAACAACCAATATACGTTATTTAATCAAAGACATTTTAAATAATCAAGTTATATTATATCGAAAAGCATTTTGAAACTAAACCAATTGATTATTATGTACTTTAGTCTTCCACTAACTTTTGTCTAGTTCACGTTATTTGTCACTTTTTTCTCAATGATAGATTACTTTACCACTTATTCCGAATACCGTTAAAAAGGAAAGGTTTCCTAAATCAAAGTGGACCTTTCAACAGAGACTTGTAATCATACAATGTATCTGATAAATCAATCATTTGATATTATCTTCTAATTCCATCAATAATCATATTGAAACAAATACATTCATGTAAAGTATTATACATTTAATACTTTGTTAATATTCACAAGTTATAATATATATACATATATATACAATAATATTCATTTATGTAATGGTTCGTGAATTGTCGGAGTTTGGTCGAGGTTAAATGAATGTATGAATGTAGTTTAAAATTTTTGAGATTCAACATTGCAGACTTTGCTTATCGTGTCGGAAACATATAAAGATCAAGTTTAAATTTGGTCGAAAATTTCCGAGTTGTCACACTTAAGCCAATGAGTAATGAAGTTGCTAGTAAGTTTTGCTGCTAATGTGGTGGAATATAAACAGTTCTCCAGTAACAATGATGAAGGGGTAATCTTTATAATAAGGTTTATTCGAATGAAAAATTGAAGCTGATTTGCTGAAGCTGTGACAAAATTGACTAATTTGAAAAAGAATTGCAATGTTATTTTCGGTAATAACAATGCCAAAGGAGCTAGCATAGATACGTGTTAAGTGTTTACTCAGGTTCTGAGTGTTTTCAAGTGCATAGCTATATGCATCAATATTTTCTTCCGTATATGAAGTGTGGTTGGTTCATCCTCTCGTTTGAGGTGTTTTCAAAAAAATCATGAAAGGTTTGAACGCAGATTGTAATTGACAAGATACAAATGAGGTTTAAGATGAAATCAAGTGGCAAACTTGAAGAAATGTTTAGTTTCATATGTTATAATTAATATTTTAATTCATTTTAATTGTCCAATGTTAGTAGTCCACAGTTAGTAGTTCAATAATTCATATATAGTTTAATATATAATATTTGAATTAATTAATACGTGTCGTGACCCATTGTATACAAGTCTCAGACTCGATCACAACTCAAAGTATATATATTATTTGAGAATCAACCCCAACCATGTATAGCTAACTCGAGCATTACTGCATATATGGTGTCTATGGTTATTCCAAATAATATATATAGATGACGTCGATATGATATGTCAAAACATTTTATATGTGTTCCGATGATATTTAAAGTGCGTAAAATAAATAATAGAAATTAAATGACGATAAATAAAATTGCGAGAATTAAAATTGCGATAAATAAATTGCGATAAATAAATTGGGGTAAATAAATTACGATAAATAAAATGTAATAAGGAATTAACAGTTAACTAGGAATAGTTAGCTAATATTTTGTTAGCGTGGATTCTTAATAAAATTTCTCATAGTTAATTTATTTGTTTCTAATAAATTTTATTTTTGTCCAATGTTTTCTTCATTATGCCACTTGTTGGGTTCTGATAGTTAAAAATCCAAATATGAAATTGAATGAAAATGATTATTCTGCGGTGAATGGATACGTATATCTGTGGATGTAGGTAGGATAGTAAATGACTGTTGAATCAGATTCGAAGAATGTACAGTGTAACTTGTTAATGTGAAATCTAAATATTTCTCGGGTATTACCTACCTGTTAAAATATTTTCACCATTAACAGTTTGTACAAAAGAATTTTTAATTACAATCTTTATGAAAATATACTTCCATACATATTTTCTTCAGATGTAATCATTGATTTAATGAGTTAATATAATATTAATCTCATTTGATTTACCGTTAGAACTAGAATACATAATCTCTAAAACATTAGAGATTACATAATCGCCATGAAGAACGAAGATAATTTATGTAGAACGATACGTAGAACGATGATTATACTCGAGGTACAGAATGAGATGTTGAGGCACGTGATGTTGAAACTTGGGTTGTTGGTAGTACTCGTATTGATGTTGGTGGTACTGTTGGTGCCAGTGATGTTGCTGAAGCTGGTACATTTTGCACCATATTCTCCAAATTGATTACTCGAGCGCGGAGCTCGTTGATTTCTTCCATTATTCCGGGATGATTGTCGGTCAGAACGAGCGGATGAATAAGGTTTAGAATTAGGGATAGAATATAATTGTGATGAGATATTCAGGAAATGAGGCTGAAAATGGTGTTTCGGATAGGTTCGCCGATAAGTGCTTCAGGTTCTTCGCCAAGAGGGAAATGTGGTGGATGAAAGGGATCACCTTCTTCTTGTCTCCAATGATTTAGTAGACTACGAACCCATCCCCAATTCATCCAGAATAGATGATGGTTAATTAGTTGATCCATTCCGGTTACACTGCTTTCAGGGCTCGAGTGAATATCCATGTCGGAATAGCTGTCAGATTCCGAAGAACTTGAACTAGTGGTGAGT
Organism: Rutidosis leptorrhynchoides; assembly: GCF_046630445.1. NCBI lineage: Eukaryota > Viridiplantae > Streptophyta > Magnoliopsida > Asterales > Asteraceae > Rutidosis > Rutidosis leptorrhynchoides. Next base: position 10,779,926 of record NC_092341.1, read on the forward strand.
TCCATTTCGTACGATTGATTAAATGGTTTTTCGGTATGAAATGATTTTCGGATTTTGGATGGTATTCTAATTACATAGAATATCTATATATATAGAACAAAAGAATTTCGTAGATTATGAAGGAATTTACGGAATATATCAGGCAAAGTTTATAGTAATAGATACGCTAAGATATGGATTAGCAAATACGCTAAGATATGAACTTTTGTCTATATACTATTCATGCAATCAATGCAGTAAGATGTGTCTAGACTAATAATGATAAGCAGGTAATTTCCTAAGGATGACAGGTAGGTAATTTTCGACACGAAATGATAAGCAAAACATTTGACATGCAGACACGGTCGAAGTCCAGACTCACTAATGCATCTAAGCAACTATCAGTTAGACACACTAATGCAAGACCTGGTTCGCTAAGACCACCGCTCTGAAACCAACTTTAACGTTGGGGACGCATCCCACTCAGTGCCTTCCCAGCTAACCGCCTGGTGACCACTGAGCGTACCTCGGACACTGATTTTAGGGCCCTCTAAAAGGACCCGTTCATATACATTATAAACGATTCACAATAGTTGACTTCATCGCGAGGTACTTGACCTCTATATGATACATTTTACAAACATTGCATTCATTTTTAAAAGACAAACTTTCTTCACATCGAAAGTTGACGGCATGCATACCATTTCATAATATATCCAACCATAATTGACTTAACAATAATCTTAATGAACTCAATGACTCGAATGCAACGTCTTTTGAAATATGTCAAGAATGACTCCAAGTAATATCTTTAAAATGAGCAAATGCACGGTTGAAGATTTCTTTCATACCTGAGAATAAACATGCCTTAAAGTGTCAACCAAAAGGTTAGTGAGTTCATTAGTTTATCATAATCGATCATTTCCATAAATTTTAATAGACCACAAGATTTTCATTTCCATTTCTCATAAATATACGTCCCATACATAGAGACAAAAAAATCATTCATATGGATTGAACACCTGGTAACCGACATTAACAAGATGCATATAAGAATATCCCCAATCATTCTGGGACATCCATCGGACATGATAAAATAACATCGAAGTACTAAAGCATCCGCAACCATGGATGGGGTTTGTTAGGCCCAATAGATCTATCTTTAGGATTCGTGTCAATTAGTAGATCGGTTTACTAATTCTTAGGCTACCAAGCAAAATGGGGCATATTCGGCTTCGATCATTCAACCATATAATGTAGTTTTAATTATTGTGTCTATTTCGTCAAATATTTATAAAAGCGCATGTATTCTCAGTTTCAAAAATATATATTGCAAAAGTATTTAAAAAGGGAGCAAATGAAACTCACGATCCAATATTTTGTAATAAAAATATTCATACGACGATACAGACAATGCAGGGTTGGCCTCGGATTCACGAACCTATATCAATTATATATATTAAAACACATAATCATAATCGAACAAGTTTATGTATTATTAGTAATTGTTATTTTAGTAACCTGTATGTTTCATTAATAACTAAGTTAGCTATGTTTATTTTATATACTTTAGGTAAATAATTATTATTTATTATAAAATATTAATGTTGTTATGTGATATGTATTAAATATATTCTTATATAGTTATTTATTTGGTAAAATAATATTAATAATAATAAATAAAAATTTGTATCTTTTTATGATAATAATAATAATACTAAAAATACTTAAATCTAGTAATGACACTGATATTAATAGTTTTGATAATAATACTAATAACTATAATAATAATTTTTAATATTAATGATAATGGTTTTAGTCCTAATGTTACTACTAATAATAACCTAATTGATAACACTAATAATAATACTTATAATAATAATAGTAATCATAATCTTAATACTAATATTAATGATGATACTAATTACAATAATAACACTGATGATAATAATATAAATGATAATCATGATACTAATAATCATACTTTTATAAATGATAGAAATCATATTTTTTAAGGATGGTAATAATAATATTAGCAATATTAATATTAATAATCATAATTGTATTTATAATCATAATAATAATAATCATAGTAATAAGTAAGGTACTACCTTAAAGGTTTTTAAAAAGGCTTTTAACCCGCGACCTCCCGCTAACTCAACACTCCAAACCACTCCTCCGTTCTTTCATTTCTGTTTTAATACAGATTATATTTTCAGTTAGCTCATTTTCTGTGTTCCTCTCATCTTATAATCAACATACATACGTACATCATCATACTATCATCCGTGATCATAATCATCGACACCATCATCCATGCTTAACATCATAACATCATACTCCATCCTAACCATTTTCAGTGTTCTTAAATCATTATATTAATATCATCATCAATATCATCTAATCATCTCGTCAACAACCATCTCATCACGCACTCACTTCATCATCATCGTGATTTATATGCATCACGTATATCATCATCTACATCATCATCGAGCTTCTCATCATCATTGTTAGTGTTGCAAGTGCGTTCATTAGCAGCAGTACGGTGTTTGAAGACATAGGCAGACCACTACACTAAGTGTAATTATATAGGCTCAATCTAAGTTTAAATAGGCTTAAGGTTTTGGGCTTTAGCCCGATGCACCCATAAAAGGTAGTTGTACACATCGAACCCAATAGATAACTTGTGGCCTATTTCTTTGATCTGTTAAATATACGAAGTAGTATTTCTTCAAGTGGAATCCACGTTATGGATTAGGCTAAAAGGATTTAAATAATAAAAAGTGTCTCCATTTTCTTGTGAGGCTACCCAAGATACATGAATAAAGGACCTACCAGTCGTAATATTGTTTGACAATTATTATTCAGGTACACAGGATATAAATGTTATAATCTTACCATCTTATCGATCGTTTATCTATTTGTTTATCTTTTTTTTTTACACGATAGAGATGAAGGATGATGGTAGTGGTATTAATAGATGATGACGGGCTTAATGAAATAATGGTTATGGTGGTGGTTTTTGGTTTGGGTACTTGATGGTAATAAAAACAGAAAACATCAGAGCAGAAGTAGGAACAACAGAACAGATAGCAGCGAGTATGGCAGCTGAACAGAAAGAAAGAAAATAGTAGCGAATATTGTTATTGGTGTTGGTTGTTAAGAGGAAAAAAAAATTGTCTATTGATGGCTGGGTTGTCGTCGTATACAAACAGAAGAAAGGGGTCGATGATTGGGTGGTTGTGCTACAATCTCAGAGAACGAGTTGTAGTATAATAACAATTGGGTTTTGATTTGATCTAGTGTTCCACCGGAATCTAAAACAGAAAAAATGGTGGTGATTATGTAAGTATATATATATATATATATATATATATATATATATATATATATATATATATATATATATATATATATATATTTAGACTTAGATATGGGTGGTGCTTTGATGATCGTAAATGATGATGATGATTGAATGGTGTTTCTTGGTAGTGAGGATGTTAACACACAAAGAGGTGATCAAAGGTAATGACAATCTACAGAGGGTGGTAGGTTTGTTCCAAGAAATAGAATAGGAAACAAGAGTAGTCATAATAGATGTACAAGTTATTAATGATGTTTTGGTTCTTGATCTCTGTTCAACAATAATAAATGGGTTTCGAAGTTCGAAGAGTAGCATAACCCATATAGTAGTTTGTAATGGTTGTATTAGATAGAGGTGGTGATGGAATTCGATCAAAATAAAGAAACAGATAAAGTTACATGTGGGTTTATGTGATGACTTTGTTAATTAAAACATAAATAGAATTAAAAGCAGAAGAAGGAAAGATATGAAGATGATGATGGTTGTTTGGGTAATTGTATACCATGAACAGAAAAAGAAAAATGCAACGGGTTTTGTGGTAGTGTGTGTGTGATATTCATGTACCTATGCTTATGTATCTATTTAATATAGAGATAGTGGGAAGCACAAAAGTAAAAAACAGTATTATCCGTGATTTTCAATCTCAATCTCTATTAGGCACAATAAGTAAGTGAAAATAATAATATAGTAGAAAAATCAAACGTGTTTAAACCTTAGCCACCATTCATTATTGATTTAACTTTTCTTTCGCGGACTGGGTTTCAAACTCCATTAACAATCTGTGGCGGATAAAAAGTCTTCGAAAAAATCCCATATCTTTAAACTAACTATATTTATTTATTTTGGTCATTATGGTATAAAAATTCGATCCTTAATTTGTTAAATAAAAATTACATCAACCGTCCCTCTCAATTCTGGGTAAAATATAAAAAGTGTTAAAACTTAACAAATAGTTCCTAAATACATTTTTAATAAGCCTAAAATTTATAGGACTCATTTTCGTATCACCGTTTATTTTAAAATTACATAAGTTTGAATTTAACTTTCTTAATATCAATCAAAACAACAAACGAGTATTACAATCATTTAATATTTATTTTTAATATACTTTATTTATATATAGAGATATATTTTAAATAATAATTATTATAATATCCTATTTTTATTTTATTAATTTTTAATAACAACAACATATAATACTTCAAATTATATTTTGAATTATTATTTATATATACATACACACATATCTATTTACAATTAATTGTTCGTGAATCGTCGAGAGCAGTCGAAGGTCAATTGAATATTTGAAACAGTTCAAACTTTTTGAGACTCAACCTTACAGACTTTGCTTATCGTGTCGGAAATCATATAGAGATTAAGTTTAAATTTGTTCGGAAATTTCCAGGTTGTCACAATACCTACCCGTTAAAGAAATTTCGTCCCGAAATTTGATTGGGATGGTCATTGCTAACAATAAATATGTTTTCATGACGAATATGAGTTGATAAATAGAGTTTTATCATCATTGGGTAATATAGATAAAGCAATTCGATTACGCGAAGAGTATAAGTGAAGCTATCGCAAAAGATTGAAATATAAAAATAGAGATTCGTCTTAACTTTTGACGTAGTCATGGTTGAATTTCCGGAATTCAAGGGATTTAGAGGAAATCTTTGTAATAAGATTTGATTCTACGATAATTAAGGAAATTAATATCCTCTTTGTTTAAATGCGATAATCTATTTCGATTGCTCTGTCGGATAGTTTACTATAAATTCACCCCATTCGTTTCCTTATTTCCACAACTCACATCTTCTATTCTTTCTTTCTTAATTCATACTTTTGTTTTTTCTTCCCGACTGTAAGTCAAGCGAATAATGGTCCAGAATTCGTAAGTATGAATTTCAGAATGAACATAGTTAATGTTCTAAGAAGGAAATCATAATGGCACGATCTTGATTTGTCAAATTACCAGAATATCCCGAAAAAGGCCGAATCATCAAGAAAATATTTTCTTAATATGTGTAGAGATTAAGTAGAATACAAGAGTCGTGTAACATGGCACATGATGACGTTATAATCTGTGAATCATCACGTTCCATTTAGAAACTCAGCATGACTTACTGTAATATAATCACGTTGGCCAAGTGTCATTATATTATACTAACTCATGCTCAAATTCTTAACACTTCTCCAGAATTTATTCATAATTTATACTTAGATTTTACAGAAGTTTTCAATATAATGAAATACAGAAAGCATGAAAAGGTATATAATTTCGGACGAGAATATTTATGAAAATATCCTTAGAAATATCGAAGATATTTATGATGATATTTAGGAATTTCTAAGTTCGAAAGTTGATGAAGAAAAATTTTCCGCAAGATTTTAACATGTCTTCGGAGCAAGATATTCTCTAAAGATTTCATCAGATCCAGAATTACCTGGATTCTTTGAATATAGGGTTTGGTCCTTGTATTTGTCCTTAGTCGCCTTCATGGTTAGCTCAATCCATTTTTCAGTACCAAATTTTCTATCGAGCGTTTCCAACACTTCATTCTTTATCATCAAACTCTTGGCCGTTTAGACCATCTACAATTTTGTTGTTTCCTCTGCATTTAATGCTACCAGATCTGAATCATCGGTTATCAATCCAAGGTGGTTTCAAGAGAATTGTGTTTTTTTTTAGATGATTAAATGCTGATGGTAATATAAAAGGTTCTTCGGTATCAATAAAAGAGTACGTATATATATATCAAGGTTATAGTAAGGTTGTTTCGAACGAAAAGTCGAAGTTGACTTGCTGGAGCTGTGACAAAATTTGCTACCTTGAAAAGGGTTTGTAAAGTTATTTTGGGTAATAATAATGCTAAAGGATCTAGCACATATACATGTTAAAAGTTTACTCAGGTTCCGAGTGTTTTCAGGTGCATAACTGTATGCATCAATCTTTTCTTCCGTAGATGAAGTGCGGTTGGTTCATCTTCTCGATTGAGGTGTTTTCAATAATCATGAAAGGTTTGAACGCGGATTGTAATCATCAAGGTACAAATGAGGGTTAGGATGAAATCAAGTGGCAAACTTGAAGAAATATTTTAGTTTCATATGTTATAATCAATATTTTAATTCATTTTAATTGTTCAATATTATTAGTCCACAGTTAGTAGTCCACAATTAGTAGTTCAACAATTCATATATAGTTTAATATATATATAATATTCAAATTAATTAATACATGTCGTGACCCATTATATACATGTCTCAGACTCTATCACAACTCAAAGTATATATATTATTTAAGAATCAACCTCAACCCTGTATAGCGAACTCGATCATTACAGCATATAGAGTGTCTATGGTTATTCTAAATAATATATATAGATGCATCGATATGATATGTCAAAACCTTGTATACATGTCCCGATATTTAAAATGCGTAAATAACAGTATTTAAATGACGATAAATAAAGTGCGTAAAATAAATAACAGAAATTAAATGACGATAAATAAAATTGCGAGAATTAAAATTACGATAAATAAATTGCGATAAATAAATGTAATAAGGAATTAGCAGTTAGCTAGGAACAGTTAGCTAGGATTTTGTTAGCGTGGATTCTTAAAAAAAATTTCTCATGGTTAATTTGTTTGTTTCTAACAAATTTTATTTTTGTCCAATGTTTTTTCATTATGCCACTTGTTGGATTCTGATAGGTCAAAATCCAAATATGAAATTGAATGGAAATGATTTTTCTGTGGTGAACGGATATGTATATCTGTGGATGTAAGTAGGATAGTAAATGACTGTTGAATCAGATTGAAAGATTGTACAGTGTAACTTATTAATGTGAAATCTAAATATTCCTCGGGTATTACCTACCCGTTAAAATATTTTCACCATTAACAGTTTGTACAAAAGAATTTTTAATTACAATCTTTATGAAAACATATATACATATATATTTTCTTCAGATGTAATCATAGATTTAATGAGTTAATATGATATTAATCTCATTTGATTTATCGTTAGAACCAGAATACATAATCTCTAAAATATTAGAAATTATATAATCGTCATGTAGAACAAAGATAAATGATGTAGAATGATTCACAGAACGATGATTACACTCGAGGTACATAATGAGATGTTGAGGCATGTGATGTTGAAACTTGGGTTGTTGGTGGTACTGGTATTGATGTTGGTGCTGGTGATTTTGCTGAAGCTGGTAAATTTTGCACCATATTCTCCAAAGTCACTACCCGAGCGCGAAATTCGTTGACTTCTTCTATTATTCCGGGATGATGGTCGGTTGGAATGAGCGGATGAATAAGGTTTAGAATTTTAGATAGAATATAATCGTGGTGAGATATTCGGGAAATGAGAGTGAAAATGGTGTTTCAGATTGATTCGTCGGTAAGTGCTTCAGGTTCTTCACCAAGAGGTGAATTCGGTTGGTGGAAAAGATCGCCTTCTTCTCGTCTTCATTGATTAAGTCGACTACAAACCCATCAGATGAATTGGGGATGGCTGATTGGCTGATTCATTCTAGTGATGCTGCTTCCGAGCTTAGGTAATCATTCATGTCAGAATAGTTGTCAGGTTCCGAAGAACTTGAACTAGTGTCGAGTTTCATTTCGTACGATTGAGTAAAGGATTTTTCGATTTCGGATATTGGATGATATTCTAATTACATAGAATGCCTATATATAGTACAGAAGATCCCGTATATTACGGAGGGAATTAAGGAATATGTCAGACAATAGTTTACAGTAACATATACGCTAAGATATGAATTAGCAGATACGCTAAGATATGAATTTTTGTCTGTACACTATTCATGCAATCCAGGCAGTAAGATATGTCTAGATTAAGAATGATAAGCAAGTGATTACCTAAGAATGATAAGCAGATAATTTTCGACATGAAATAATAAGCAAAACTTTTGATATGCAGACACAGTCGAAGTCCAGACTCACTAATGCATCTAAACAACTATCAGTTAGACACACTAATGCAAGACCTAGTTCGCTAAGACCACCGCTCTGATACCAACTGAAAGTACCCGTTCATATACATTATAAACGATTCACAATAGTTGATTTCATCGCGAGGTACTTGACCTCTATATGATACATTTTACAAACATTGCATTCATTTTTAAAAGACAAACTTTCTTCACATCGAAAGTTGACGGCATGCATACCATTTCATAATATATCCAACTATAATTGACTTAACAATAATCTTGATGAACTCAATGACTCGAATGCAACGTCTTTTGAAATATGTCAAGAAAGACTCCAAGTAATATCTTTAAAATGAGCAAATGCACAGCGGAAGATTTCTTTCATACCTGAGAATAAACATGCTTTAAAGTGTCAACCAAAAGGTTGGTGAGTTCATTAGTTTATCATAATCGATCATTTCCATAAATTTTAATAGACCACAAGATTTTCATTTCCATTTCTCATAAATATGCGTCCCATACATAGAGACAAAAAAATCATTCATATGGATTGAACACCTGGTAACCGACATTAACAAGATGCATATAAGAATATCCCCTATCATTCCGGGACATTCATCGAACATGATAAAACAACATCGAAGTACTAAAGCATCCGCAACCATGGATGGGGTTTGTTAGGCCCAATAGATCTATTTTTAGGATTCACGTCAATTAGTAGATCGGTTTACTAATTCTTAGGCTACCAAGCAAAAAGGGGCATATTCGGCTTCGATCCTTTAACCATATAATGTAGTTTTAATTACTTGTGTATATTTCGTCAAATATTTATAAAAGCGCATGTATTCTCAGTCCCAAAAATATATATTGCAAAAGTATTTAAAAAGGGAGCAAATGAAACTCACGATCCAATATTTTGTAGTAAAAATATTCATACGACGATACAGACAATGCAGGGTTGGCCTCGGATTCACGAACCTATATCAATTATATATATTAAAACACATAATCGTAATCGAACAAGTTTATGTATTATTATTAATTGTTATTTTAGTAACCTGTATGTTTCATTAATAACTAAATTAGCTATGTTTATTTGATATACTTTAGGTAAATAATTATTATTTATTATAAAATATTAATGTTGTTATGTGATATGTATTAAATATATTCTTATATAGTTATTTATTTGGTAAAATAATATTAATAATAATAAATAAAAATTTGTATCTTTTTATGATAATAATAATACTAAAAATACTTAAATCTAGTAATGATACTGATATTAATAGTTTTGATAATAATACTAATAACTATAATAAAAAAATTTAATATTAATGATAATGGTTTTAGTCCTAATGATACTACTAATAATAACCTAATTGATAACACTAATAATAATACTTATAATAATAATAGTAATAATAATCTTAATACTAATATTAATGATGATGCTAATTACAATAGTAACACTTATGATAATAATATAAATGATAATCATGATACTAATAATCATACTTTTATAAATGATAGAAATCATATTTTTTAAGGATGGTAATAATAATATTAGCAATATTAATATTAATAATCATAATTGTATTTATAATCATAATAATAATAATCATAGTAATAAGTAAGGTACTACCTTAAAGGTTTTTAAAAAGGCTTTTCCAAAAGAAATTGCTCCAAACCAGTCTCGAACCCGCGACCTCCCGCTACTCAACACTCCAAACCACTCCTCCGTTCTTTCATTTCTGTTTTAATACAGATTCTATTTTCAGTTGCTCATTTTCTGTGTTCCTCTCATCTTATAATCAACATACATATGTACATCATCATACTATCATCCGTGATCATAATCATCGACACTATCATCCATGCTTAACATCATAACATCATACACCATCCTAATCATTTTCATTGTTCTTAAATCATTACATTAATATCATCATCAATATCATCTAATCATCTCGTCAATAACCATCTCATCACGTACTCACTTCATCATCATCGTGATTTATATGCATCACGTATATCATCATATACATCATCATCGAGCTTCTCATCATCATTGTTAGTATTGCAAGTGCGTTCATTAGCAGCCGCAGTACGGTGTTTGAAGACATAGGCGGACCACTACACTAAGTGTAATCATATAGGCTCAATCTAAGTTTAAATAGGCTTAAGGTTTTGGGCTTTAGCCCGATGCACCCATAAAAGGTAGTTGTACACCTCGAACCCAATAGATAACTTGTGGCCCGTTTCTTTGATTTGTTAAATATACGAAGTAGTATTTCTTCAAGTGGAATCCATGTTATGGATTAGGTTAAAAGGATTTAAATAATAAAAAGCATCTCCTTTTCTTGTGAGGCTACCCAAGATACACGAATAAAGGGCCTACCAGTCGTAATATTGTTTGACAATTATTATTCAGGTACACTGGATATAAATATTATAATCTTACCATCTTATCGATCGTTTATCTATTTGTTTATCTTTTTTTTACACGATGGATATGAAGGATGATGGTAGTGGTATTAATAGATGATGACGGGTTTAATGAAATAACGGTTATGGTGGTGGTTTTTGGTTTGGGTACTTGATGGTAATAAAAACAAAAAACAGCCGAGCAAAAGTAGGAACAACAGAATAGATAGCAGCGAGTATGGCAGCTGAACAGAAAGAAGGAAAATTGCAGCGAATATTGTTGTTGGTGTTGGTTGTTAAGAGGAAAAAAATTGTCAATTGGTGGCTTGGTTGTCGTCGTATACAAACAGAAGAAAGGGGTCGATGATTGGGTGGTTGTGCTGCAATCACAGAGAACGAGTTGTAGTATAATAACAATTGGGTTTTGATTTGATCTAGTGTTCCACCGAAATCTAAAACAGAAAAGATTGTGGTGATTATGTAAGTACATATATATATATATATATATATATATATATATATATATACACACACACACACACATATATATATATAGGTGATTATGTAAGTACATATATATATATATATATATATATATATATATATATATATATATATATATATATATATATATATATATATATATATAGACTTAGATATGGGTGGTGCTTTGATGATCGTAAATGATGATGATGATGATGATGATTGAATGGTGTTTCTTGGTAGTGAGGATGTTAGCACACAAAGAGGTGATCAAAGGTAATGACAATCTACAGAGGGTGGTGGGTTTGTTCCAAGAAATAGAATAGGAAACAAGGGAGTAGTCATAAAAGATGTACAAGTTGTTAATGATGTTTTGGTTCTTGATCTCTGTTCAACAATAATAAATGGGTTTCGAAGTTCGAAGAGTAGCATAACCCATATAGTAGTTTGTGATGGTTGTATTAGATAGAGGTGGTGATGGAATTCGATCAAAATAATGAAACAGATAAAGTTACATGTGGGTTTATGTGATGACTTTGTTAATTAAAACATAAATAGAATTAAAAGCAGAAGAAGGAAAGATATGAAGATGATGATGGTTGTTTGGGTAATTGTATACCATGAGCAGAAAAAGAAAAAAGCAACGGGTTTTGTGTTTGTGTGTGTGTGTGATATTCATGTACCTATGCTTATGTATCTATATAATATAGAGATATTGGGAAACACAAAAGTAAAAAAACAGTATTATCCGTGATTCTCAATCTCAATCTCTATTAGGCACGATAAGTAAGTGAAAATAATAATATAGTAGAAAAATCAAACGTGTTTAAACCTTAGCCACAATTCATTATTGATTTAACTTTTCTTTCGCGGACTGGGTTTCAAGCTCCATTAACAATCTGTGGCGGATAAAAAGTCTTCGGAAAAATCCCATATCTTTAAATTAACTATATTTATTTATTTTGGTCATTATGGTATAAAAATTCGATCCTTAATTTTTTAAATAAAAATTACATCAACTGTCCCTCTTAATTCTGGGTAAAATATAAAAAGTGTTAAAACTTAACAAATATTTCCTAAATACATTTTTAATAAGCCTAAATTTTATAGAACCCATTTTCGTATCACCGTTTATTTTGAAATTACATAAGTTTGAATTTAACTTGCTTAATATCAATCGAAACATCAAACGAGTATTATAATCATTTAATATTTATTTTTAATATACTTTATTTATATATAGAGATATATTTTAAATAATAATTATTATAATATCCTATTTTTATTTTATTAATTTTTAATAACAACAACATATAATACTTCAAATTATATTTCGAATTATTATTTATATATACATACACATATCTATTTACAATTAATTGTTCGTGAATCGTCGAGAGCAGTCGAAGGTCAATTGAATATTTGAAACAGTTCAAACTTTTTGAGACTCAACCGTACAGACTTTACTTATCGTGTCGGAAATCATATAGAGATTAAGTTTAAATTTGTTCAGAAATTTCTGGGTTGTCACACCCTGCCTCTCGGTAAAGCCAACAATAATCGGACCGCGAGGAGTAAGAGCCAATGCTTCGTCACAGGTAACACTGTGAGAACCCCCTCTACGATTAATCCGATTAAACAGCTTAAACCAGCTCTGATACCAACTTTAACGACCCGTCCTAATCCATCTAGACGAATACATTACATTTGGTTACATCGCGAGGTATTTGACCTCTATATGATACATTTTACAAACATTGCATTCGTTTTTAAAAGACAAACTTTCTTTACATCGAAAGTTGACGGCATGCATACCATTTCATAATATATCCAACTATAGTTGACTTAATAATAATCTTGATGAACTCAACGACTCGAATGCAACGTCTTTTGAAATATGTCATGAATGACTCCAAGTAATATCTCTAAAATGAGCAAATGCACAGCAAAAGATTTCTTTCATAACTGAGAATAAACATGCTTTCACGTGTCAACCAAAAGGTTGGTGAGTTCATAGGTTTATCATAAAACAATAAAATTCATCATTTTGATAGACCACAAGATTTAAATACAGTACACCTATCTCGTGTACAAAACCATTTTTCATAATGCTTAGCAGAGTAGGTTCGTATCCTTTTCTCCCCCGTAGGTTGCCTCGCGATTTTTAAATAACCGTACACATATCTCGTGCACAAAAATAATACACATAACCTGTGTATAAAAATCATTCTCACGATACATAACATTCAATTTGATTTCATTGCTCAACATGGTAACCTACCTTAACATATAATGCGCATCAATAATATCCCCAAAACAGAACATCTCGTCTGTATAAATATATAAACTTCGAAGTACTAAACACCACGCCCACTAGCTCTTCCGTCTAGTGAACATTTTGGGTGGGGGTGTTAAACCCGGTAGCTACCTTTAGGATTCGCGTGAATTAGGGCCATACCCGTTTCTAATTCTTAGGTTACCAAGCAATAATAATCAGGGGAAATATTCACAACAATTAGTGGCAATTATCACGTTCAACTAATTCAATAATAATCCACAGAACTTCTGTCTGCATAATAATTCATTCGAGGAATGTTTTTCTTGTGTCTATCTCGTCAAACATTTATAAAAGCATCTCATGTATTCCAAAAATGTAGATTGTAAAAGCATTGAATAAAACAGTTGTAAATCAGTTATAAAGCAGCGCATGTATTCTCAGTCCAAAAAATATAAAGAGTAAAAAGGAATCAAATGAACTCACAATACCGTATTTTGTAGTAATTATGCATATGATGACATTGAACAAGTACAAGGCTGACCTTGGATTCACGAACCTATATCATTCATATATGTATTAAAACTTATTCTTGTACTCGGATAAATATATATATTATTATTAGTGATGTAATTTATATATTTAATAATTTATAAGTTTCATTATTTATTTATATATTCTCATCTTATATATATAAATGTTAATATAGTTAAGTTAGGTGTACTAAGTATAATTTTATATATAAAATCTTTATTTTTATACTTATAACCTTAAATAAGTCGTTAAAACTTTTATTTTAGTAATCATAATTATTTTAATAATAATGATATATATAATACTGATATTAATAATAACGATAGTTTTAATGATAGTAAAATAGTTTTAATAAAAATGATAATAAGGATAATAATTTTTAATAATAACATTACCAATAATAATAATCATATTAATAATAATAATGATCATAATTATAATAATACTTATGTTAATAATAAAAATCCTAATAACTATAAAATGATACTAATATTAATATTAATGAAAGTAATAATAAATTTTATTATTTTTCGTAATAATAATGATAATAATAATAATCATGTTTGTAACTATTATCATAATAAATATTAATAAATGATAATCTTTATTATGGTACCTATTTTAGTAATAAGGATAATAATTATAATAGTAATAATAGTAACAATATTAGTAATAAATAATAATGGCAATAATAATAATAATAATGATATTATTCATAATACTTAATGACAATAATGCTAATGATAATAATACTAGTACTTAATAATATTATCAATAATAGTAATAATAATGATAATGATAATAATAATAACAATAACAATATAATTTATAATAGCAATGATAATAATAATAATAATAATAATAATGACAATAATAATAAATGATCATAAATCTTGTATTAGTAATAATAATAATAATTATATTACTAATAATAATAATAATAATAATAACAATAATAATTATAACTATAATAATAGTAATAATAATTATAAAAATGAGATTAGAGAGTATACCCTTTTAAAAAAACTTTTATAACAAGAATGACCCAAACAGGTCTCGAACCCGAGACCACCTGATTAACCACAACACCCCATAACCATCCAGTAATCCTTGTTTTTCTGAAATTATACCACTCCCTTATTTGTTTAACCCTCATGTCTGTGTTCTTCTTTTTCTTCAACAATTACGTCAACCAGGGTATCATTTATCAACACAACGAATTGATTTTAGGATTTCATAAAAAAAATAAACGATTGTAATTGTTATTTCCAATTAATCAAACACTAAAAAATAACAAAGAAAAATAAAAAAAAATATAACATCATACAGCTGCTGCTGTCGTCGCTGCCAAAAGAGAGAGAAAAATTTTGATTTTGATTTGTGGTACATTTTAGCCAAAGGTTACAACATAAATTACTTTTCAAATTGCTCCTAGAATCTATCTCAATCATCAATTTAACTGGAAATTTCAAATTGAACTTGAATTTGATCGAAGATCAAAGGTTGACTTTTTAAAACCAAAACTTTGACTCGTGAATTAGAACTCGTTAAGAAGAATTGGAACTAGAGACTTTACAGAAAGTTTAAGTGGAAGATTTGAAACATAACTGCATTGTTACATTTTTAAAATTCATTTGAATTCGAAATATGAAAAAAAAGTTAAAGAACATAGGTCGACTTTCATCTTCTTTTTATTTTTGTTTTTAATTTCTGTTTTGCAGTGTAAACTAGTATTATATATAATGTGTTAGTACATAATTTAACAGTTAAACTAGATTCTAATTGATTTACGAAATTGATCGAAATTGATTTATAGACAAGAAGTACTCATTTTCATTCAACGAATAAAAAAAATGGAACAGACATATACAATCAAACAAAATCTGTTACCTGTCCTTGTTATATGCTCATATATAATTAATTTTAATTTTTTTAATTAATATAAATATATTAATAATAATACTAATTAATAATATTTATATTAATAATACCAAATAATAATCAAAATAATAATAATAATAATAAAAATAATAATAATAATAATAATAATAATAATAATAATAATAATAATAATAATAATAATAATAATAATAATAATAATAATAATAATAGAAATACTAATATTATTTATGATAATAATAGATTGTATTATTTGTAATAATAATGATAAGTATATTAATAGTAACTATTTTTAATGATATGATAAAAAAAATAATCACAATAATAACTAAAATTAAAATTTTAATTCTATTTATAATAATAATGTCATTAGTAATGATTAAAATAATATTAGTTACAATAATAATATAACAAATTATATGTATCCAATTTCACATAATATATATATATATATATATATATATATATATATATATATATATATATATATATATTAGTATCAATATTAATATCTATTTTATTAATAATGAAAGTAATAAATTATATAACAACTATATTCTTACTTGTAATTATACTTAATAAATATTACAATTTTGTATTATTATATGATAACATTTTTGTATATTTATTATTGATATATTTTACATATATTACAATGTAATAATTCTTAATAACAATCATATATATAGATAAAAGGGTTCTGTATTTAATCAAAATATTATATCTTACCTATTCTAGTTATTATTTTACATTCTTAATTCTATTTGATAAAAGGGTTCTGTATTTAATCAAAATATTATATATATACATATATATATATATATATATATATATATATATATATATATATATATATATATATATATATATATATATATATGTATGTATGTATATATATATATATTTACATAATTATTTACACAATTGTTCGTGAATCGTCGGGAGTAGTCAAGGGGTAAATGAATTCATGAAACAGTTTCAAAAATTGGAGACTCAACATTACAGACTTTGCTTATCGTGTAGAAAATATATAAAGATTAAGTTTAAATTTGGTCGGAAATTTTCGGGTCGTCACATATCGGATAGTATTCTAATTATATAGAATATCTATATATATAGAACAAAAGATTTTGTAGATTACGGAGGAATTTGCATAATATGTCAAGCAAAGTTTACAGTAACAGATACGCTAAGATATGAATTAGCGGATACACTAAGATATGAATTTTGTCTATACACTATTCATGCAATCAATGCAGTAAGATGTGTCTAGACTAAGAATGATAAGCAGGTAATTTCCTAAGAATGATAAGCAGGTAATTTTCGACAAGAATTGATAACCAAAACTTTTAACATGCAGACACGGTCGAAGTCCAGACTCACTAATGCATCTTAACAACTATCAGTTAGATACACTAATGCAAGACCTGATTTACTAAGACCACCGCTCTGATACCACATGAGATGACCTATCCTAATCCATAAGGACGAATACAATAACATATGATTACATTGCGAGGCATTTAACCTCAATATGATACATTTTATAAACATTGCATTCATTTTAAAAGACAAACTTTCATTTCATCGAAAGTTGATAGGCATGCATACCATTTCATAATATCCAACTATAAATGACCTAATCTGTCATTTGCTTAATCATAAACTTTAATGAACTTAATGACTTGAATGCAACGTCTTTGAAATATGCCATGAATGACTCCAAGTAATATCTTTAAAATGAGCAAATGCACAGCAGAAGATTTCTTTCAATCCTAAGAATAAACATGCTTTAAAGTGTCAACCAAAAGGTTGGTGAGTTCATTAGTTTATCATAATCATTCATTTTCATCATTTTAATAGACCACAAGATTTCCAGATATTTAATTGTACACGTAACCCGAGTACAAAATAATATGCGTAACCCGCGAATTAAAAATCATTCATATGGTGAACACCTGGTAATCGACATTAACAAAAATGCATCTAGAATATCCCCATCATTCCGGGACTCTCATCGGACATGATAAAATCGAAGTACTAAAGCATCTGTAACCTGGATGGGGTTTGTTAGGCCCAATAGATCTATCTTTAGGATTCACGTCAATTAGGGTGTCTGTTCCCTAATTCTTAGATTACCAGATTAAAAAGGGTGATATTCGATTTAATAATCTAACCATAGAATGTAGTTTCAAGTAGTTGTGTCTATTTCGTAAAACAGTTATAAAATATTGCATGTATTCTCAGCCCAAAAATGTAAAGAGTAAAAGGGATCAAATGAAACTCACGATACAATATTTTGTAGTAAAAATATTCATACGACGATACTGAACAATGCAGGGTTGGCCTCGGATTCACGAACCTATATCATTCATATATGTATTAAAACATATTCTTGTACTCGAATAAATCTATATATTATTATTAGTGATGTAATTGTTATATTTATTAATTTATAAGGTTCATTATTTATTTATATATTTTCATTTTTGTACATAATAATATTAATATAATTAAGTTGTGTATATTAAATATATCTTTATATATATATATAACTTTTATTTTTTATAATTATAATCTTAATCATGTCTTTTAAACTTTTATTTTCATAAATATAATTATTTTAATAATAATATAGATATTACTGATAGTAATAAAAATGATAGTTTTTAAGAATTACAAAAAGATAATTTTTGTAAAAAAAAATATTAATGATACTAACTTTTAGTAGTAATAATACTAATACTGAAAATTCATATTAATGATATAAATGATAATATTTATAATAATAATACTAGTAATAATAATACAATAATAATAGAACTAATAATAATAATATTAGCAATGATAATACTAATAATTTTTAAGTGATAATACTAGTAATAATAATGATAATATCATAAGTTACATTAATAATAATAATAATAATAATAATAATAATAATAATAATAATCATATAGTTGATAATAATAACTAACATAATAATAGTAATTAATAATAATAATAATTATTATTATTAATAATAATAATAATAACAATAATGAAAATGATAATAATAATAATTATTATTATTATTATTCTAATAATAATAACATTAATAATAATCAGAATAATAATAATAATAACAATAATATCAATAATAATAATAATAATAATAATAATAATAAAATTAATAATAATGATAAAAATAATAATAAATAAGATACCTCTTCAAGCTTTTCAAAAAAATATTGCCTTGGACGGGGCTTGAACCCCCGACCTCTTGCTACCTCGACACCCGCACAAACCATTCATCTATCTATTTCATTCTGATTTAATAACCCAAAACAAAATATATAACCCGTTTGATAAACTGTTCTTCTTCTTCTTCCTTAAACTAACAGACCAGACCCAATAATCATAACAACGAGTTTACAGGTTTGGTTTAGCTTTGAAATTGAAACAGAAATGATTTAATGGGATGATTGAGACTAACAGCAAAAAAAATAGAAAAATAGAAGCAGCATCCTGTCGCGATGAACACTTGAAACGCAAACCTTGATTTTGATTTTTAGACATTTTTAGACAAAAGTTACAACATGAAATATATTCTAAATAGTTCCTATAAACTTTCTGTAACATCAATTTAATTCAAAACATCACAACAAGTTCGAATTTCTCGATGAACAGATGGTTGACTTTTCTATTTAAAATCTTTGACTCAAAAATTCGGATCCAATACAAGGAATTAGATGTTTAAACTTTGCAGATAGTTTTATTAGAAGATTATTAACAGAATTGTACATAAGGATTTTGAAATGGAATTCAAATTCGAGGTTTTGATAATTTGGATTAAGAACAGAGGCATCGAGCTTTTTAAAAAAAATCTGTTTTAATTTTCTAAATTCAGTGAATAGAAATTTGTAGTTGATAATGGAGGTGAAGACTCAAATCAGTTCCTCCAATACATTGAAAAATTCGATGGATTTATAGGCTGTCGACAGAAATCAAATTCAGAGAAAGAAAAAAAAATAAAATAAATATAGAAAGTAGAAAACGATATGCAACGGAAGTTGTTTATTAATGTAATTATTTGGAATCAATTCGTACCAGTTAGTAGACATAAAGCAAATCATAAAATAGTTTGATAATGAAAGATAACTGATTCCCTTAATAAACTCGTTTGTTATTATTTTTAATAAATAAATGTAAATATATTAATAATAATAATTCTATTAATAATAATAATAATAATAATAATAAATATTAATAATAACATTAATAATGATAATAATAATAATAATAATAATAATAATAATAATAATAATAATAATAATAATAATAATAAAGATAATAATAATAGGATAATATCAATAAGGATAATGATAAAAATAATAATGATAATAATATTTTTGAATGAAAATGATAATAAATAATCATAATAATAATAATTAGAATTAGTTTTAATCATTCTTATAATAATATTTATATTTAACATCTTTATTTTGTTAACCTTAAAATTATAATTATAATTATAACAATAATAATAATAATAATATTCTTAGTACTTATAGTATTGATATTAATAAAAGTAATAATAATATTACTATAACAACTATATTTTAAATTGTAATTAAATTTAATATATATTTTTCATGTTATTAATTTTGTAATATTTATTAATTATATATATTATGTTATATAATAACACATATCTAATATCTCATATTTATTCATTTTAATATATTACAATGTACATACAATTAATAATTATATATGGACATCATATATATATATATATATATATATATATATATATATATATATATATATTAATTATTAAGTAGATAAATATATTAATTAAATATATATTGAAACAGATAATCTCAGAGTATAACATTTAATACACTATAACAAGTTTTAGTTATTTTAAGTTATTTTTCATAATAACTAATTCTCATAATAGTTCATTAATATATTTAATTTATCATATATAATTATTTACATATATGACTATTTATTTTTTTGTTTACAATTAAAGGTTCGTGAATCGTAGAGAATAGTTACAGGTTAAATGAATCCATGTAAACAGTTCAAAATTTTGAGACTCAACACAACAGAGTTTGCTTATCGTGTCGAAATCATTTAAAGATTAAGTTTAAATTTGGTCAGAAATTTTCGGGTCGTCACAAATTCAACTTTTACTTCATGCTAGACAATTATTTGTGCAAAATAGACAGATTCGATCTCATTCAGGTAGTTATTTTCGAGGTCGATTATACAAGCATCTAGAAACAATTGGCATGTGAAGTCTAAATGAAATGTCAAGTACTAATCATTCAATTTACAAAATACAAAATCTTGGTTAGAAAAAGCATGTTAAATGGTCGTTTGATTCATGAACAAATTGCTAGTCAACACGTTATAACACAAACATTAAGTAATTATGATACGACTTTCACAAATCCAATTACTATGATATCCTAGTCCATTTTATGTGTTTTTCAATTCTATATCCAGCTAGCATCAGTTCATAAGTCAATTCAAATCACACAAATTGCAGTTTTTGGATTATAGCATAATTACATACCGAAACTTCAAACGAGCATAACTTAAGCTATACAAAACGAAATCATGCGAATCAAGCGAGCAAATTCAATAGTTTTTTTATAGCTATCCATCTAAACACTTTTCATTTACAGAAAATTAGGTCACAAAACCAGTAGCATAGCAATTCAATTCGTCTTTAAACCCTAACTCGCAAATCGGACAATATAACGACTAATTACATACACAATCGCGACCAATTGAGCAATAGAACATCTAGACTATGTAATTGATGATAAAATTCAGATTTTAACAATTAGGGTTTGAGAGATTTTACCACCAATCAAGCAATTACTTCTATCCACGCGTAGAGGAGAACGAGAGGAACACGAATACGTAAACGATTTAGCAATCAATCAAGCAATTGATGTGATCTTGATCCCTGAAGAATGGCGATGGCTATGGAGTATTTGGGGCTGCACCAATTGTGAAAAGAATGGAGGAAAGGATACGTGAAGTTTTTTTGTTAAGTGATAATGAGACTAGGGCTCCAATTGCAACATGTAAGGTTTAATAAACGGGCTCGGGCCAAAATAAAACGAATGGGCACAAGGGGGAGGGAGGATTTTGACAAAAAGAGGCCAAGAAGATTTTATGGACTCAATTTGTTGCTAGTTAAGTTTTCTAAGTAAACCCATTAAGTGTCGAACCGAAACGCGAACCGAATCGCTAAACGTTAATTCTATCGGATTCTTTAATTAAATTAAATTCTTTTAATCATAAAAGAATTCTAATTGTTATAAAATACATGGAATAATTATTTTTCTTAATAATTATTTAATTCGTTGCTAAGTGTCGTTAACTGAAACCGAAAGGTGGAACGTTGACCGAGCGTTTTAGCGAATTCTACGCGTTTTAAATTTATAAAACTTCTAATAAATTAAAAGTATCTTTAAAGCATAATAATTATATAAAATAATTATTAAAAGTGAATTATCAATCATTTCGTTGTCTTAGAGACGTTTTTTCCGGTTTTCACTAACCGTACGTTTTTCTTGTGTTTTCTAAGTTTCTCGCATACTTCTAAACCAAAGTATGAAATCAAGCAATATGTAGCTCATATTAAAAATAGTATTTTCTAAGAAAAATTTTTGACGTATAAATTCATGGAATTTAACTAACGGTCATTAAGTATTTAACCGAAAGTAAACGAAAGTTAATGAAAAAAGTCGGGTTGTTACATTATCCACCCGTTATTGAAAATTTCATCCTGAAATTTTGGTCAGTGCCATCCGTCGACGTTGCATTGGGGAAAATAGATACGGGTACTTTCGTTTCGTTTGATCTTCTCGCTCTTACGTGAGTTTGAGTTCTTTACGAGAGTTCCAACGAATTCTAACAATAGAAATTGTGTTTTGTTTAAGTAGTTTGAGCTTACGGTCCAATACCTTTATGGACTCTTAGATGAAAGGAATTTTGGTGTCCAAGAGTATCTCAAATAGATGATGAATAAAGTTTTACTATGTTAAGTTTTTCCCCGAGTTTTGAACGTGAAGGTATCATGATTGTTCTATTTAGTCTCTCGACTTCATGGTTTACAAAAAAAAAGTTGTTAAGATTTTCACTCTCGTGACAAATACTAGTATAGTGCATGTAGAGTCCTTTACCATTGAGGCATGGGATAAGGAGATTCTCGTTTGCAGAAAGCATGAGCGTAATGGGAGAAGAAGTTTTCATCTTCGTGTAGCCACCTCGAGCATCTCGTAGTTCAACGTTAAAAATAGGCGAAAATGAGATAGTATACATATAGTTATACATATGTTTTGAAGTTAAGTAACAGCTGAGCGTTTATCAAAAGCATAAAAACGACATGTCAATGAAGAAAGGCGTGTCCTTGGATTGTGTATTATCTAGGGTCTCGGTGTTTTCAGATGGCAACAAAAAAAATAACAGAGTCATGTAACATGGTACGTGGCGGTGATAAGGTTGATCAGGCATCATCACCATCACGAGCCATTAGAACTTTGGTATGACTTACTGCAATATAACCACGTTGATCAGGCATCACTATATTACACTAATACATACCTCTATTCCAACATCACTCCATGAAGTTTAAAAGAATATAATCATGGAGAACAAAAGTGAAAAAGGTGTAATGGCATCTCAAATAAAATCGTATTTAATTGAAAGAGTTAATGCAACCTTTGAAGGTGTGTGTCCCAAGGGAATTTGAATAAATGGTAGTTTATGTCAATGTGTTCAAGGTCACCTAGAATTGGTCATCCTTGCACGAAACATGTTTCTTCATAGCAGAGTAGCACACCTAAATTGTGCCAATGAAAACAACGCTATAGAAATATACTAGCTATGAGTAATGAAGCATAGTATCGAGTAGTAAACGAGGGTAGTGATCCTTAGTAGTGATAAGTAGTAGCTGTCGATAGTAGTAGCGAAGTAATAATAGCAATTATCAATAGTGTAATAACAGTAGCGATTAACAATAGTGTGGTGGGTAACAGTAGTGTAGTAGTAGTGAAGTAACAATCGTGAAGGTTTCACAGTACTAGTGGGTAGTAAGCTGGGACGGCAAAGAATAACGTGGGGAGACAGAACTCCCAAACTATTGTGACCAATGATGTAGTCATCATCCTTACGTGTATCAATCTTACGCTTACGTGGGTTGTCAGAAAGTGGCATAGTATAAGTCTTAGGATGAGAGTTAGGGTTAACAGTACTAGCAGGTAAAGCAATGCTAGCCTTAGTATCGGAATCGAGACCAGAACCATGAACATATTTGGGTTTAGGATCAGACATCTAACGCTCTATAAATAAACCAAGTTAGTACACATGTAACATAAGCATAGTATATGTAGCAGTGTAGTAATTCACAAAATCCTAAGTACGGGTTGTAGTCTAGACTCGTTTATGTGTCCTAGAGACTCAGACTGACACATTAATGCAAATCCTAGTTCCCTACAACCATTAGCTCTGATACCAAATGTAACACCCCATCAGAACACACTAACGGAATATTAACTTCTGGTCCCACAGTTAACAGTCACGCCCTCTATATGAGATGTTTTCCGAAAAGTAATCACATTTATTTCAAAAGCATTGTCATTAAAGTAAAATGATTCAAAATGTTTAACGTAACGATAATGGTAAATAATCCATAACATTATTTAAAAAAAACCTAGTTTCAAATGCGATCAATATGTTCTTGACAAAACCAATGCTGGACTCCAATCCAGTATATGCACCACGTAAGCACATAGTCATCAAAGTAAGGGAAGCATAATACCTTTAAGAACCTGAGATAAAACATGCAAAACGGGTTAGTATAAAGTTGAGTGAATCTACAAGTTTAAGTAATAGTTCAAACAGTTTCCAAAATTCGTTTATCAAAAAATCAGTTAGCAGTAATCGGTATCCGAAAATCAGTATTCAGAAATCAGTAAACATTTATCAGTATAAAACCACCAAGGTTTAATGTCAAAAGCTTGCATACAGCAAATGTCAAGTGTTAAACTATTTATAATCAGCGATGTCAAGTTTCAACTGTGATTGACATCAAAAAGGTTTTGTTTCAAATGTTTGTAGACATTATCATGTCAAGTTTCAAATATGTAAACCACATGTTTAAGTAGCATAAAGCAGAGTCTGAAAAAAAAATAGTATTCAGTGTAATAATTCTTTGTTTTAGACCACGAGATTTCTAGCGCACAACCCAAGGGTTGCAAAGATATACATCTGTTATGAGCACTTGAATATAAAGCTTTAACCAGCAAATTGCTTATTGCGCTACACGACTTCCTTTACCCTATATTGCAAACGTTGATCAAGCATTTGGTAACAAAGTTATAAGCACCCAGTCTGTAGAGTGAGGTTTGTCAAACCTACGGTACCGTCCTTATAGTTCGAGCCTTACAAAATAATTAATATATTCAAGATAGAGGCTTTTTGATAGAACTCACTATGTATATTTAGTTTGCGCTCGTGTCTAATGCATAAAATAGTTTAAAATAGCTAAAGAAGTAGTTTCAAAAGTAGCATGTATCTCAACCCAAAAATGTTAATGAAAAAGGGGACTGTAGACTCACCTTGAGTGCACTTGACAATTCACAAGCAAAAGTAGTCGAATTACAATGACCATGTAATGCAACATAAATGTACCATTTTATAGTTACATAAGTTTTGTTTCAAAAGACAGACTCACAGTTCAGTTGTCCTATTGCTCAGACCGACGTAATCGCATAGTAAAAGTCAGCACAGAAGTCAACTAGTCAAGCAAGTCAACAAAAGTCACACTTGGTAAAATTGGTCAACTTAAGTCAACTACATCAGTAGGTCATGTCAATGATGTCACAAAGTCAAACCAAGGTCAACTCATAAGTTTCATACAGTCGTTTAGTCAAATAACGTTTACTAGTTTAGCTATCGTACATTTTCACAACGGTCATGCAATCGGACAAGCATAGTTCATAAATGACACATCAAACAATTATGAGCAACTCCAGATAATTTCATGTCATAAGCTTTCTAAAAAGACCAAGCACGCTATCATACGATTCCTAGAACTCATGTAGCATGCAAAAAATTTGAGGACAGTTTCTGTTTGCGCATCAGTTTTATTTTAATTCTCATTTAATCTAAAAAATAGAAATTAACAAACGGCCAATTGGGGATAATTCTAAAAACTCCAAATTATCAGTGGTAAAAATATCAAAGAAAACCATGTAGCCAATTTGTACAGTTTTAACCAACTTGTCGGACTTTTTGATTTAGATAGAATCCAGACCTTTGGTTTCGGACCGCATACAACACATAGAAAATAAGACTTTTAGAGCTAGACATGTAAACAATATATGCTAAGAAATATACATACAACACCATACCAGAAGCACAAGGTCTAATTCAACTTCTACTTCATGCTAGACAATTATTTGTGCAAAATAGACCGATTCGATCCCATTCAGGTGGTCGTTTTTGAGGTCGATTATACAAGCATCTAGAAACAACTAGCATGTGAAGTCTAAATGAAATGTCAAGTACTAATCATTCAATTTACATAATACAAAATCTTGGTTAGCAAAAAGCATGTTAAATGGTCGTTTGGTTCATGAACAAATTACTAGTCAACACGTTGTAACACAAACATTCAAGTAATCATTAAGGGTCCTATCTTTCACTTGCTTAAGGATAATCAATTTTGAGGAACTGAAAAATAAAGATGCAAATGCTCACATCCAAAATTTTAAAGATATTTGCAGCTTGTTTAATATCAATAATGTTGAGAGTAATATCAAGGTGTTCTTCAAGATATTCAAGACTTTGATCTTCAATCTTCAAAGTGTTCATCTTATCTTTGTTAATCTTCGAATCTTCAAAGGTATAACATAAAACCCTAATTTATTTTCTTAATTCTCTGATCTTTGTTTTAATCTATATTCACATAAATCATAAACACATAAACATAAGAACAAACCTAGATCTATACATGTAAAAAAAAAAATATAAATCTATACATATACATATACATGTCGACTAGGATAAAAAAAAGGGAGAAGAAACTTTGATCTTTAAAACCCTAGATACAATTAAGAGATTTGTTAGTGGTTAATTAAGGAAACAAAATAACTATATGTACATATACATATATATCGACACATATACATATATACTTGTAAAAAATAAATTTTTATATACATATACACGACATTATATATGTATACATACTAAAACCCTAAATCCTAATTTAACTTATACTACTTTAATTAAAACCCTAGTTTTATTAAAAACCTAATTAATTATTAAACCCTAATTCATTAAACCTAACCCTAATTATTTAATATCACTTTAATTATTAAACCCTAATCATTACCTAATCATTATTACATTAAATAAAACCCTAATTTACTAAACCCTAATTTATGAAACCATAGGACATTAATTACTAAAGCCTAGTTAATTAATTACTACTTTAAATAACTAACTCTAATTAATGAAACCCTAATACTACTTATACTATTAATTAACATGTATACACTATTACTATTACTAGCACCTATAACCTACTACTTATATTATAACACATAAGAATGTTTTGGGATATGTATTAGAGATGTGTAGATCTTCGAACTTTCTTGACGAATGGTTCTACGAGACTCTAGGCAGAGGGTTTGGACTTTTGATTTAAAGGGTCCTATGGCTCAAGCCCCTAGATCTCAAATGGCCATTCGAAGGGAAAGGGGTGATTGGAAGCTGATCTAATGCGACAAGTATCCTAAAATGGAAAACACTCTTTAAGTAGAAACTTTCTAAGTATAGAAACTTACTAGGAATAGAAACTTAGTGAAAAAAACTATACATAAACACGTACTTAAACTCAGTCATGGGTAAAACACTTAACTACTCTTAAATGTCAATAGGTTGACTTTCCTGCTCACCCGTTCAACTCTCTATTCCGAGGAATAACTCTCTCTCTACTTACTAAGGTGAATTCATAGCCCCTCTTTACTGCTAGCAAACTTACTTACTTTACTTGGGGTGAGACACATGCTATTTTTACTTTTTACACTTTAGACACAAGTACCAAACTGTTAAACTATGATATACCCGGCTATGTCCGACTAAGTCCCTACAGTGATATTTTTAATTGCTGCTGCATGCTTAATTATTGGGGGTAGGCCTATTGGGAGTAACGTCCCCGATACATTTGACTCAGTCTTTGTATTACTTGATAATGAAATTAAAACCGACAAGGATAGACACAACTTGTCATGGGGCAAACTTAAACGTTTAGTCTAAATATCACGCTTTGGCATAACTTTAGATCCTGCGGGAGATCAACTTTACAAACTAAATCTTGTGGTCTAAAACAACGGTCAAACTTTTGTTAAACCTATGAACTTCACTCAACCTTTTTGGTTGACACTTTAGCATGTTTTGTCTCAGGTGTTGTTTGATTCAAGCTTACTTATCTACTGCTTATGTGATGCTACTTGGACATAGGATCAAGAGATTATCGCATATTTTACTATTGCATTTAAACATTTACTTTATTCCGTTGTAACGATATTTCATTTTCCGCTGCGTACTCATTAAAGTTAATTTTCTCATTTAGTATTGTTCTCGTTATTATAATATGTTGGTATATTTTGATATTAATTCACATTTCGCCCAGGCCCTAACTGGGGGTGTGATAGATTGGTATCAGAGCAAACCAGGTTGTTATAGAGAACCAGGATTGCATTTTTATGTGTGCTGTATTTACTAGCTACGGTGCCTTAGCAATCTAGGAAACTATAACCTTTCCTGCCTTAGACTTTAAAGCACTTAGGATTGCCCTATAATCTTAACATTTATGCTTTCCAAAACTTGACTAAAAGATTCTAATCAAAGTCTCTTTCCTAATGATAGGATGTCAAGCTCAAGCGTTAACAAGCCCAATAAGACAAATCACAACCCTACTACTGAAGTAGGTGTTGGACACTCTGAAACATCAAGACCTGTTCGAAGTCCTTCTTACAGTCCTGATTCACCAAAATATAGCCCAAATACTCTGCGAAATTCACAAAGGTCTCCTCAATATTATCCAACTCCAAGAATTAAAGATAAAGGAAAACGTCATGAAGAAGCCGGTCCATCAAGGAAGAGAGCCCGAACTCCTTCTTATAATGATGCTGCTAAGTATGAGGGTTTGCTTCGCCACATGGTGAGAGTGGAGGTCCGTATGGATGAGAAGGACCGCAAAATTAAGAAGTTGGTGAAGGAAAATGTTGAACTAAGAAAAGAATTAAGACTCCTAAAGTACGAGGAAGAACGCAACGCTCGTTGGGGGAAGCAATCACTTGCTCATCTCCAGGAGGATGTTAACTTCCGAATGAAAATAGAGAGAAGTTGAGTCAACAAACAATTTGCCTTAAGGGAATACGACACCAATGCCGTTAACAGTCGTGTTACCAACCTCTACGACAATCTCGAATATCTCTACGAAAAGCAAAAAGGGAAGAACGAGCGATATGATAAGTTTATCAAAGAGTCTATCGACTCTCAAACCGAAAGGCTAGAGAAACTTGTGAAGGATAACATGAAAAAAGTGATGAAGCAGTTTGAGGACGAGAAGAAGAGATATGAAGACTATTTCAATCTTAATATTCTTTAGTTATCTTTCCTATTTTTCCATCTATGTAAAGGCTATGCCTTAAAACTATTTCTAATTCCGAATCGTGTAATAAGGCTTATTTAATGCCTCATTCCTTAATAAAATAAAGTGTTTTATTTATATCATGTGATATTAATACTTTATCTTATTCCTACTTGTAATTGCTCAACCCTATAATTTGTTAACTTATCCGACTTATGTTCACTTATGTAGCGACATCATGGTTCGTCCAGCTGCACCTACTGTTAACAATATCGTCTTGACTACTGAGCAATTCCAACAACTACTCACTGCTGCACAAGGCAACAATCAAGCTAACAATGTTAATCCTCAACCGAAACCTTGTTCCTACAAGGATTTTTCAAACTGTCATCCTCCTGCATTTAAGGGAACTGAGGAAGCTGTCGAACTAGTCCGTTGGTTCGAGAAAATGGAATCTATTTTCCGTATTTGCAACTGTGGTGATGACGATCGAGTAAAGTATGCCACTAGCTCATTGGGTGGTAATGCTTTAACTTGGTGGACTGCTCATGCCAAGTCCGTAGGAATTGATAATGCTAATGCAATTCCATGGGACGAACTCAAAAGCATGATGGTCAACAAATTTTGCCCGAGGAGTCAAGTTTAGAAACTTGAAGCTGAGTTCTGGGAACTCAAGGTCAAGGGTATTGATATTGAGAACTACACCAATCGTTATTTGGAACTTTCTACTCTATGTCCTGAGATGTTTCCTACCGAAGCTAGAAGAATTAAGCGGTATATAGAAGGTCTTCCCGAGGATGTTCAAGAGAATGTTATAGGTACCGAGAAGGTTACTCTGGATACTGTGATTCTTATGGCACAAAATCTGATGTTGGCCAAGAGAAGAAGAGCGTCGGCCAATAAGCAGGTTGAAACCAAGGGTAATGATGGTAAGAGGAAGTTTGAGCTATCTCAAGGTTCGGCTCAGAATGATAATAAGAAGCCTGCTGATAACACAAGGTTGAATTATAAGGATACTTATCCCTTCTGTATTCATTGTGAGAGGCATCACCCGGGGAAGTGTACTGCGGTTTGTGCGTTATGTAAGAAAGTGGGACACGTTGCTAAGACGTATAAGACTCCTCCAAAGGATAAGGCTATTGTTCCAGCCAAAGCTCCTCCAACCTGCTATACTTGTGGAGAAAAGGGACACATTAGTCCTAATTGTCCTAAGAAGAAGGATAATCCCGCTACTGGAGCTAATGCTACTGCTGTGAAGGGTCGTGCATTTGTTATTACTGCTGCTGAAGCTCGAGATGAGGATGAGGTCATCACGGGTACGTATCTTGTCAATAATTGTTATGCAACTATTTTATTCGATACTGGTACCAACCAAAGTTATGTGTCTAGTGATTTTTGTACCCTATTTACTGAAAAGCCTCAACCCTTAGAAACTAAACGATTAGTAGAAGTAGCCAACGGAAAGATCATGCAAGTCAATAAAATCTATGAAAACTGCAACTTAATCTTAGTCGATAAGGAATTTAAGATAGACCTTTTGCCGGTCGAACTCGGAAGTTTTGACATTGTAGTCGGAATGATTGGTTACGTCCATTACATGCTGCTATCATGTGTTACGATAAAACTGTTCATGTTCCATTGGGAAATGGAGAGACTCTCATCATCCAAGGTGAAAAGAGTGGTTCCAATCTCAACATCATCTCCTGTATTAAAACTCGCAAATACCTTATGAAAGGTTATCCAGATATTCTAGCTCATGTTAAGATGATTGAATCGAAAGAGAAGCATATTGAAGATGTACCTGTGGTTAAAGACTTTCTCGATGTGTTTTCCGAAGATCTTCCTGGTCTTCCACCTCCTCGACAAGTTGAATTTCAAATTGATTTAACTCCTGGTGCTGCTCCTATTGCTAAAGCACCGTATCATTTAGCACCCTCCGAGATGAAGGAATTATCCAACCAGCTCCAAAAACTATTGGATAAAGGTTTCATTCGTCCTAGCTCGTCCCCATGGGGAGCTCCTATTCTATTTGTTAAGAAGAAAGATGGTACGTTAAGGATGTGTATAGATTATCGCGAACTTAACAAGCTTACTATCAAGAACCGTTATCCGTTGCTGCGTATTGATGATCTATTCGACCAACTTCAAGGGTCAAGTGTCTATTCAAAGATTGATTTGAGATCTGGTTATCACCAAGTCCAAGTCAAGGAATCCTATATTCCAAAGACTGCTTTTCGTACTCGATATGGACATTATGAATTCTGTGTCATGCCTTTTGGTTTGACCAATGCTCCTACTGTATTCATGGATCTTATGAATCATGTCTGCAAGCCTTACCTCGATAAATTTGTTATTGTGTTCATTGACGATATTTTGATCTATTCCAAGAGTGAGAAAGAGCATGAGCAACATTTGCATATGATTGTTGAACTCTTAAGAAAGGAACAACTCTATGCTAAATTTTCTAAGTGCGAGTTTTGGCTCAAAACCGTACAATTCCTTGGACATGTTGTTGATAGAGAAGGAATACATGTCGATCCAGCTAAGATTGCTGCTATTCGGAACTGGGAGATACCAAAGACTGCGAAACATATTCGCCAGTTTTTAGGACTTGCGGGTTACTATCGAAGGTTCATAAAAGATTTTTCTCTCATTGCTAAACCTCTTACAAAGCTAACTCAAAAAGGGAAGAAATTTGAGTAGTCCGAAGAACAGGAATCTGCTTTCAATATTCTGAAGGAGAAATTGACCACAGCCTCGATTCTATCTTTACCTGAAGGTACTGATGATTTTGTTGTATACTGCGATGCTTTGAAGCAAGGCTTTGGTTGTGTTTTAATGCAACGTGAAAAGGTTATTGCCTACGCATATAGACAGTTGAAGAAACATGAAGAGAACTTTACCACACATGACCTTAAGTTAGGTGCCGTGGTATTTGCATTAAAGATTTGGAGACATTATTTGTATGGTACCCATTTTACGGTGTACACTGATCATAAAAGTCTTTGACACATCTTTGATCAAAAACAGCTGAACATGAGGCAAAGCCAATGGCTCGAGTTATTGAACGATTATCACTGTGAGCTGAAATATCATCCTGGCAAGGCGAATGTAGTTGCCGATGCCCTTAGTCAGAAAGACGATGTTAAACGTGTTCGTGCTCTAAACCTGAAAATCAAATCAAATATTATCTCACGAATCTGTGAATCTCAATTGGAAGCCATTAAACCGACACTTATCGAAGGTGAAGGACCCATTGATTTTGAGAACCAACTTCAAGTGAAAGCTAATGGTACACGGTATTTTGGCAACAGAATTTGGGTTCCTTGTTTCGGGAATCTCCGTGAACTAGTATTGGATGAAGCTCATAAGACTAGATATTCTATTCATTCCGGTTCCAGTAAGATGTATCACGATGTGAAGCAATTCTACTTGTGGCCTAATATGAAAGTCGACATTGCTACTTATGTTAGTAAGTGTCTTACTTGTTTGAAGGTCAAGGCCGAGCATCAAAAGCCTTCTGGTCTGTTGACACAACCCGATATTCCGCAGTGGAAGTGGGAATGTATCACTATGGACTTTGTTACTAAGTTACCGAAGACTGCGAACGGTAACGATACTATTTGGGTCATAGTTGATCGTCTTACTAAATCCGCACATTTCATACCGATCAAGGAAACCGACAAGATGGAGAGATTAGCACAGCTTTATATTAAAGAAATCGTCTCACGTCATGGTGTTCCTATCTCGATTATTTCTGATCGCGACAGTCGATTTGTTTCTAGATTCTGGAAAACTTTACAATCTGCTCTTGGAACTCAACTCGACATGAGTACAGCTTATCATCCTCAAACTGATGGTCAAAGTGAATGGACTATTCAAACCATGGAAGATATGCTACGTGCTTGTGCAATCGATTTCGGCAAAGGTTGGGATAGACACCTACCGTTGGTTGAATTTTCTTACAATAACAGTTATCACTCTAGCATTAAAGCTGTACCTTTTGAAGCTTTATATGGACGGAAGTGTAGATCCCCTCTGTGTTGGGATGAACTTGAGGACAGACATTTAAGTGGTCCTGAAATTATCCACGAAACTACCGAAAAGATCGTTCAGATTAAGCAACGTTTAGAAATTGCCCGTAGCCGACAGAAGAGCTATGCCGATAAGAAACGAAAAGACATCGAATACCAAGTTGGAGATAAAGTCATGTTGAAAGTATCCCCTTGAAAAGGTGTTGTTCACTTCGGTAAGCGAAGTAAACTCAGTCCACGATATGTAGGACCTTTCACAATCACTGAAAGGATCGGTCATGTGGCATATCGATTAGAACTACCAACCGAACTCAGTCAATTACATGATGTGTTTCATGTCTCAAATCTTAAACGGTGTCTTGCTGATGACACACTCGTTATTCCTCTGGATGATGTTCGCATTAATGAGCAAATGCACTTCGTTGAAGAACCTATAGAAATCATGGAAGGAGAAGTCAAAGAAACGCGTAAAAGCAACATACCTATTGTTAAAGTCCGGTGGAATTCGCGTAGAGGCCCCGAAAATACCTGGGAACGCAAAGACCACATGAAACGGAAATATCCCCATCTCTTCTCAACTGCTGATGCAAACGAGGAAACTACCTAAAAACTTCGGGACGAAGTTTTCAATAACGGGGAGGTACTATAACGACTCTCATTTTTCCATTCTATATTTCTCATTTTTCCATTCAATACTTTTCCTTATTAAATGCCCAATAAAATAATTAAACTTAATAAGTAAACTTTAATCGATAAAGGTTAAGCGTTAAGAATTATAAAATACGATAATTAACTTTGTACATTAATTGACAAGTTAATAAAAATAATAAGTTAATAAACTTTTGTTAGTAAATAAATAACTAAAAAGACTTGTGTAATTAAAATGAATAAACTTGAATAATTAAGGGTTATTAAGCTAAATTAAAATACAAGGACTTAAGTGAAAATATTAAAACCCTAGCCGATTTGAAAGGGAAAAATTACCCTTCTACCCCTCCAAATTTTCGGCCCAAATCACCACCATAACCCCTTCTCCAAGCTTACTTGTTCCCTAAGTAATTCCTTATTAAAACCTAATTCTAGAATGCTCCATTCCTCCCTATAAATAGACCTCTAAGTTAAACCATTCCATGTACCAAATCATAAACAAATCCCTCACTCAAATCTCTCTCTCTCCCTCTCCAATTTTCGGCCAAAACCAAAAATTCACCACCACCATCCATCGAAATCCTTGAGGGTTTCCAAGAAATCTTCAAGTGTTCTTCGCGTTCTTCATGTTCTTCAAGAATCTTCAAGGTGTTCTTCAAGATATTCAAGACTTTGATCTTCAATCCTCAAAGTGTTCATCTTATCTTTGTTAATCTTCGAATCTTCAAAGGTATAACATAAAACCCTAATTTATTTTCTTAATTCTCTGATCTTTGTTTTAATCTATATTCACATAAAATCATAAACACATAAACATAAGAACAAACCTAGATCTATACATGTAAAAAAAAATATAAATCTATACATATACATATACATGTCGACTAGGATAAAAAAGGGGAAGAAACTTTGATCTTTAAAACCCTAGATACAATTAAGAGATTTGTTAGTGGTTAATTAAGGAAACAAAATAACTATATGTACATATACATATATATCGACACATATACATATATACTTGTAAAAAATAAATTTTTATATACATATACACGACATTATATATGTATACATACTAAAACCCTAAATCCTAATTTAACTTATACTACTTTAATTAAAACCCTAGTTTTATTAAAAACCTAATTAATTATTAAACCCTAATTCATTAAACCTAACCCTAATTATTTAATACCACTTTAATTATTAAACCCTAATCATTACCTAATCATTATTACATTAAATAAAATCCTAATTTACTAAACCCTAATTTATGAAACCATAGGACATTAATTACTAAAGCCTAGTTAATTAATTAGTACTTTAAATAACTAACTCTAATTAATGAAACCCTAATACTACTTATACTATTAATTAACATGTATACACTATTACTATTACTAGCACCTATAACCTACTACTTATATTATAACACATAAGAATGTTTTGGGATATGTATTAGAGATGTGTAGATCTTCGAACTTTCTTGACGAATGGTTCTACGAGACTCTAGGCAGAGGGTTTGGACTTCTGATTTAAAGGGTCCTATGGCTCAAGCCCCTAGATCTCAAATGGCCATTCGAAGGGAAAGGGGTGATTGGAAGCTGATCTAATACGACAAGTATCCTAAAATGGAAAACACTCTTTAAGTAGAAACTTTCTAAGTATAGAAACTTACTAGGAATAGAAACTTAGTGAAACAAACTATACATAAACACGTACTTAAACTCAGTCATGGGCAAAACACTTAACTACTCTTAAATGTCAATAGGTTGACTTTCCTGCTCACTCGTTCAACTCTCTATTCCGAGGAATAACTCTCTCTCTACTTACTAAGGTGAATTCATAGCCCCTCTTTACTGCTAGCAAACTTACTTACTTTACTTGGGGTGAGACACATGCTGTTTTTACTTTTTACACTTTAGACACAAGTACCAAGCTGTTAAACTATGCTATACCCGGCTATGTCCGACTAAGTCCCTACAGTGATATTTTTAATTGCTGCTGCATGCTTAATTATTGGGGGTAGGCCTATCGGGAGTAACGTCCCCGATACATTTGACTCAGTCTTTGTATTACTTGATAATGCAATTAAAACCGACAAGGACAGACACAACTTGTCATGGGGCAAACTTAAACGTTTAGTCTAAATATCACGCTTTGGCATAACTTTAGATCCTGCGGGAGATCAACTTTACAAACTAAATCTTGTGGTCTAAAACAACGGTCAAACTTTTGTTAAACCTATGAACTTCACTCAACCTTTTTCGTTGACACTTTAGCATGTTTTGTCTCAGGTGCTGTTTGATTCAAGCTTACTTATCTACTGCTTATGTGATGCTACTTAAACATAGGATCAAGAGATTATCGCATATTTTACTATTGCATTTAAACATTTACTTTATTCCGTTGTAACGACATTTCATTTTCCGCTGCGTACTCATTAAAGTTAATTTTCTCATTTAGTATTGTTCTCGTTATTATAATATGTTGGTATATTTTGATATTAAGTCACATTTCGCCCAGGCCCTAACTGGGGGTGTGATACCAACCCAAGGAAGCCGCCGGCTTCGCACTAAAGCCGCCGGCTTGGCCACCGTTTCTAAAAAGTATAAATAGAGGGCTCCTGTTTCAGTTTACAATGTACAATACACCACTTTCAATACAGTTTCGTTTTTCTTTTAGGGTTTTCTCTAAAACCCTTAGATTAGATTTATTTTCCATTGTAATCAAGATTATTCAGTTATTTATCCAAGTTCTTTTCATCTACCCTTTTGAGGTATGATTCTATCTTTATTTTATCGTTTATTCTGTTTTATTTACTTTAGTCGTTTTTGTTTGTCTTCCACTATGACACTATGAACTAAACGTTCATAGTGGTTACGTGGACGAAAACTAAACTTTGTCTGGGAATCAGATGAAGCCGCCGGCTTCACCAGTCCAAGCCGCCGGCTTCGTGCTTAATTCTGTACAATTTTTGGTTCTTTTTCAGATCTGTATGGTTGAGTTTCTGTGATGATATTTGAACTGTTTTGAATCTGTTATGCTTTAATATACTTGTTTGCCATGCTTAATGATTAGATAACATGATTTTTGGGTTGATTAATACTTAATCCAATGATCTATTATTCGATTCATGCTACTTGTTTAGATCTAGTCCATCAAACTTGTTAAATTGAATTGAATGCAACTAGGTTAAACAGCATAATAGTGATAAACTTGTTTTATTAGAATTACGCTTATATAATAGAGTTTGATATTGTTAGGCTTAATCGGAGAACCTTTGTTTGGATTTGTTTAATTAATGATTGCATGAGAACTTAATAGTAATTGACTTTCAGCTAGTAACTTGAGTTGATCTACTTGGTGTTTAATAGCTTATATAATTTGTCAGTCTATTTGCATGTTGATCCTCATTACAAGATTGATATGTATCATGTAATTGAATTAAATATGAAGAATTGAGATGTTAGTTATGCACATCACATATCTAGCATATGCTTTAAGTCCTACCTATTGAATGATATGCAACACTTAGTTTAGTCTGTTAAGGGATAATAGTTTGTCTATGATTATTATTCTGCTTTGTGTTAATATAAGTCATGAAACTTGTTTAATATGATTCCCGTATGATTTATTCGTTCATGTAACTGCTTTTATTTATATTTGCTTATTTTGAATCTTCAATTCCTTATTATTTAATTGTTTTGTTTATCTTTAAATCATCTCTTTCCTAAGAGATAAGAATCTATCCTAAAAAGACATAAAAATCTATCTTTAATTCTTTAATAAGAATTAAACTATTTAATAAAATAACTCTTATCCGCATCTACGCTCTCTTGGGACGATAACCTAAAATACTAAATCTGATCAGGTCTTGTTGCTCGTTAGGGTGTTAAAGTATATTAAATAAAGGTTTTATAAATTTAAAAGTTGAAAGATAAGTTAAAGCACTATTGCACACACTTTTGACACATCAAAATTTGAAATGAAAAATTCCTAATTCTCCCTCCATAAATATATGAAAATTAGATCTACAAACTCCAAAAACTACTCGATCTCTCTCTTCCTCATCTTCTTTTTCCTCTCATCTTTTTTACAATCAACTTTTGACACTATTGTTCATGAAGTTATGATTTTATCATCAATTGAATTTTCCAATTTATTGAATGTATCGAAAGTATTATGTCATCGTATTTTAATGCTTAATCTTTTAAACAAAAAACCCTAACTATCGATATATGCTAGATTGGTCCAACATCGACATTATCAATCTTCAAATTGGAGTAACTATTAATCTCATGTGAATTTTTTGCAAACTCAGAACATGAATTTATTCTGTATTTGACTGATTTAGAGGTTAATTTGATGTTGTCTTTGTCACTTTATGTTAGGGTTTTTGTTAGTATGATTTGAGTATGTTTATATTTAAGTAATTGAATATGAGAAATTCATTAATCTGTCTAATTAAATGTATTATATAATTTGTTTTGTTAGCTATAATCGTTTTGTGTTAAATAATAACTAAACATCGACTGTTGTAAATACAGATTGTAGGCATCAAAATGGCTCCGTACAATAGACCACATTCCTTCCTTCACATATGATTATCTCGAAGAACTGATGAATTGGCATTTTCACCATTAGTGTTAACAATAAGTATTAACGTTGAAGATTTGTATATATATTTTATTAACTGTCTTTACTACTTGCTAATTTTTTACAGCAAATGCCTACTGAATTTGTGAGTATGCAATATGAAGATTGTCTCTCCAAGATAAGTGTGTTTATCAACACACTACAAGGATATCGAACAAAAGTATTAATAAGATGTAGTGATTGTGATGTCCAAGATAAGTGTCTTCTTTATTTGTATATATGTATATTTTTGGGGGTTATTTGTTGATTTTGGAATTAAATGCTAGATTTTTGTTGATTTGATACTTTTTGGGTTCAAAACGATTGATTTGTTGGAGCATGTACTTAGGAAATGGGGAAATAAGGCAGATCTGCTGATGG
This sequence comes from Rutidosis leptorrhynchoides, assembly GCF_046630445.1. Classification (NCBI taxonomy): domain Eukaryota; kingdom Viridiplantae; phylum Streptophyta; class Magnoliopsida; order Asterales; family Asteraceae; genus Rutidosis; species Rutidosis leptorrhynchoides. Next base: position 10,819,224 of record NC_092341.1, read on the forward strand.
TAACAAGTTTGATTATGATGGTAACAAGTTTCTTTCATTTTATATTTGATTATCTGTTTATTCATTATGAACACATTACAAAGGTATATGAAATATTATGAGAATATTGTAACAGGTTAGGGTTTCATTTTGTCTGATTTTACTTTTTTAGTGGCACGTCTTAACGTTATCTAACAAACTAATGATACCGCAACCCGCATGCGCATACGGGCAGTTCCTAGCGTGCGTGCGCATGTACTTTATATGCGTATGCGGCATGCGGTAGCGTGTAAAATACCTTTGTTCCCGGAAAAGCGGTCACTTGGCCATCAAGCCTAAATATCTTTTCCATAAAATTATATCCGAGATTCGGGGAGTTTGTTATGGACGATCACAAACATATGGAAAAGTTACATTCTCAATATGAGAAGTTATGGTTTCAATATGAAAAGTTAGCTTTCGTGCTTGCTAAAACTCCAAAACGTTTACATTTTTTTATACCATGAGTTTTTTACAATAAAAACAGGAAGGGTATTTGAGGAAGTTTAAGTTTTTAGGTTTAGTCTATTATATCTTGATTCTAGAGATGAAACACATTCGTATGTTTGACTGCGGTTTTTTGTATGGTTGACAATGGTGGTGCTGGCGATTTATATTTTGTGTAAATTTATAAACTAAGCTTCAAATTGTCATAGTAGTAGTTAAAATGGCAAGTCAATATATTGTCCTTGCTTCACTAGGCATATGTTCAGAGTATATGGCGATTATATGTTTTAGAGACTTGGGAACATGTCGTTGATTATCGTTTTTTTTAGTTTCGAATAGTTGATGCTTCAACTAATAATTACAATTTAAAACAAACTAGTTAAAAGACCCGTGAATTCACGGGTTTGATAAAAAAAAACAAAAAGAAATTAATTAATGAATAGTTGAAAACACACATTATCTAGATCACTGGATGGTATGATCGAATGAAACAATTGTCTTTCAAGAAGCTTATCTAAAAGTGTATCATTTTGTCTTATTACATGATACAGTCTGCGTTATGGTGTTGGCACAAATAGTGCTCAACATTAAGACAACACTTTCTTTCAACGAAAAATAAATCATACTTAAAGTCTAAAGATTGCTTGAAGAGATATAAAGTCACTGAAGTCATCAAGAGCATAACATGGACAAAATTGCCTGAAGAAATATCATGTATTCTCAATAACATGATGAAAATAGCTTAAAGCAAATTGCCTGAACATAATTACTTGATCAGAGATGAAGTATTCCCAATAACACGAACAAAATTGATTTCATAAGTCAATTGGTGGATCTATTTCAAAAACAAAATCACTTTGTAATATCTTCATCCATGAATGGAGAATAAAAGTCGATAAACTTCAAGTTACACAAATAACAAAACCACAAAAAATGAAGTAAAAAGATACCTACAGAGACATGTTCCTTACAATCCTTAATTGCTCTTCCTGTTAATAAGCCACACAAATGTTGTTTTTCATTAGAACTCAAAACAAAACAAAAAAGAACATATTTAACTAAAATTGTACATGTAAAGTGGTCTTTGAAGTTTACAACCTTATTGTATATGTAAAGTGGAACTATTGTCAATTTTCACACCTGAAACCCAAAACTGGAAGCCAACTTAAAGTTATACACTTCAAATCAACATGAGAGATTATTGTTTTCCATGAACATCTCGAGATGCATCTGAGTGGTGACCACCTGTAAAAACCTACTTCTCAAATCAGTATTGATATCAATTAGTAATTACAACAACACTTACAACTTATAAGACCAAATATGCTACTTCTACTTATATGTACTCTTTAATCTTTTCTTCAAATATACCAAGTATATCACTTAAACTTATATCAGTAACCATAATGAAAGTGACACCTAAAGCTATACTAAGCTGCACATGAAACTAAATATGTACACACGTCTCTTCTTGATGAACTTCAAACTTCTTGAAAAAAGGATCGGGACCTCTGGTCTTTAATTTATACTAAATGGCATATTCATAGATGAAACATTGTGTTTCAAACGGCTGCAAGTTTACTGTAATGACCTCAACCTACAATTCAATCAAACAGCTCACCTCCTTTACATAACTTGAATACTAAATAAACAGCTCCATGACCTTTATAAGTCACACGAAGTTTAACAAAATTTGGATATTCGGGTAACGTTGACATAATTGATATTTCAAGTTGAATGTCTTCAACATCTGCATACGTGAGTTTCTCTTTAGATTTCCAATGTAATCATTCAATAAAGGATTGGAATGAACAACTTATATGAACTTTGATAATCAATTACATTAGAAAACAACCACATTCGTTCTTGAACTTCTTTGTGGCATTTTATCGAGCATTTGGTGTTCAGTAAGTAATAGTAACATTATGCAACCCACTATATATCTAAGATTTTGTATTGTCCATCCTCAACTACAAAAGCCAAAGCAGCCAAAAAATATAGTTCGCAATCGAAATGATTTATACAAATAATACTCACCTTAAATTCACAAAAATATTACCTACAAACAATTAGCTTTACAGACATAACCATTTAAAACAATCAAGTAGTTACTGTGATGATCACGAAGCAACATCGATTTATAAAAGATGATAAGAAGCAAAGTCAATTTGTAAATTTTGAATAACAACAAATTAATTACTACAAAGTATTACTATTTACTATAGTCATTAAAACATCTATATATAAGCAAGTTGAGGACTAAGAAAAATACCTCATCTGAGAAAGTGAGTGGTCAGCGGTACCAGTTCCTATAACCGTAAATCTACTTCTGCAAAACATAGTTGTTCTTGATATCCATACGCCACTTGCTGCAAAATCAAGAAATGCCCCCAGAAAACCAGATCTAATATGTTATTCATGATGCAAAATCGAAGAATCTTACAATGTAAAAAAACGTTTTAATCACAAACCTGATTACAAACCTGCAAAAGGTGAAACAGTCAAAAAACGTTTTAATTACAAACCTGATTACAGACCTGCAAAAAAGTTTAAAAACTCTATTCTTCAATATGAACAACAATCAACAATCGGATGGGAGACGAAGAGTAAAGAGGCAAGACATTATACCTGATGGATTTGGATTGCTATTGAATGTCTAATTCTTGAATAATCGGATCAGACACCTATATATTGTATGTAATCGTATGTTCTTTGTCATCTGCGTCTGTTTAATTTTCTAGGGTTTATGTGAAGAAGACGAAGACAAACGACGACACCACCACTGGGGAAGATTCAACCCTTGGATGTTAAAGATTTCGCCTGGTCGTCTGCTTTCGGTCGCCACTGGGGAAGATTCAATTAAAAGTTGAAAATGGTAGTTTAGGTTTTGTAGGGGTTTTTTTTCATGTGATGGAAGGAGCAGTGTTTTTTTTTTTTTTTTTTGCTTAAATATTTATGTATTTAATTATTATAATTGATGACATCATTCATCCTGTCTAAATTTTCTTTAATTTCTTTTTAATTTTTTTTTATGTAAAGAAAAATTCTATATTTATGACATCACAATGTTAGTGTTTTAGTAGAATCTATATATAGAATAGATAGATTGTATGGTTATATTTTTGGTTCATAACATTTGACCCGTTTGACTTCCCATTGATCAATAACATTTGACCCGTTTGACTTAGAGTTGTAGTAAAAATGGTTATTGCTTTTACTGCAACTAACACATTATTTGTCTTCCATATTTTTGCTCTTGCACCCTTGGTTGGTTTCAATTTACTGATTACATTTGTATCCTTTTTAGTAATTAATATTATCCAATCCAATATAGATAGATGTAATTTACTACACTTTACCATTTTTTATGTTTAAAGTTGTAATGACCCGACTTTTTCGACTTGCTTTTATGCCTTGTATTTTAGCGAAACTGCGTATTTGTGCGTACTGTGTTACTTTATTACTCCGGAACCTTGGCACACGTGTTTTATATTCATATATACTTTAAAACATGCCTTGGTGTATGTGGAATGCTTAACTTGTCCATTGGATGCTTTATAACCGTTAGTGTTACTTGCCGTTACGAATAAACTGCGGACTGCGCGCACGTTTGACTTTTGTCGGAACCGGAACTTTTGGACTGCGAAATATTAATTATTATTTTCAAATAATAATTACCTGAGCTTTTGGATGCTTAATTTTATTTATTTAATTGCTAAAGCCCAATAGTTAGTCTTGTTGGACTTTCTACCTTGTTGGGCTCAAGCCCACCCTACACTAGCTAGTGACCCAATTAATTAGCCCAAGTATTATTACTAGTGGCCCATAATAATAAATAAATAATAAATTAATTAATTATGAGTCATACTAGCATAATGGATAAGGATTATCTATTTGTCACATGGGATTCTAGCATTAGTACATGCTTTAGACAACCACTAACCAAAAAGCAAAGTTTTGTCTCCCCCTCCCCCCTCTAAATGCCGTCCACCACCACCACCATGGTCATGGCCATGTCATCAATCCATGTGATCTTCTTTTGCATATAAATACTAGCATTTAGTCCCTCATTCCCACACTTGATCATTTTGGCATTTCACACACTTATTCTTTCTTTCCTTCCTAGCTTGTAAGTTTTTCTTTTCCTTCCTCTTTTTCTTCTTAAATTCGTTTACATCATCATCATTATGTGGAAGATCAAGTTCCTTCTAGCTTTGATCTTACTTATATCTTGTTGATTCAAGCATGAATCTTTCAAGAACAACAAAGATTCAAGCTTTCTAGCTTGAATCTTCATATCTTTTGTAGATCTATTTCTTTTATGCTTGTTTCATGTTATTTTGTTAAAAAGATTCAAACTTTTATTTGTAATCTTCATACATCTTCAAGATCCAAGCTTTATGCTTCAAGATCTTCAAGAACAATCAAGATGCAAGCTTTCTAGCTTGAATCTTCATATCTTTTTGTTAGATCTAAGTTCTTTTTGCTTTGATCATGTTGTTTTGTGAAAAAGATTCAAACTTGTGTTTGTTATCTTCATATATCTTAAAGATCCAAGCTTTATGCTTCAAGATCTTCAAGAACACTTAAAGGTTCAAGCTTTCTAGCTTTGTAACCTTGTAACTTGTGTGAAATGGATCCAAGCTCTCTAGCTTAGGGTTCCATCACCTCTTTTGACTTGGATTATGCTTATACTTGTTGAATTGATATAAAATTTGTAGCTTTAGTTGTTATTGTGACTTGTATTTGTGTTAAGACTAAGGATATGATGTAACCTTGGTTCATCATCCATCTAAGACTCATGAATGAGTTGTATTCTTACTTGGTTTTAACATATTGTGTATTTATGGTGAATCTTGGTCAAAAGTGATGCTAAACCATCAACGAGTTGTACACTTGAAGCTACAAGCATCAAGGATGATAACAGTGATGAGCATCAAGCACCAAGAACCCCACCGGAGCACTTACCTACTGATTTTCGTATCTGATCAGGCCACCTGGGCTCTTGGAAAGTTTATTTTCAGTTAGTTCGGTTCGAGTAGATGATTTTCCGTTTAGACCTCGTCTTAATCCGAGTTACGGTTTGAAAGTTATGGCCCTCCGAGAGTCACTACACCCTATTAATGTTGTGCTGAAATTTCTGACCTACTCGCACTTAAACCATCGCCACGGTCAAACGAAGATGAGTGAGGTTCTGAAAATTGGTCAGCTGTTAGGGGACTCATATACGGAGCCATAGCCACTGACCATGCGTCTTTTCAATTTACGTAGAGGTCGTAGTAGCTGACTGAAGTCAGCCTATTGTTTCGATCTCTATTCTTGTCGAACTTACATAGCTTTTATGATGATGAATGATGATGATGATGATGACACTTAAACTTATTTTATGCACTATTAGAATTTATTAAGACAACCTACTAACTGTAACATCCCGCGTTTTTCCGTTAAATTTAATTTTAACACCGTCTTTTTTTTTTAAACATAATCTTTCGTATTTAAATTAATAGTTTCCGTGAGTAACGTTCATTATATTCCCGCTATCTAATTTTGACATCACCCGTTTACTCGAGCGTTTTAAAATATTCGTTTGGTTAATTACCGCACCCGCTTTGAAACTTGAGGGACCAATCTCGTCACTTGGCCAAATTGGGGCAACTAGTCACCACCTCCCCACCTTCCTCACCATTCAATCACCTCCATCTCTCTCTCTTTCTCTCTAGCAAGAACACACACAAACACCCAATTCAAACATTCATCATCTAAATTCGGATCGGGAAGCAAACTTCAAAACAAATTACATATTCGTGATCCTCTCTTCATCCTCTTCAATTTGATACCAACTTCATCTCATTTGGGTAACTTTCTAAAATCACTAATTTTATGTGTTCTTGAGATTTTTGAGTTATAAAGTTGTTAATTAGTGTCTATGGCTCATTGTGATGTCGTGTATGTAATTTGTATGCTCGATTCGTTGTTTTTGGTGTAACTAGTTCAATATGAAAATTGCTTGCTAAATCCTTGATTTTGGATAATCAAATATTGTTAGATTGTTAAAGTGCATGTTTTAAAAGTGTTACTAGTATCATTAGCTTCGTTTTGATGTGTAGGTTGATTAAGAAAACTTCAAAAACATGATTATTGATTTTGAGATGTTTGACTAGGGTTTGATAGTTCTTGACATGAATTTTTGGATGCTTGAATGCCATGGAATGTTAATTGTTAGTGTTTTGTTGCAATGTGTGTTTGATTACCTTCGAAACGGCATATCATATGTGTGAATTGGATTCCCGAAACTTAAAATGCAATTGATGAACTTGAAACTTTGAAAATGGACTTTTAAATGATCACTTGACGAGAAATCGGTTATGGAAAATGTTGTTTTTGTTTGATGAAACATGTTTAGTTGTGTTCCTTGTCAAAAGAGCTTTCCAACGGTATAAGATACGCTTTCTAATTGTTTACGGTTTGAGTTTTGCGTTTGTTTGAAATTTTACCAAGCCTTGAACAAGTGAAACAGGCCTGGGACCAGGCCACGGCCATTGTCGCGGCGCGACAGGCCTGGCCGCGGCGCGACATAAGCCGCGTCCAGATTCTGTTTCCCCTTGACCTTTTTACTAAAAATGTTTGACATGTTCTAGACCTCCAATTTACATGCAACTTGTTTTAACATGCTTATATATGAATAACTAGCATAGAAAATAGTTCGGGACCCGACCCGAACGTGTTGACTTTTTCGTTGACTTTGACCAAGTTTGACTTTTAGTCAAACTTAACCAAACTTTTATACAATCGTTCTAACATGCTTTTATACTTGATTCTTGCATGAAACTTGACAACGTGATTCACATGCTATACTTAATCGAGTCGTAACGAGCCATAGGACTAATTGAACACATTTCACCCGACCTTGTGTCGTAACCGGTTAATTGATATAACTTACTTGTTTAGGTCAAGGCTAAGCAACTTTCATGCACACGTTTACTTGTTGAAGTACTTTTATACTCGTGCACTCGAGGTGAGATCATAGTCCCACTCTTACTCTTTTTGAACTTATATTGGGATGAGAAAACATAAACGATTCTTTTGAACTAAGTGAACACAAGAACGGTAAAACAAACATTCTACATACGAGTTTAGAACAAAATCCTCAATTCGATTATCATTAGTTACATTGCCGGGTGTAAGCGAGAACTTATGTTATATGGCCATATGGGTTGACAACCCTCATCTTTGACGGTTCGCTACCGTCTACGGATGAAATATATTTTCGAGAATCAGTGTTTGTTCTAGCACTAAGTGATGGGGTATACAATGGAAGGAATGTTAAGCTTTGATAATTGGGTGCTCGTGAAACAAACTTTTGGAATGTATTACTATTATTTCATTGATGCAAATCTTGTGGTTCACTTGTACTTACTTACTTAAACCTATGATTTCACCAACGTTTTCGTTGACAGATTTCTATGTTTTTCTCAGGTCCTTGAACGATACATGATACATGCTTCCGCTCATTATTTGATACTTGCATTGGATGTCGAGTATATGTGCATTTCATGGAGCGTCTTTTGACTTTACTTTAAACCGTGTCGCCTAGATTTCATTCGTATTATAACGTTGTAACTTAACTATTGGTTGAACAATTCTTGTAAACTTTGGAAACAATCTTTATTTTGAAATGAAGGCGACATATTTTGGTCAAACGTTATCTTAAAGACTTATAATCAGGTAATGGGACCCACGTAGCCGACGCCGTCACTTGACGATTTGTCGGGGTCGCTACAGGTGGTATCAGAGCCTTGGTTGTAGGGATTTAGAGTTCATTTGTGTCCACCCCGAGTCATAGGGTACATAGGTGAATCTAGACTACAACCGGCATATAGACTGAAGTAGGAATTACTTGACTATTTGTGCATTTATACTCGAACTCTTCTATCATATCTAACTCGTATTCGATCTTGATCTTACGTTGATAAATTTTGTTGACGCGCCACTTTGACTTTATAAAGTAATGTTAAATGCACATGTAAATCAGGGTAATATAATTTCCGGGATTATATTACGGTGATTCACATGGACGTTCCGACATTATGACATAAAGAATTTAAGGCGAGTCAAGGAAAAATTTCCTCTTTATCTTGATTTCCACATCACGATTAGTATTATTGATAATACTAAACAACGGTATTCTTGTGTCATGAAGGAACAATGGCTCACCAAGGTCAACACAATACCCCTCCCGAAACTCTCGAACAAGCTCTTCAACGAATGATAGCCACCGCTGTGGGAGAGGCAGTGGCCGGTCACTTCTCCAACAACAACAACAATCATGGGGTCGGTAATTCAAACGGGGGGTGCTCCTACAAAAACTTCATGAAGTACAATCCTCCCACTTTCAATGGAACCGAAGGACCGGTTGCTCTCACCCGATGGTTCGAACAAACAGAAGCCGTTTTAGTATAAGCGGTTGTCGGGACCAAGATAAGGTCAAGTTTTCCACCCTCACTCTCACCGGTATTGCTCTCCCATGGTGGAACACGTATGTACAATCGGTGGGTATCGATGAAGCCCTTACACTCTCTTGGACCGAATTAAGAGAAAGAATGACCACCGAATACTTCCCGCGCGAAGAGACTCGAAGGCTCGAACAGGGGCCAAGAAATTTAAAAATAGCCCGAGATGACCTCGAAGCTTATAATCAACGGTTTGCCGAACTAACCTCAATTTGTCCAAACCTCCGGGCTCCCGGGCCCCAAGGAGTTGAGTTTTACATGGATGGCCTCCCTAAGAGCATTCCACACGGGGTAATGCCATTAAGACCCGCCGACCTACAAGAGGCTGTGATGATAGCCCGCCGATTTATAAAAACGGTGGATGAAATTGAAGCGCTGGCACCAACGGCCGAGGCCCAACCAGTTAACAACAAAAGAAAACAGGAAGCCTCTCCATCAAGCAACCACAACCACAACGACTCCACCAAGAAGCCTTTCACCCCCGGCGGCAGGAAAAATTATGCTGGAACACGACCTTTTTGCAACACGTGCCACAAACATCATTATGGAAAATGTGGCGGACCATTTTGCATCAAGTGTCAAAGAAGTGGCCATGTGGCCCATAGTTGTAAGGGTGCCGCCCCCGTCGCTAAAAAGGTGCCCAGTGCACGCAGAAGGGGTGCTTGTTTTGAATGTGGACAACTGGGTCATTTTAAGAATGCATGTCCCAAGAAGAACGCCCACCCTAATGTACGCGAATGAGCTTTCAACCTTAACACATAGGATTCCCGGAACGACAATTAGTTACGGGTACGTTTCTTCTCAACGACTCTTATGTTTCATGTTTATCCGATTCGGGTATCGATAAATGTTTTGTATCCAAGGCTTTGGAGCCTACTCTTTGCACTCCACCCCTCCCCCTAGATATTACTTACGCCATTCAAGTGACCAACGGAAAACCATTGCGTATCGATAAATTTTATCGGAGGGAGTACGTTAAACTTATTGGGTAGGTAATTTGAACTTCTATTTGACATCTATAGAACTAGGGAGCCCAAAACCTATACGTTAGGAAGGGAATGTTTTCCCCACATATATGTGATTTTAGTGAACTAAATGATTTCCGTTTAAGAACCGATATCCTCTTCCCCGTATCAACAACCTCTTGAACCGTTACACGGATCTCGCGTATATTCTAAAATCGACCTTCATTCTGGTTATCATCAATTGAGGGTTAAGGGAGAAGATGTCTCCTAAACCGCTTTCCGAACTCGCTACGATAGTTATAAATTTCTTTTAGTGCCGTTCAGTTTATCTAAGGCTCCGCCCGTATTCATAGACCTCCGGAACCGCGTATGCAAATTCATATAGACTAATCTGTTATCGTATTTATAGATGACATCTTAACTTATTCAAGTAAAGGAGGAAAACGAACAACATCACCATCTTAAGCTCGAACTTTTGAGAAAAGAGCAACTTTATACCAAATTCTCCGAGTGAGAATTTCTGTTGAACGAAGTCCAATTTTCTAGACCATGATGTTAATGGTCAAGGCATTACAATCAATCTCGAAATCAAGCCACATGTAATCAGGAAACTCTCCCAACTCAGACTGGTATTCGTAAAATCTTAGATCTCGTCTGTTATTACCGAAGATTCATTTCTGACTTTTCTCGTGTTACACTACTTTTAAACTCGTTAACTCACTAAGGAAAACTCTAAACCTCTCCGTGTTCGAACCTCGAGCGTGATTCTTCACACCAACATTTCTAGTTAAAATCGTATAGCAACAGATGGAACTCGAACATGGAAATATTTCTATTTGAACGCCGAAAGGCATACTCTCTCAAAAAAAAAAAAAAAAAAAAAAAAAAATTTGTTATTTTACACGAAGAATTCGAATACTAAATTGTGGATCCGATCAAACTTCTCGTCATCACGTACCACACTACATACCTCTGTTATTTCACCGTCACCGTCTGATATTACTGGAATTTAAGATAACACACAATCCAACGATACTTCACTCTTCTTTAACTTAACGCCCTTGTGTTTCTGATAATCGGTCAACTATTATTCAACCCCGAACTATACAACTACGTGTACTACCTCGTTTCTCTTTCAGACTTCAACTTTTGACAACTAGAGGCACGTTATAGCAACCTCGAGATGCAAGCTCATCCTATTCTAAGTCCTCATTTCACTCCTATCTTTATCGCTCGCATTCCCGTTTAAAGAAATTCCTCATATTACCTAAGTATTCGCCACGAGGGTGAATAGTCCTAACGAACATTTTTCGAACCCTAACTGACTTGTTCAAACGTATCTTAATAGATTCTATTCCAACACGGTGTATCTTTGTCAATTATTCCGTATCGAAATACTCGTTTCACTTCTAGTTTTACAAAAAGCCTCGGGACCGCGTTTAGACATGAGTACCACGTACCATCCACAACCCGACGGACCGAACAAACATACGATTTAAGTCTTGAAAACCATAATACGAATTTGTATTACCAACTTCAAATTTACTTGAGAAAAGTATTTGCTTTTAGCCGAATTCTAGCACTACAATAATTTTCATTCGAGTATTAACGCCACACCTTTCGAGAACTCATATAGCCACAATTGTTATTTTCTAAATTGTTGAACCGAAGTAGTTGACATGCAAACCACTGGACCCGGACTCATTCATGAGATAACCGTTATGATCGTTCAAATCCAAGAAAGGCTCAAGGCGGACCGTAGTCGCCAAAAGAGCTATGCCGAGGTTAGACGTGGACCTCTCGAATTCCAAATGGGTAACCGCGTAACGTTAAAAGTCGCACCTTAGGAAGGTGCAATCCGTTTCGGGAAACGTAGGAAGCTAAATCGGCGATACACAAAACCTTTTAAAATCCTGGGGCGTTTCGGACCCGTTACTAGCCGTTTAGATTTTCCGGCTCATTTAGAGTCTCCGTTTATCCTACATTCAATGTATCAACTTAAAGACGTGTTTTGCGAAACGAGAACTTGTTATCTCCTTTGATGAACTCACCATCGACGATAACCCTCACTTCCTAGGAGGACCGGTTGAAACCATGAATCGTGAAGCCAAACCTTAAAACAACATACGACCCCGACCTTCAAGTTCGTTGAAATGCTCAAGGACGTACCTTCACTTATTCGTAGAATTTACAACGCAAGATCTCGAGTAAGATTCAACAACTACTACATCCAACTAAATTTCGGGACGAAATTTCTTTTGAGGTGTGGATAATGTAACATCCCGCGTTTTTCCGTTAAATTTAATTTTAACACCGTCTTTTTTTTAAAACATAATCTTTCGTATTTAAATTAATAGTTTCCGTGAGTAACGTTCATTATATTCCCGCTATCTAATTTTGACATCACCCGTTTACTCGAGCGTTTTAAAATATTCGTTTGGTTAATTACCGCACCCGCTTTGAAACTTGAGGGACCAATCTCGTCACTTGGCCAAATTGGGGCAACTAGTCACCACCTCCCCACCTTCCTCACCATTCAATCACCTCCATCTCTCTCTCTTTCTCTCTAGCAAGAACACACACAAACACCCAATTCAAACATTCATCATCTAAATTCGGATCGGGAAGCAAACTTCAAAACAAATTACATATTCGTGATCCTCTCTTCATCCTCTTCAATTTGATACCAACTTCATCTCATTTGGGTAACTTTCTAAAATCACTAATTTTATGTGTTCTTGAGATTTTTGAGTTATAAAGTTGTTAATTAGTGTCTATGGCTCATTGTGATGTCGTGTATGTAATTTGTATGCTCGATTCGTTGTTTTTGGTGTAACTAGTTCAATATGAAAATTGCTTGCTAAATCCTTGATTTTGGATAATCAAATGTTGTTAGATTGTTAAAGTGCATGTTTTAAAAGTGTTACTAGTATCATTAGCTTCGTTTTGATGTGTAGGTTGATTAAGAAAACTTCAAAAACATGATTATTGATTTTGAGATGTTTGACTAGGGTTTGATAGTTCTTGACATGAATTTTTGGATGCTTGAATGCCATGGAATGTTAATTGTTAGTGTTTTGTTGCAATGTGTGTTTGATTACCTTCGAAACGGCATATCATATGTGTGAATTGGATTCCCGAAACTTAAAATGCAATTGATGAACTTGAAACTTTGAAAATGGACTTTTAAATGATCACTTGACGAGAAATCGGTTATGGAAAATGTTGTTTTTGTTTGATGAAACATGTTTAGTTGTGTTCCTTGTCAAAAGAGCTTTCCAACGGTATAAGATACGCTTTCTAATTGTTTACGGTTTGAGTTTTGCATTTGGTTGAAATTTTACCAAGCCTTGAACAAGTGAAACAGGCCTGGGACCAGGCCACGGCCATTGTCGCGGCGCGACAGGCCTGGCCGCGGCGCGACATAAGCCGCGTCCAGATTCTGTTTCCCCTTGACCTTTTTACTAAAAATGTTTGACATGTTCTAGACCTCCAATTTACATGCAACTTGTTTTAACATGCTTATATATGAATAACTAGCATAGAAAAATAGTTCGGGACCCGACCCGAACGTGTTGACTTTTTCGTTGACTTTGACCAAGTTTGACTTTTAGTCAAACTTAACCAAACTTTTATACAATCGTTCTAACATGCTTTTATACTTGATTCTTGCATGAAACTTGACAACGTGATTCACATGCTATACTTAATCGAGTCGTAACGAGCCATAGGACTAATTGAACACATTTCACCCGACCTTGTGTCGTAACCGGTTAATTGATATAACTTACTTGTTTAGGTCAAGGCTAAGCAACTTTCATGCACACGTTTACTTGTTGAAGTACTTTTATACTCGTGCACTCGAGGTGAGATCATAGTCCCACTCTTACTCTTTTTGAACTTATATTGGGATGAGAAAACATAAACGATTCTTTTGAACTAAGTGAACACAAGAACGGGAAAAAAAACATTCTACATACGAGTTTAGAACAAAATCCTCAATTCGATTATCATTAGTTACACTTGCCGGGTGTAAGCGAGAACTTATGTTATATGGCCATATGGGTTGACAACCCTCATCTTTGACGGTTCGCTACCGTCTACGGATGAAATATATTTTCGAGAATCAGTGTTTGTTCTAGCACTAAGTGATGGGGTATACAATGGAAGGAATGTTAAGCTTTGATAATTGGGTGCTCGTGAAACAAACTTTTGGAATGTATTACTATTATTTCATTGATGCAAATCTTGTGGTTCACTTGTACTTACTTACTTAAACCTATGATTTCACCAACGTTTTCGTTGACAGATTTCTATGTTTTTCTCAGGTCCTTGAACGATACATGATACATGCTTCCGCTCATTATTTGATACTTGCATTGGATGTCGAGTATATGTGCATTTCATGGAGCGTCTTTTGACTTTACTTTAAACCGTGTCGCCTAGATTTCATTCGTATTATAACGTTGTAACTTAACTATTGGTTGAACAATTCTTGTAAACTTTGGAAACAATCTTTATTTTGAAATGAAGGCGACATATTTTGGTCAAACGTTATCTTAAAGACTTATAATCAGGTAATGGGACCCACGTAGCCGACGCCGTCACTTGACGATTTGTCGGGGTCGCTACACTAACCTAGTAACCTCTGATTTAGGTTGACGACCTTTCGGACCGACTTACTACTTGCGTACTTTCATTACCGACTTTACCGCTTTTATCACTGTGAGTTATAGCATCCCTTTTTACCACTTTTACTATTTTTGGGACTGAGAATACATGCGCTTTTTACGTTTTACATATTAGGCACGAGTACTTAAACTTTGTATGTATGTGGGTTATATAACGGCATAAACATTCCCTTTAGAACGGTAACGTTTAGTCATTGGTTTTTGAACCGGTGAACGCGAATCTTAGATATGGACCCATAGGGTTTGACATCCCCACTCGGGCTTGTCGCGCTAGCATTTAACGGGTGTTTAATACTTCGTGAACATACGCACTCGTCAAGTGTACTTTCAGGGGGTTATAAACGTTAAGTCTAGTTACCGGGTGCCCACGGTTATGCATATACTTTTCATACTGTTTTAATACGCTGTTTGCAGCACTGAAATCTCGTGGCCTATCTTACGTTACTGTTACAACTTAAACTATAGCTCACCAACATTCGTGTTGACTTTTTAAGCGTGTATTTCTCAGGTGCCTAGAGGTTTATTGCTTCCGCTGTTAGACTTGATGTCATGCTGTTATTGAATTGCTGTTAAGGACCTGCTGTATTAGTTATCCGCTGCATTACTAGAGATGTCTCATTTATGGAACCTTTCTGTTGCATTCGTAGTTTATGTTAATTTCAAACAATGGCTTTGTAACGACCTTAGGGTCAAATAATTATGTTTATGCTCCTATTCATAGGATGCGCGCTATCTTTTGTAAAACGTTATCTTTTTATGAATGCAAATCGGTTTTCAAACAGCATATAGTGCTTGACCTTGTGATGATCCTGTTGATTGATGAACCGTACATGATGGTTTTGTACGGGGCGTCACAGTTGGTATCAGAGCATTGGTTGTAGGGAATTAGGTTGCATTAGTGAGTCTAGACCGACCCGAGTAGGATTCACTAATAGGACTAATCTACAACTTGCTAGTTTACTTGTTTCTGCTAGACTTACTGCATGCTTTGCCTACTTTCTGCTGTATGATCTTACTGCATGCTATTGCTTATCTTTACTGCCATGCGAACTTGCTGTATGCTTATTTCCGCTATTGCATGATTACTATCTGCTTTCACATGTTATCTCTGATTAGTACTGATTGCCATGCTAGGTTGCTATAGTGCCTCATACTTGCTTGCTTATGACTTACTGATATGGAAAATTTATTTTTCTTGTTCAGATGTCAGATATTCCACCTGTCATCATTTTGGACAGCGATTCAGACCCCTCAGCCACCTCATCTGACACTATTGCCGATCCTCCGATTCCGACGTTGACACCCTCCGGTGACCTTGGTGCTTCATCCTCCGGAACCAGCAGCCATGCACCTGCCTCAGTGGTTACCTCTGACGGAACCCAGGACCCTCCGGAGATTCCAGCTCCACTTGCCCCCGGACCCTCGGAGCCACAGCCCCGCCCCGGTGGTGTTGTGATTCCTGCGGATCTTGGGGAAGGTCCGATTCGTAATGAACGTAACCACTGGTGCCGACGCGCTCCTGATGGACGTCTCGTGCCGATCGGACCCGCCAGATACCGACAGATGATGGCCGCCCGAGGAGGGCCACCTGTGGTGTCACCCCCAGCTAGTTCAGAAGACTCATCCACAGACGACTCTAGTGACGATGATTCCGACGAGGAGGACCCTGTTGATATACATGTACAACCACCCTCCACCCCGCCGAAGAAGCGGTACCGTTTCGATGGCACCGTTATTTCGGGGATCAACAGAGGTCGGGCATTCACTGACGTACATGGCCAGCGTTGTAGGGTTACCGCCCGTAAGCGGGCGTGCCTTACCCGGCTGATCCGTTCGTGCGTAAGCCTTACCGCCGTGCAGCATCTACCTCTGGAGCCGGACCATCTGCACCACCTGCACCAGTAGCTCTGCATGCTCTGCTAGCCCCTCCCACTGTCGAGGAACTAACGAGGGAGGTGGAGATCCTCTATGCTCGGGTAACTGAGCTCGAGGAGCAGATGTCCCATGTGCTGGAGATCCTTTACCCACCGTCACCATAGAGCTTTGTAGTAGGTTTCATTTTGTAATCTCATTTGTAGTTCCATGTTTTTCCTTATGTAATGTGCGAACTTATGTGGATGTATACAACTCTTTATTAATGAATGGAACTTTGTATTGTTAAATTCTTGCACAGTGTTCTATTTACATTACTGTATGTTGGTTTTGCAGTATTTATACCTGGTTGCATTACTATATTGGCATGCGTTGTGTTGTTTCCCTGTTTACTATATACGGTATTTTTGTATGTTGTATGCTGGATTTTGACTTAAGTCAAAATTTCTGTTTCGAAGGACAATGGCAAACACACGAACAACACCCACAGCAGCTCAAATCGAAGAGATGATTAATGAACGAGTCACCACAGCCTTGGCGGAAATGAACCCTCAACCTGAACCACCGCCGGTTATCCAACCCGTTCGAAAAGAGTGCACCTACAAGGAATTCCAGAGCTGTAAACCACATAACTTCAGCGGAACTGAGGGGCCTGTTGGTCTCACAAGATGGTTTGAAAAGCTTGAATCAGTATTCCGAGTCAGCAACTGTTCCGAGTCCAACAAAACCAAATTTGCTTCCTGCACGCTATCTGATGGTGCCCTCACGTGGTGGAACACTATGTGAAATGTCCCGTTCTTATTGATTAAAAACGTTCCATATTAATTGATTTCGTTGCGAGGTTTTGACCTCTATATGAGACGTTTTTCAAAGACTGCATTCATTTTTAAAACAAACCATAACCTTTATTTCATAAATAAAGGTTTAAAAAGCTTTACGTAGATTATCAAATAATGATAATCTAAAATATCATGTTTACACACGACCATTACATAATGGTTTACAATACAAATATGTTACATCGAAATCAGTTTCTTGAATGCAGTTTTTACACAATATCATACAAACATGGACTCCAAATCTTGTCCTTATTTTAGTATGCAACAGCGGAAGCTCTTAATATTCACCTGAGAATAAACATGCTTTAAACGTCAACAAAAATGTTGGTGAGTTATAGGTTTAACCTATATATATCAAATCGTAACAATAGACCACAAGATTTCATATTTCAATACACATCCCATACATAGAGATAAAAATCATTCATATGGTGAACACCTGGTAACCGACATTAACAAGATGCATATATAAGAATATCCCCATCATTCCGGGACACCCTTCGGATATGATATAAATTTCGAAGTACTAAAGCATCCGGTACTTTGGATGGGGTTTGTTAGGCCCAATAGATCTATCTTTAGGATTCGCGTCAATTAGGGTGTCTGTTCCCTAATTCTTAGATTACCAGACTTAATAAAAAGGGGCATATTCAATTTTGATAATTCAACCATAGAATGTAGTTTCACGTACTTGTGTCTATTTTGTAAATCATTTATAAAACCTGCATGTATTCTCATCCCAAAAATATTAGATTTTAAAAGTGGGACTATAACTCACCTTCACAGATTTTTACTTCGTCGGGAAGTAAGACTTGGCCACTGGTTGATTCACGAACCTATAACAATATATAAATATATATCAAAGTATGTTCAAAATATATTTACAACACTTTTAATATATTTTGATGTTTTAAGTTTATTAAGTCAGCTGTCCTTGTTAGTAACCTACAACTAGTTGTCCACAGTTAGATGTACAGAAATAAATCGATAAATATTATCTTGAATCAATCCACGACCCAGTGTATACGTATCTCAGTATTGATCACAACTCAAACTATATATATTTTGGAATCAACCTCAACCCTGTATAGCTAACTCCAACATTCACATATAGAGTGTCTATGGTTGTTCCGAAATATATATAGATGTGTCGACATGATAGGTCGAAACATTGTATACGTGTCTATGGTATCTCAAGATTACATAATATACAATACAAGTTGATTAAGTTATGGTTGGAATAGATTTGTTACCAATTTTCACGTAGCTAAAATGAGAAAAATTATCCAATCTTGTTTTACCCATAACTTCTTCATTTTAAATCCGTTTTGAGTGAATCAAATTGCTATGGTTTCATATTGAACTCTATTTTATGAATCTAAACAGAAAAAGTATAGGTTTATAGTCGGAAAAATAAGTTACAAGTCGTTTTTGTAAAGGTAGTCATTTCAGTCGAAAGAACGACGTCTAGATGACCATTTTAGAAAACATACTTCCACTTTGAGTTTAACCATAATTTTTGGATATAGTTTCATGTTCATAATAAAAATCATTTTCTCAGAATAACAACTTTTAAATCAAAGTTTATCATAGTTTTTAATTAACTAACCCAAAACAGCCCGCGGTGTTACTACGACGGCGTAAATCCGGTTTTACGGTGTTTTTCGTGTTTCCAGGTTTTAAATCATTAAGTTAGCATATCATATAGATATAGAACATGTGTTTAGTTGATTTTAAAAGTCAAGTTAGAAGGATTAACTTTTATTTGCGAACAAGTTTAGAATTAACTAAACTATGTTCTAGTGATTACAAGTTTAAACCTTCGAATAAGATAGCTTTATATGTATGAATCGAATGATGTTATGAACATCATTACTACCTTAAGTTCCTTGGATAAACCTACTGGAAAAGAGAAAAATGGATCTAGCTTCAACGGATCCTTGGATGGCTCGAAGTTCTTGAAGCAGAATCATGACACGAAAACAAGTTCAAGTAAGATCATCACTTGAAATAAGATTGTTATAGTTATAGAAATTGAACCAAAGTTTGAATATGATTATTACCTTGTATTAGAATGATAACCTACTATAAGAAACAAAGATTTCTTGAGGTTGGATGATCACCTTACAAGATTGGAAGTGAGCTAGCAAACTTGAAAGTATTCTTGATTTTATGAAACTAGAACTTTTGGAATTTACGAAGAACACTTAGAACTTGAAGATAGAACTTGAGAGAGATCAATTAGATGAAGAAAATTGAAGAATGAAAGTGTTTGTAGGTGTTTTTGTTCATTGGTGTATGGATTAGATATAAAGGATATGTAATTTTGTTTTCATGTAAATAAGTCATGAATGATTACTCATATTTTTGTAATTTTATGAGATATTTCATGCTAGTTGCCAAATGATGGTTCCCACATGTGTTAGGTGACTCACATGGGCTGCTAAGAGCTGATCATTGGAGTGTATATACCAATAGTACATACATCTAAAAGCTGTGTATTGTACGAGTACGAATACGGGTGCATACGAGTAGAATTGTTGATGAAACTGAACGAGGATGTAATTGTAAGAATTTTTGTTAAGTAGAAGTATTTTGATAAGTGTATTGAAGTCTTTCAAAAGTGTATAAATACATATTAAAACACTACATGTATATACATTTTAACTGAGTCGTTAAGTCATCGTTAGTCGTTACATGTAAGTGTTGTTTTGAAACCTTTAAGTTAACGATCTCAATTAATGTTGTTAACCCATTGTTTATTATATCTAATGAGATGTTAAATTATTATATTATCATGATATTATGATATATTAATATATCTTAATATGATATATATACATTTAAATGTCGTTACAACGATAATCGTTACATATATGTCTCGTTTCGAAATCCTTAAGTTAGTAGTCTTGTTTATATGTATATAACTCATTGTTAATATACTTATGGAGATACTTACTTATCATAATCTCATGTTAACCATATGTATATCCATATATATATATCGTCATGTCGTTTTTACAAGTTTTAACGTTCGTGAATCGCCGGTCAACTTGGGTGGTCAATTTTCTATATGAAACATATTTCAATTAATCAAGTCTTAACAAGTTTGATTGCTTAACATGTTGGAAACATTTAATCATGTAAATATCAATCTCAATTAATATATATAAACATGGAAAAGTTCGGGTCACTACAGTACCTACCCGTTAAATAAATTTCGTCCCGAAATTTTAAGCTGTTGAAGGTGTTGACGAATCTTCTGGAAATAGATGCGGGTATTTCTTCTTCATCTGATCTTCACGCTCCCAGGTGAACTCGGGTCCTCTACGAGCATTCCATCGAACCTTAACAATTGGTATCTTGTTTTGCTTAAGTCTTTTAACCTCACGATCCATTATTTCGACGGGTTCTTCGATGAATTGAAGTTTTTCGTTGATTTGGATTTCATCTAACGGAATAGTGAGATCTTCTTTAGCAAAACATTTCTTCAAATTCGAGAAGTGGAAAGTGTTATGTACAGCCGCGAGTTGTTGAGGTAACTCTAGTCGGTAAGCTACTGGTCCGACACGATCAATAATCTTGAATGGTCCAATATACCTTGGATTTAATTTCCCTCGTTTACCAAATCGAACAACGCCTTTACAAGGTGCAACTTTAAGCATGACCATCTCTCCAATTTCAAATTCTATATCTTTTCTTTTAATGTCAGCGTAGCTCTTTTGTCGACTTTGGGCGGTTTTCAACCGTTGTTGAATTTGGATGATCTTCTCGGTAGTTTCTTGTATAATCTCTGGACCCGTAATCTATCTATCCCCCACTTCACTCCAACAAATCGGAGACCTGCACTTTCTACCATAAAGTGCTTCAAACGGCGCCATCTCAATGCTTGAATGGTAGCTGTTGTTGTAGGAAAATTCTGCTAACGGTAGATGTCGATCCCAACTGTTTCCGAAATCAATAACACATGCTCGTAGCATGTCTTCAAGCGTTTGTATCGTCCTTTCGCTCTGCCCATCAGTTTGTGGATGATAGGCAGTACTCATGTCTAGACGAGTTCCTAATGCTTGCTGTAATGTCTGCCAGAATCTTGAAATAAATCTGCCATCCCTATCAGAGATAATAGAGATTGGTATTCCATGTCTGGAGACGACTTCCTTCAAATACAGTCGTGCTAACTTCTCCATCTTGTCATCTTCTCTTATTGGTAGGAAGTGTGCTAATTTGGTGAGACGATCAACTATTACCCAAATAGTATCAAAACCACTTGCAGTCATTGGCAATTTAGTGATGAAATCCATGGTAATGTTTTCCCATTTCCATTCCGGGATTTCGGGTTGTTGAAGTAGACCTGATGGTTTCTGATGCTCAGCTTTGACCTTAGAACACGTCAAACATTCTCCTACGTATTTAGCAACATCGGCTTTCATACCCGGCCACCAAAAATGTTTCTTGAGATCCTTGTACATCTTCCCCGTTCCAGGATGTATTGAGTATCTGGTTTTATGAGCTTCTCTAAGTACCATTTCTCTCATATCTCCAAATTTTGGTACCCAAATCCTTTCAGCCCTATACCGGGTTCCGTGTTCCCGAATATTAAGATGCTTCTCCGATCCTTTGGGTATTTCATCCTTTAAATTTCCCTCTTTTAAAACTCCTTGTTGCGCCTCCTTTATTTGAATAGTAAGGTTATTATGAATCATTATATTCATAGATTTTACTCGAATGGGTTCTCTGTCCTTCCTGCTCAAGGCATCGGCTACCACATTTGCCTTCCCCGGGTGGTAACGAATCTCAAAGTCGTAATCATTCAACAATTCAATCCACCTACGCTGCCTCATATTCAGTTGTTTCTGATTAAATATGTGTTGAAGACTTTTGTGGTCGGTATATATAATACTTTTGACCCCATATAAGTAGTGCCTCCAAGTCTTTAATGCAAAAACAACTGCGCCTAATTCCAAATCATGCGTCGTATAATTTTGTTCGTGAATCTTCAATTGTCTAGACGCATAAGCAATCACCTTCGTTCGTTGCATTAATACACAACCGAGACCTTGCTTTGATGCGTCACAATAAATCACAAAATCATCATTCCCTTCAGGCAATGACAATATAGGTGCCGTAGTTAGCTTTTTCTTCAATAACTGAAACGCTTTCTCTTGTTCATCATTCCATTCAAATTTCTTCCCTTTATGCGTTAATGCAGTCAAGGGTTTTGCTATTCTGGAAAAGTCTTGGATGAACCTTCTGTAGTAACCAGCTAGTCCTAAAAACTGGCGTATGTGTTTCGGAGTTTTCGGGGTTTCCTACTTTTCAACAGTTTCTATCTTTGCCGGATCCACCTTAATACCTTCTTTGTTCACTATGTGACCGAGGAATTGAACTTCTTCCAACCAAAATGCACACTTTGAAAACTTAGCGTACAATTCTTCCTTCCTCAATACTTCTAACACCTTTCTCAAATGTTCTCCGTGTTCTTGGTCATTCTTTGAGTAAATAAGTATGTCATCAATGAAAACAATGACAAACTTGTCAAGGTATGGTCCACACACTCGGTTCATAAGGTCCATGAACACAGCTGGTGCATTAGTTAAACCAAACGGCATGACCATAAACTCGTAATGACCGTAACGTGTTCTGAAAGCAGTCTTTGGAATATCATCTTCTTTCACCCGCATTTGATGATACCCGGAACGTAAGTCAATCTTTGAATAAACAGACGAGCCTTGTAGTTGATCAAATAAGTCGTCGATTCTCGGTAGTGGGTTGCGGTTCTTGATGGTAAGTTTGTTCAACTCTCGGTAGTCGATACACAACCTGAATGTACCATCTTTCTTCTTGACAAACAAAACAGGAGCTCCCCACGGTGATGTGCTTGGTCGAATGAAACCACGCTCTAAAAGTTCTTGTAATTGGCTTTGTAGTTCTTTCATCTCGCTGGGTGCGAGTCTGTAAGGAGCACGAGCTATTGGTGCAGCTCCTGGTACAAGATCTATTTGAAATTCAACGGATCGATGTGGGGGTAATCCCGGTAATTCTTTCGGAAATACATCGGGAAATTCTTTTGCAATGGGAACATCATTGATGCTCTTTTCTTCAGTTTGTACTTTCTCGACGTGTGCTAGAACAGCATAGCAACCTTTTCTTATTAGTTTTTGTGCCTTCAAATTACTAATAAGATGTAGCTTCGTGTTGCCCTTTTCTCCGTACACCATTAAGGGTTTTCCTTTTTCTCGTATAATGCGAATTGCATTTTTGTAACAAACGATCTCTGCTTTCACTTCTTTCAACCAGTCCATACCGATTATCACATCAAAACTCCCTAACTCTACTGGTATCAAATCAATCTTAAATGTTTCGCTAACCAGTTTAATTTCTCGATTCCGACATATATTATCTGCTGAAATTAATTTACCATTTGCTAATTCGAGTAAAAATTTACTATCCAAAGGCGTCAATGGACAACTTAATTTAGTACAAAAATCTCTACTCATATAGCTTCTATCCGCACCCGAATCAAATAAAACGTAAGCAGATTTATTGTCAATAAGAAACGTACCCGTAACAAGCTCCGGGTCTTCCTGTGCCTCTGCCGCATTAATATTGAAAACTCTTCCGCGGCCTTGTCCATTCGTGTTCTCCTGGTTCGGGCAATTTCTAATAATGTGGCCCGGTTTTCCACATTTATAACAAACTACATTGGCATAACTTGCTCTGACACTACTTGCTCCGCCATTACTCGTTCCGACACCATTTGTTCCTTTCGTTCTATTAACCCCTGGTCCGTAGACCTCACACTTCGCCGCGCTATGACCATTTCTTTTACACTTGTTGCAAAATTTGGTGCAGAACCCCGAGTGATACTTTTCACACCTTTGGCATAGCTGCTTCTGATTGTTGTTGCTGTTGCGGTTATTATTGTTGTTGGGATGATTGTTGTAGTTGCTGTTGTTGTTGTTGTTGTTGTTGGGCCGTTTGTTGTAGTTGCGATTGTTGGGATAATTGTTGCGATTATTGTTGTAATTGCTGTTGTTGCTGTATTGGCGATTCTTATCACCGTTTTCCTCCCACTTTCTTTTGACTTGCTTCACATTGGCCTCTTCAGCAGTCTGTTCTTTAATTCTTTCTTCAATCTGGTTCACTAGTTTGTGAGCCATTCTACATGCCTGTTGTATGGAGGCGGGCTCGTGTGAACTTATATCTTCTTGGATTCTTTCCGGTAATCCTTTCACAAACGCGTCGATCTTCTCTTCCTCATCTTCGAACGCTCCCGGACACAATAGGCACAATTCTGTGAATCGTCTTTCGTACGTGGTAATATCAAATCCTTGGGTTCGTAACCCTCTAAGTTCTGTCTTGAGCTTATTGACCTCGGTTCTGGGACGGTACTTCTCGTTCATCAAGTGCTTGAATGCTGACCACGGTAGTGCGTACGCATCGTCTTGTCCCACTTGCTCTAGATAGGTATTCCACCATGTTAACGCAGAACCTGTGAAGGTATGCGTAGCGTACTTCACTTTGTCCTCTTCAGTACACTTACTTATGGCAAACACCGATTCAACCTTCTCGGTCCACCGTTTCAATCCGATCGGTCCTTCGGTTCCATCAAATTCCAAAGGTTTGCAGGCAGTGAATTCTTTGTAGGTGCATCCTACACGATTTCCTGTACTGCTAGATCCAAGGTTATTGTTGGTATGTAGCGCAGCCTGTACTGCGGCTATGTTTGAAGCTAGAAAAGTACGGAATTCCTCTTCATTCATATTCACGGTGTGTCGAGTAGTCGGTGCCATTTCCTTCAAAATAGTTAAATGGAACAAGTTAATCATACAGAATATTAAGAGTAGTTAATAGTATTTCGTTGCATAATATGAACTCATTTATAAAAGCTTTTTCTTCATATTAGCGTTTTATAAGTTTAAATTCGGGTAGTACCTACCCGTTAAGTTCATACTTAGTAGCTAATATACAATTCAACTACTACAATTCTATATGAAAAACTGATTATAATAATATTTCGCGTTCAAACTTTTATACAATATTTTACAAACTTACAATACCGCTTATTTTACATAAAGCATGAAATATAGCACACAATAACTTTGATACAAGATAGTTGTGAAGACAATTCTAGCTAGTACACAAGTCGTTCAGCAAAGGCAATAAAGACACGTAATTCATACGTCCAGAAACAAGTCATGCATTCTGGTTTTACTAGGACTACTTCCCATCCTTGGTCTTGTGCAACATAACCGTTATGGCCGTTGATAAGACAGCGTGTTGTAACGTCGTCAAAGGGACGAGGGTTACGTAATGTCCAGCAGTCCCGTAATAATCTAAAAACCTCATTTCTTACCCCAATTACCGACTCCGTCACTTGTGGAAACGTTTTGTTTAATAGTTGTAGCCCGATGTTCTTGTTCTCACTTTGGTGAGAAGCGAACATTACTAATCCGTAAGCATAACATGCTTCTTTATGTTGCATGTTAGCCGCTTTTTCTAAATCACGAAGTCCAATATTCGGATATATTGAGTCAAAATAATTTCTTAACCCGTTGCGTAAAATAGCATTTGGGTTCCCCGCAATATATGCGTCAAAGTAAACACATCGTAACTTATGGGTTTCCCAATGTGATATCCCCCATCTTTCAAACGAAAGTCTCTTATAAACCAAGACATTCTTGGAACGTTCTTCGAATGTCTTACAAACTGATCTCGCCTTAAATAGTTGTGCCGAAGAATTCTGGCCGACTCTAGACAAGATTTCATCAATCATGTCTCCGGGTAGGTCTCTTAAAATATTGGGTTGTCTATCCATTTTGTGTTTTTAAACTGTAAAATAGACAAGAGTTAGATTCATAAAAAAATACTTATTAATACAAGCAATTTTTACATATATCATAAAGCATAAGAACACTATATTACATATATTACACCACACGAATACAACTATCTTATTCCGACTCGCTCGTTTCTTCTTGTTCGATTTTGGTTCGTTTTGCCAAGTTTCTAGGGATATATGATGTTCCCCTAATACGAGCCGTCGTTATCCACATTGGTTTAGAAAAACCTGGTGGTTTAGAGGTTCCCGGGTCATTGTTACAACTTAAGGACTTCGGGGGTTGACGATACATATAAAGTTCATCGGGGTTGGAATTAGATTTCTCTATTTTTATGCCCTTTCCCTTATTATTTTCTTTTGCCTTTTTAAATTCAGTTGGGGTAATTTCTATAACATCATCGGAATTCTCGTCGGAATCCGATTCATCGGAGAATTGGTAATCCTCCCAATATTTTGCTTCCTTGGCGGAAACACCATTGACCATAATTAACCTTGGTCGGTTGGTTGAGGATTCTCTTTTACTTAACCGTTTTATTATTTCCCCCACCGGTTCTATTTCTTCTTCCGGTTCCGATTCTTTTTTCGGTTCCGATTCTTCTTCCGGTTCCAACTCTTCTTCCGGTTCCTCTTCGGGAACTTGTGAATCAGTCCACGAATCATTCCAATTTACATTTGACTCTTCATTATTATTAGGTGAGTCAATGGGACTTGTTCTAGAGGTAGACATCTATCACATAATATCAAACACGATAAGAGATTAATATATCACATAATATTCATATGTTAAAAATATATAGTTTCCAACAAAAATGTTAAGCAATCATTTTTAAAGAAAACACGGTCGAAGTCCAGACTCACTAATGCATCCTAACAAACTCGATAAGACACACTAATGCAAATTTTCTGGTTCTCTAAGACCAACGCTCGGATACCAACTGAAATGTCCCGTTCTTATTGATTAAAAACGTTCCATATTAATTGATTTCGTTGCGAGGTTTTGACCTCTATATGAGACGTTTTTCAAAGACTGCATTCATTTTTAAAACAAACCATAACCTTTATTTCATAAATAAAGGTTTAAAAAGCTTTACGTAGATTATCAAATAATGATAATCTAAAATATCATGTTTACACACGACCATTACATAATGGTTTACAATACAAATATGTTACATCGAAATCAGTTTCTTGAATGCAGTTTTTACACAATATCATACAAACATGGACTCCAAATCTTGTCCTTATTTTAGTATGCAACAGCGGAAGCTCTTAATATTCACCTGAGAATAAACATGCTTTAAACGTCAACAAAAATGTTGGTGAGTTATAGGTTTAACCTATATATATCAAATCGTAACAATAGACCACAAGATTTCATATTTCAATACACATCCCATACATAGAGATAAAAATCATTCATATGGTGAACACCTGGTAACCGACATTAACAAGATGCATATATAAGAATATCCCCATCATTCCGGGACACCCTTCGGATATGATATAAATTTCGAAGTACTAAAGCATCCGGTACTTTGGATGGGGTTTGTTAGGCCCAATAGATCTATCTTTAGGATTCGCGTCAATTAGGGTGTCTGTTCCCTAATTCTTAGATTACCAGACTTAATAAAAAGGGGCATATTCAATTTTGATAATTCAACCATAGAATGTAGTTTCACGTACTTGTGTCTATTTTGTAAATCATTTATAAAACCTGCATGTATTCTCATCCCAAAAATATTAGATTTTAAAAGTGGGACTATAACTCACTTTCACAGATTTTTACTTCGTCGGGAAGTAAGACTTGGCCACTGGTTGATTCACGAACCTATAACAATATATAAATATATATCAAAGTATGTTCAAAATATATTTACAACACTTTTAATATATTTTGATGTTTTAAGTTTATTAAGTCAGCTGTCCTTGTTAGTAACCTACAACTAGTTGTCCACAGTTAGATGTACAGAAATAAATCGATAAATATTATCTTGAATCAATCCACGACCCAGTGTATACGTATCTCAGTATTGATCACAACTCAAACTATATATATTTTGGAATCAACCTCAACCCTGTATAGCTAACTCCAACATTCACATATAGAGTGTCTATGGTTGTTCCGAAATATATATAGATGTGTCGACATGATAGGTCGAAACATTGTATACGTGTCTATGGTATCTCAAGATTACATAATATACAATACAAGTTGATTAAGTTATGGTTGGAATAGATTTGTTACCAATTTTCACGTAGCTAAAATGAGAAAAATTATCCAATCTTGTTTTACCCATAACTTCTTCATTTTAAATCCGTTTTGAGTGAATCAAATTGCTATGGTTTCATATTGAACTCTATTTTATGAATCTAAACAGAAAAAGTATAGGTTTATAGTCGGAAAAATAAGTTACAAGTCGTTTTTGTAAAGGTAGTCATTTCAGTCGAAAGAACGACGTCTAGATGACCATTTTAGAAAACATACTTCCACTTTGAGTTTAACCATAATTTTTGGATATAGTTTCATGTTCATAATAAAAATCATTTTCTCAGAATAACAACTTTTAAATCAAAGTTTATCATAGTTTTTAATTAACTAACCCAAAACAGCCCGCGGTGTTACTACGACGGCGTAAATCCGGTTTTACGGTGTTTTTCGTGTTTCCAGGTTTTAAATCATTAAGTTAACATATCATATAGATATAGAACATGTGTTTAGTTGATTTTAAAAGTCAAGTTAGAAGGATTAACTTTTATTTGCGAACAAGTTTAGAATTAACTAAACTATGTTCTAGTGATTACAAGTTTAAACCTTCGAATAAGATAGCTTTATATGTATGAATCGAATGATGTTATGAACATCATTACTACCTTAAGTTCCTTGGATAAACCTACTGGAAAAGAGAAAAATGGATCTAGCTTCAACGGATCCTTGGATGGCTCGAAGTTCTTGAAGCAGAATCATGACACGAAAACAAGTTCAAGTAAGATCATCACTTGAAATAAGATTGTTATAGTTATAGAAATTGAACCAAAGTTTGAATATGATTATTACCTTGTATTAGAATGATAACCTACTATAAGAAACAAAGATTTCTTGAGGTTGGATGATCACCTTACAAGATTGGAAGTGAGCTAGCAAACTTGAAAGTATTCTTGATTTTATGAAACTAGAACTTTTGGAATTTACGAAGAACACTTAGAACTTGAAGATAGAACTTGAGAGAGATCAATTAGATGAAGAAAATTGAAGAATGAAAGTGTTTGTAGGTGTTTTTGGTCGTTGGTGTATGGATTAGATATAAAGGATATGTAATTTTGTTTTCATGTAAATAAGTCATGAATGATTACTCATATTTTTGTAATTTTATGAGATATTTCATGCTAGTTGCCAAATGATGGTTCCCACATGTGTTAGGTGACTCACATGGGCTGCTAAGAGCTGATCATTGGAGTGTATATACCAATAGTACATACATCTAAAAGCTGTGTATTGTACGAGTACGAATACGGGTGCATACGAGTAGAATTGTTGATGAAACTGAACGAGGATGTAATTGTAAGCATTTTTGTTAAGTAGAAGTATTTTGATAAGTGTATTGAAGTCTTTCAAAAGTGTATAAATACATATTAAAACACTACATGTATATACATTTTAACTGAGTCGTTAAGTCATCGTTAGTCGTTACATGTAAGTGTTGTTTTGAAACCTTTAAGTTAACGATCTCAATTAATGTTGTTAACCCATTGTTTATTATATCTAATGAGATGTTAAATTATTATATTATCATGATATTATGATATATTAATATATCTTAATATGATATATATACATTTAAATGTCGTTACAACGATAATCGTTACATATATGTCTCGTTTCGAAATCCTTAAGTTAGTAGTCTTGTTTATATGTATATAACTCATTGTTAATATACTTATGGAGATACTTACTTATCATAATCTCATGTTAACCATATGTATATCCATATATATATATCGTCATGTCGTTTTTACAAGTTTTAACGTTCGTGAATCGCCGGTCAACTTGGGTGGTCAATTTTCTATATGAAACATATTTCAATTAATCAAGTCTTAACAAGTTTGATTGCTTAACATGTTGGAAACATTTAATCATGTAAATATCAATCTCAATTAATATATATAAACATGGAAAAGTTCGGGTCACTACACTATGGCTCAGGCACAAGGTATTGATGAGGCGTATGCTACGCCATGGGAGGAGTTCAAAGCGGCTATGATTAATGAGTATTGTCCGAGAACCGAGATACAAAAGATGGAAATGGAGTTTATGCAATTGAAAGCTGTTGGCAATGATCTCGATGGTTACAATCGGAGATTTCTGGAGTTAGCTCTTATGTGTCCTACCATGGTCACCCCGGAATTCAAGCGTATGGAGAGATACTTTTGGGGACTCCCTAAGTCCATCAAGGGTAATGTCACCTCGTCCAAGCCACCGAATGTTCCCGAAGCAATGCGCATGGCGCATACACTTATGAATCAGATTCTCATCGATGAACCGGAGAAGTCCAAGTCTGAAGCGGGTAGTAGTGACAAGCACAAGTGGGATAATAACAAGGGAAGAATCTACAATCAAACCCCTGTCAAGAGGCACAACAACGGTGGAAACCCTAACCCCGGCACAAGTTCAAACTCGAACTACAAGGGCACTCTACCGCAGTGCAAGAGGTGTTACAAACACCACACTGGGTACTGTAATGCAGTCTGTGAAAAGTGCAACAGGATCGGACATGTTGGTAAGAATTGCATGATTCCCGTCCCAGCTGCAAGGACAAACCCAAATGGGCCAAGGAAATGCTATGAGTGTGGACAGCAGGGCCACTTTAGGAATGATTGTCCCAACAAGAAGAAGGACGACGGACCACTGCGTGTTAGAGGTTTTAATGTTAATGCAAGGGATGCACGTGAGAACCCCGACATTGTTACAGGTTTATTCACTATCAACAATCTTTTAGCTTCTGTCCTATTTGATACTGGTGCCGATAGAAGTTATGTATGTAGACACTTTTGCGATAAGATAAATTGGTCATTAGTTCCGTTAAAAGAAAGTATGCTAGTTGAGGTAGCCAATGGGAAACTTGAGAAAGTTGACCAAATTGGCCGAGGAGCTATTATTAACATAGCTGGCGTGGATTTCGAAATTGACTTGATACCCATCAAATTGGGAAGCTTTGACGTGATTGTCGGCATGGACTGGTTGACTAAAGTAAGGGCCAATGTTATCTATGGAGATAAAGCTCTTCGTATACCACAAGGATATGGTGAGCCACTGGTTATTTACGGAGAGAAATGTACCTCGAAACTGAATCTCATTAGTTGCGTGAAAGTGCAAAAGATCATGAAGAAAGGACGTCTTGCTGTTTTAGCACACGTGAAGGCTTTAGAAACAGAAGAGAAGAGTGTGAATGATGTGCGAATCGTGAATGAATTACCCGACGTCTTTCTGAAAGAACTGCCTGGATTACCGCCACCAAGAGCAGTGGAGTTCCAGATCGATCTAGTGCCGGGAGCTGCACCCGTAGCTTGTGCGCGTTATCGTCTGGCACCTTTAGAACTGCAAGAGTTGCAGAGTCAACTACAAGAATTGCTCGACCGAGGGTTTATCCAACCGAGTTCTTCGCCGTGGGGCGCACCTATTTTTTTGTGAAGAAGAAGGATGGATCCTTCCGTATGTGTATCGACTACTGTGAACTCAACAAATTGACGATCAAGAATCGATATCCACTTCCCCGAATTGACGATCTTTTTGATCAGCTGCAAGGATCAAGCGTTTATTCTAAGATCGATTTGCGATCAGGTTATCACCAATTGAGAGTGAAGGAGAGTGATGTGATGAAGACTGCGTTTAGAAACCGTTATGGTCATTATGAGTTTCTCGTGATGCCGTTCGGGCTAACCAACGCACCTGCCGTATTTATGGACCTAATGAATCGTGTCTGCAAGCCATACTTGGATAAGTTCGTTATCATTTTCATAGATGATATCCTCATCTATTCCCGAACTGAAGAAGAACATGAACAACATCTTCGGTTAGTACTCGAACTCTTGAGACAAGAGCAGCTTTATGCCAAATTCTCCAAGTGTAAATTTTGGCTGAAGGAAGTCCAATTTCTGGGTCATATTGTGAGTGATCAAGGTATCAAAGTTAACCCCGTCAAGATTGAAGCTATCAGCAAGTGGGAGACATCCACTACTCTGACTGACATCCGCCAATTTCTAGGTCTTGCTGGTTATTACCGAAGGTTCATTGAAGGTTTCTCTTTGATTTCGCATCCTTTGACTGCGTTAACTCATAAAGGAAAGAAGTTTGTTTGGGAAAAAGAACAAGAAGCAGCATTTCAAACCCTGAAGCAGAAGTTAACCACCGCACCTATCTTATCTCTTCCCGAAGGCAGTGACGACTTCGTGGTGTACTGCGATGCTTCAAGGAATGGTTTTGGTTGTGTGTTGATGCAAAGAACGAAGGTTATTGCTTATACATCTCGTCAACTGAAGGTCCACAAGCGAAACTACACTACTCACGATCTCGAACTTGGAGCCGTTGTCTTCGCATTGAAACTGTGGAGACACTATCTTTATGGAACAAAGAGTACTATCTTTACCGATCACAAGAGTCTCCAACACATCTTCGATCAGAAGTAACTGAACATGAGACAGCGTCGATGGATTGAGACGCTAAACGACTACGATTGTGAACTTCGCTACCATCCGGGCAAGGCCAATGTTGTAGCTGACGCATTAAGTCGAAAGGAGAGGACGGTACCTCTTCGCGTTCGGGATCTGAACATCACCATCCATTCGAACCTCCACAGTCAGATTCGAGTAGCCCAAGAAGAGGCTCTCAAGGAGGAGAACATATCTCGCGAATACTTGAACATCCTCATCTCTAAATTCGAGGTTAAGGAGTCTGGACTCCGATGCTATGCCGGAAGAATTTGGGTACCTCGTTATGGAGATCTACGGAACCTTATACTTGATGAAGCCCACAAGTCGAGATATTCGATTCATCCAGGAGCCAGGAAAATGTACCACGATCTTAAGGAACAGTATTGGTGGCCAAATCTTAAGAAGGATGTTGCAACTTATGTTGGAAGGTGTTTGACTTGTTCGAAGGTTAAGGCTGAACATCAGAGGCCATCTGGATTACTTCAACAACCAGAAATCCCACAATGGAAATGGGAAGCAATTACGATGGATTTCATCACGAAGCTACCAAAGACGGTGGGCGGATATGATACAATCTGGGTTATCGTTGACCGTCTTACCAAATCTGCTCATTTTCTAGCGATAAAAGAAACAGATACAATGGAGAGACTTGCTCAACTGTACATCAAAGAGGTTGTATCTCGTCATGGTGTGCCCTTATCAATCATCTCAGATCGCGATCCCCGTTTTGCTTCCAGATTCTGGCGTTCTTTGCAAGAAGCCTTGGAAACTCGTCTCGACATGAGCACCGCGTATCACTCCCAGACCGACGGTCAGAGCGAACAAACGATTCAGACTTTAGAGGACATGTTACGTACCTGTGTTATTGACTTTGGAAAGTCTTGGGAAAGGCATCTGCCGCTAGTCGAATTCTCTTACAACAACAGTTATCATTCGAGTATTAAAGCCGCGCCTTTTGAAGCGTTGTATGGCCGCAAGTGCCGTTCTCCTATTTGTTGGGACGAGTTAGGCGAAGTGCAAATCACCGGACCCGAGATAGTCCATCAAAACGACGGAGAAGATTTCTCAGATTCAAGCAAGGCTTAAGACGGCCCGCGATCGCCAAAAGAGTTATGCTGATCTTAAATGTAAAGACTTCGAATTTAACGTAGGTGACCGAGTAATGTTGAAGGTCGCACCTTGGAAAGGTGTAATTCGTTTTGGGAAACGCGAAAAGTTGAACCCGCGATACATCAGACCCTTTGAAATTTTGGAACGTGTTGGACTGGCTGCTTACCGTTTAGATCTTCCGACTCAGTTGAGTGCCGTTCATCCTACCTTCCATGTATCAAATTTGAAGAAATGTCTTGCTCCACCGGAACTTATCATACCATTGGAAGAACTTACGATTGATGACAAACTCCACTTCGTGGAAGAACCTGTAGAAATTACAGACCGTGAGGTCAAAACCTTGAAATGCAACAAGATACCGATTGTCCGAGTCCCATGGAATGCCAAGCGTGGACCTGAGTTCACCTGGGAACGAGAGGATCAAATGATGCAGAAGTATCCTCACCTTTTCCCGACTCCAACACCTGCCTCAGCTTAAATTTCGGGACGAAATTTCCAATAACAGGTGGGAAATGTAATGACCCGACTTTTTCGACTTGCTTTTATGCCTTGTATTTTAGCGAAACTGCGTATTTGTGCGTACTGTGTTACTTTATTACTCCAGAACCTTGGCACATGTGTTTTATATTCATATATACTTTAAAACATTCCTTGGTGTATGTGGAATGCTTAACTTGTCCATTGGATGCTTTATAACCGTTAGTGTTACTTGCCGTTACGAATAAACTGCGGACTGCGCGGACGTTTGACTTTTGTCGGAACCGGAACTTTTGGACTACGAAATATTAATTATTATTTTCAAATAATAATTACCTGGGCTTTTGGATGCTTAATTTTATTTATTTAATTGCTAAAGCCCAATAGTTAGTCTTGTTGGACTTTCTACCTTGTTGGGCTCAAGCCCACCCTACACTAGCTAGTGACCCAATTAATTAGCCCAATTATTATTACTAGTGGCTCATAATAATAAATAAATAATAAATTAATTAATTATGAGTCATACTAGCATAATGGATAAGGATTATCTATTTGTCACATGGGATTCTAGCATTAGTACATGCTTTAGACAACCACTAACCAAAAAGTAAAGTTTTGTCTCCCCCTCCCCCTCTAAATGTCGTCCACCACCACCACCATGGTCATGGCCATGTCATCAATCCATATGATCTTCATTGCCTATAAATACTAGCCTTTAGTCCCTCATTCTCACACTTGATCATTTTAGCATTTCACACACTTATTCTTTCTTTCCTTCCTAGCTTGTAAGTTTTTCTTTTCCTTCCTATTTTCTTCTTAAATTCGTGTACATCATCATCATTATGTGGAAGATCAAGTTCCTTCTAGCTTTGATCTTACTTATATCTTGTTGATTCAAGCATGAATCTTTCAAGAACAACAAAGATTCAAGCTTTCTAGCTTGAATCTTCATATCTTTTGTAGATCTATTTCTTTTATGCTTGTTTCATGTTATTTTGTTAAAAAGATTCAAACTTTTGTTTGTAATCTTCATACATCTTCAAGATCCAAGCTTTATGCTTCAAGATCTTCAAGAACAATCAAGATGCAAGCTTTCTAGCTTGAATCTTCATATCTTTTTGTTAGATCTAAGTTCTTTTTGCTTTGATCACGTTTTTTTGTGAAAAAGATTCAAACTTGTGTTTGTTATCTTCATATATCTTAAAGATCCAAGCTTTATGCTTCAAGATTTTCAAGAACCCTTAAAGGTTCAAGCTTTCTAGCTTTGTAACCTTGTAACTTGTGTGAAATGGATCCAAACTCTCTAGCTTAGGGTTCCATCACCTCTTTTGACTTGGATTATGATTATACTTGTTGAATTGATGTAAAGTTGGTAGCTTTAGTTGTTATTGTGACTTGTATTTGTGTTAAGACTAAGGATATGATGTAACCTTGGTTCATCATCCATCTAAGACTCATGAATGAGTTGTATTCTTACTTGGTCTTAACATATTGTGTATTGATGGTGAATCTTGGTCAAAAGTGATTCTAAACCATCAACAAGTTGTACACTTGAAGCTACAAACATCAAGGATGAGAACCGTGATGAGCATCAAGCACCAAGAACCCCACCGGAGCACTTACCTACTGATTTTCGTATCTAATCAGGCAACCTGGGCTACTGGAAAGTTGATTTTCAGTTAGTTCGGTTCGAGTAGATGATTTTCCATTTAGACCTCGTCTTAATCCGAGTTACGGTTTGAAAGTTATGGCCCTCCGAGAGTCACTACACCCTATTAACGTTGTACTGAAATTTCTGACCTACTCGCACTTAAACCATCGCCACGGTCAAACGAAGACGATTTAGGTTCTGAAAATTGGTCAGATGTTAGGGGACTCATATACGGAGCCATAGCCACTGACCAGGCATTCGATTTATGTAGAGGTCGTAGCAGCTGACCGAATTCAGCCTATTGTTTCGATCTCTATTCTTGTCGAACTTACTTAGCTTTTATGATGATGAATGATGATGATGATGACACTTAAACTTATTTTATGCACTATTAGAATTTATTAAGACAACCTACTGACCTAGTAACCTTTGATTTAGGTTGACGACCTTTCGGACCGACTTACTACTTGCGTACTTTCATTACCGACTTTATCGCTTTTATCACTGTGAGTTATAGCATCCCTTTTTACCACTTTTACTATTTTTGGGACTGAGAATACATGCGCTTTTTACGTTTTACATATTAGGCACGAGTACTTAAACTTTGTATGTATGTGGGTTATATAACGGCATAAACATTCCCTTTAGCACGGTAACGTTTAGTCATTGGTTTTTGAACCGGTGAACGCGAATCTTAGATATGGATCCATAGGGTTTGACATCCCCACTCGGGCTAGTCGCGCTAGCATTTAACGGGTGTTTAATATATCATAACCCGACCTTAACCATTAGGACGAATACAATAACATATGATTTCATCGCGAGGTATTGACCTCTATATGCGACATTTTTCAAAAACTGCATTCGTTTTTACAATACAAACCATAGCTTTTATTACAAATACAAGGTTTAAACAACTTAATAATGATTATCGTTTAGCGATAATCTTAGACTTACAAACTTTACATGTGATAATAACAATACGACCTCCAACATATTTTACATTACAAATCCTCCGATATGCAGTTTTATTTTTGACACAAATATGCATACTCAAGATCTTGCTTAAATTCAACATGTTGCAGCGGAAGCTTTTAGTTATCACCTGAGAATAAACATGCTTAAAATGTCAACATAAAGTTGGTGAGATATAGGTTTAATGCCGGCAGCGTTATAAATATAGACCACAAGATTTCATATATAAACGTTTTAATAAAAATATTCTAAGTTGTTGAGCACTTGATAACCATACTTAACATTTAATCAACATCGCATATTCCCTTTATTATGAAATATTACTACACCGTACCAAGTGTAGTCACCGAAACGAAGTACTGTGCAACCGTTGAATACTGGTCGTCCAGTCCGGTTGGGGTTGTCAGGCTCGATAGATCTATCAACAGGATTCGCGTTTACAATACCTCATGTAAATAATAGTTACCAAGTTGCTGGGAAGTATGCCAGTGGTACAACTCAACGTAGAATATATATTTTTAATCACTTATGTCCATAACGTAAATCATAAAATGCATGTATTCTCATCCCGAAATATTTAGAGTTTAAAAGTGGGACTATATACTCACTTTTGCCTTGAAGGTATTTATCACGACTTGGTCTCCGATAGATATCACGAACCT
The DNA here is from genome assembly GCF_046630445.1 of Rutidosis leptorrhynchoides. Taxonomy (NCBI): domain Eukaryota; kingdom Viridiplantae; phylum Streptophyta; class Magnoliopsida; order Asterales; family Asteraceae; genus Rutidosis; species Rutidosis leptorrhynchoides. Next base: position 10,856,988 of record NC_092341.1, read on the forward strand.
AACCATATATATAATATATCAACATATTTTCTTTTTAAGTAATCGTTACATATATATATATATATATATATATATATATATATATATATATATATATATATATATATATAAATATATATATATATATATATATATATATATATATATATATATATATATATATATATATATATATATATATATATATATATATATATATATATATATACTTTTAATATTTTCTTAGTCCGTAGTTAGCAGTCCGATGTTAGTGGTCCACAATTAGTTGCTCAATAAAATTAATAAAGACCCCATCGTATTCGTATTGATCAGAATTAATCTTGACCCATGGTACCATGTTGTCAAATGACGTGTTGCGTACATAAAGTACCGTGTTGTCAAATGACGTGTTGCGTACAATCATGAGATCTTATGATTAATCTTCTCGTGTTGTTTACGGGTGGTCCTGAAATATATAAAATCAAATCATAAGTAAATATATATGAAATATCATATTAATTAGAAATATATGATTAAATTAAATTTTTCTCCAAATATTTTCGTAGCTAAACTAGCTTCGCATACCCGATCTTGTTTTAGTCGTAGTTTCTTCATTACAACTCCGTTTTTGTTGGTTCAACTTGCCACTTCCTTGGATCGAGTCAAATTTTAAGAATATGAACTGAAAATACCTTAGGTTGTATTCGAAATCACAGGTTATAGGTCAAACTTTGGTGAAACTTATGAAAGTGATCATTTTCCATCATAAAAACAACATTTAATGATCATTTTTCTAAAAATACTTACACTTTGAGTTAAACCATGAAATTTTTATGTGTTAACATATTCATAAGAAATATCATTTTTCTAGAATATGAACTTCCAGTTCAAAGCTTAAGATGGTTTTTAATTATCCAACCCAAAACAGCCCCAGTTGCACTCCGACGACGTAGATTCAGTTTTTAAGGTGTTCTTTGTAAAACCAAGTTATATCTTGTTAAGTTAGCATATCATTATGATATATTACAGGTCTTAAAGTGTTTTAAAAGTCAAGTTAGAAGGATCTATTTAGTTTGCGAACAAGTTTGAAATCATTCAAACTATGTTCTTGTTGTTAAAATTTTATACCACAAAATAAGATAGGTATATGAATATGAATTGAATAAGATTATGAATAAGGTTACTACCTCAAGTTACTTGGACAAATTTACTGTAAGAGATGATAAAAATCCTAGAATCAAAAGAGTGGTGGAGTTGGATTGAAAGGTTGGAAGTAAACTTGTTTACTTGGAAGGATTTTTGAAGTGTTCTTGAATGGATTTTCTTATGATGATTAAGGGCTGTTTTTGAAGCTAGATCTTCATGGTTATTTGCTGAGATTGTGAAGAACACTTAAGGTTCCTAAGAGTGTGTTTTTGGTTAGAGAAAATGTGTAGTAAAAATGAAAATAGAATGGAGTATAAATGGTGGTGAAAAGATGTATAAATTTGTAATATTGTGCAAAAGTCTTGTAATATGCCAAATTGATTAATCATGCATGCTAAGATCCAAAATTGGCTGACTCATGGCTGCTAATAAAGTGATTGTGATGTGTATATACCAATAGTAAATACGTATAGAATCTGGGTATGATACGGGTACATATATCCTAGATATACGTATAAAAATCTTGAGAAAACGGAACGAGGATTCAAATATAGCTATCTTTTGTAAATATACTTATATTGTTTTATGTATATAAATCCTTTAAAAGTGATAAAATACATATCTATACGATACATGTATAAGCATTATAAGTTTTAAGTATTTAAGTCGAAGAACGTCACATATAGTTATCGTTTTAAAAACTTAAGTTAGTAGTCTCAAAATATACTTATAACTCGTTGTTATTAGTACACAATGAGATGTTAAAACATTCTTAGATCATGTTAAATATATAAAAATACATATATATACACAAACGTATAATTATCGTATGTTATATAGTTCGTGATATCATCAGTCAAATTGGACGGTCAAACGTTGTGTAAAACTCTTTTCAAAAACATAAGTCTCAACAATTTAGATTGCTTATCATGTTGGTAAGGTTTAATTTATGTAAATATTAATCTTATAAGTGTAAAACGATCGGAAAAATCCGGGTCGTTACAGTACCTACCCGTTAAATAAATTTCGTCCCGAAATTTTAAAGTTGTACCTATTTTGTGTTCTCGGGAAACAAATGTGGGTACTTTTGTTTCATCTGATCCTCTCGTTCCCAAGTAAACTCGGGACCTCTTCGAGCATTCCAACGAACCTTAACGATTGGTATGTTGCTCTGCTTGAGCCGTTTAACTTCACGGTCCATGATTTCGACTGGTTCTTCTATGAATTGTAGTTTCTCATCGACTTGGATTTCTTCAAGAGGAATGGTGAGATCTTCCTTTGCAAGACATTTCTTGAGGTTTGAGACGTGAAATGAATTATGTACTCCGGCGAGTTGTTGTGGTAACTCGCGTCGATAGGCTACCGGTCCGATGCGTTCGATGATCTTGAACGGGCCTACATACCTTGGGTTCAGTTTACCCCTTTTTCCAAAACGTATTACACCTTTCCAAGGTGACACCTTTAGAATAACCATGTCACAGATATGAAACTCTAATGGTTTCCTTCGGACATCCGCGTAGCTCTTTTGGCGACTACGGGCTGTTTTCACTCTCTCCTTGATTTGTACTATCTTCTCAGTCGTTTCGTGTATGATCTCGGGACCAGTTAATTGTCGATCTCCTACTTCATTCCAACAGATAGGGGATCTACACTTCCTTCCATACAGTGCTTCAAATGGTGCAGCTTTAATGCTCGCATGATAACTGTTATTATACGAGAATTCTGCTAATGGTAGATACTTATCCCATCCGTTTCCAAAATCAATCACACATGCCCTGAGCATGTCTTCAAGAGTCTGAATTGTTCTTTCACTATGCCCGTCAGTTTGTGGATGATATGATGTGCTCATATCCAAACGAGTTCCCAGGGCCTCCTGTAGTGATTGCCAAAACTTTGATGTAAATCTACTATCACGATCGGATATAATGGAAATAGGTAGTCCATGCCTTGAAACAATTTCCTTTATGTATAATCGTAATAGTTTCTCCATTCTATCTGTTTCCTTTATAGGCAAGAAATGTGCAGATTTGGTGAGACGATTAACTATTACCCAAATGGTGTCATAACCCCAGGCAGTCTTAGGTAACTTTGTGATGAAATCCATGGTAATACCATCCCATTTCCATTCTGGGATTTCTGGTTGTTGAAGTAACCCTGACGACTTCTAGTGTTCTGCTTTGACTTTGGAACAAGTTAAACATTCCCCAACATATGTTGCAACATCTGTCTTTAAATTAGGCCACCAATAATGCGTCTTAAGATCTTGATACATCTTTACAACTCCAGGATGTATCGAGTATCTTGTTTTATGTGCCTCGTTCAATATCAACTTCCTTAATCCACCCAACTTTGGTACCCAAATACGGTTTGCAAAATATCGAATTCCGTCTTCCCGTATAACGAGTTGTTTCCCATACTTCTTCATTATTTCATTTCCTATGTTTTCTTTAGTAAGAGCTTCTCGTTGAGCCTCTTTGATTTGTGAGTTGAGATTCATGCGAATTTTTATGTTCATCGCTCGTACTCGAATTGGTTCTCATTCCTTTCTGCTTAGAGCGTCGGCCACTACATTCGCTTTCCCGGGATGATAGCGAATCTCACAATCATAGTCGTTTATCAGCTCGACCCACCTACGTTGCCTCATGTTCAGCTGTTTCTGATCAAAAATATGTTGAAGGCTTTTATGATCAGTAAACACAGTGCATTTAACCCCATATAAATAGTGTCTCCATATCTTCAATGCAAACACTACTGCTCCCAATTCTAAATCATGCGTCATATAATTCCGCTCGTGAATCTTCAATTGTCGAGATGCGTATGCTATAACTTTATTCCGTTGCATAAGGACGCAACCAAAACCTTGTCGCGAAGTGTCACAATATATCTCAAAATCATCGTTCCCTTCAGGTAACGATAAGATAGGTGCTGTAGTCAACTTCTTCTTCAGTAATTGAAATGCACTTAGGGCTCAGAAGTCCATTCGTACTTCTTCCCTTTTTGCGTTAACGCTGTTAATGGTTTAGCTATTCGGGAAAAATCTTGAATAAACCTTCTATAATAACCAGCTAAACCTAAAAATTGGCGTATCTGCGTTGGTGTCTTAGGAGTCTCCCATTTTTCAATGGCCTCAATTTTAGCAGGATCAACCTGAATTCCTTTGCTACTAACAACGTGGCCAAGAAATTGCACTTCTTTCAACCAAAATGCACACTTAGAAAATTTGGCGTATAACTGTTCTTTTCTTAACAATTCTAATACCAACCTTAAATGCTGCTCATGCTCTTGCTCACTCTTGGAATAGATAAGAATATCGTCAATGAAAACGATAACAAACTTATCTAAATACGGACTACAAACTCGATTCATGAGGTCCATGAATACAGCTGGCGCATTAGTCAACCCAAACGGCATAACCAAAAATTCGTAATGACCATAACGTGTCCGAAAAGCAGTTTTTGGAATATCTTCTTCTTTGACACGTAATTGATGATAGCCCGATCTTAAGTCGATTTTCGAGTACACACATGATCCTTGCAGTTGATCAAATAAGTCGTCAATTCTCGGTAGTGGATATCGATTCTTGATAATTAACTTATTTAATTCACGATAATCTATACACATCCTAAAAGATCCATCTTTCTTCTTGACGAATAAAATCGGAGCTCCCCACGGTGAAGTACTTGGTCGTATGAATCCACGGTCCAGTAATTCTTTTAACTAACTCTGAAGTTCTTTTAACTCAGATGGTGCAAGTTTATATGGAGCACGAGCCACTGGTGCAGCTCCTGGTACTAGATATATTTGAAATTCTACAGATCTAAATGGAGGTAATCCCGGCAACTCTTCCGGAAAGACTTCAGGAAAATCTCTTGCCACAGGCACGCCATTGATGCTCTTCACTTTTTCCTTTATTTCGACTTTATTAACATGTGCTAAGATAGCATAACACCCTTTCTTCAAACACTTTTGAGCTTTCAAACAACTAATGAGTTTTAGCTTTGAGTTACCCTTCTCTCCATAAATCATTACTGGCGTTTTATCCTTACGAGGAATGCGAATTGCCTTCTTGGCACACACAACTTCAGCTCCTATTTTGGACATCCAGTCCATGCCGACTATTACATCAAAACTTCCTAATTCTACGGGTATCAAATCAATCTTAAATATTTCTCCGGCTAAATTTATTTTACAATCACGGCAAATTTTATCGGCTTTAATTAGTTTACCATTAGCTAACTCAATCATGTACTTAGCATCTAGAGGTAATGATGAACAATTCAATTTAGCGTAAAAGTCTCTACTCACGTAACTTCTATTGGCACCAGTATCAAATATAATAGATGCGGATAAGTTATTAATGGTAAACGTACCCGTAACAAGCTCCGGGTCTTCACACGCCTCTCTAGCATTAATAACAAATGCTCTTCCACGTGCAGATCCATTATTCTTCTCTGGATTCGGACACTGGCTCTTATAATGACCCTGTTTCCCACACCCATAATAGGTAACAGTGGCCAAGGCAGTTCTATTTGCATTAGTGGCAGGAGTCTTGGTGCCATTTGTATTTATAACAGGAATCCGACAATCTTCAGCAAGATGACCCATTCGATTACAATTTTCGCACACCACATTACAATAACCAGAGTGATGTTTGTGGCATCTTTTACATAAAGGATTTCGTCCTTTGTAACCTGAGTTCGAACCGCTACCCGCACCTTGCGTGGTTTCTTGTTTCTTGTTGGATTGTTGATGATTACCTTCCCACTTTCTTTTGTTTCCCGATGTCTTGACATCGGCGTTCTTATCCAGAATAATCTGGTCCATCAACTCGTTCGCCATGGTGATGGCTTCGTGAATAGTCTTGGGTTTCGATGCTGTAACATTTGCTTTGACATTTTTAGGCAAACCATCTTTGTACAGTTCTATCTTCCGTTCTTCGGTTGGTACCAATTCGGGACATAGCAAAGCTAATTCCATGAATCGCTGATTGTAGTTGGTGAGTTCAGTGCCAACAACTTTCAGGCTTCGTAATTCAGCTTCCAACTTCCTAACCTCGTTCCTTGGACAATACTCGTTGATTAGCATTGTTTTGAATTCTTCCCAGGGAGTATCATAAGCTACATCTCCTCCTACGGCCTTCACATAGTTTTTCCACCATGTGAGTGCACTATCTTGTAAGGTGCACGATGCATACTTGGTCATGTCCTTCTCAATACAACCACTGATTTTAAACACAGACTCAATCTTTTCGATCCACCGGGTTAAACCGACTGGTCCTTCTGTTCCACTGAATGATGAGGGCTTGCAACCTTGAAAAGTTTTGTAAGTACATCCCACACGAGGATTTGGGTTAACTGCAGCACCTCTCGCAGCCTCGACCCATAACATTCTGTCGTCCACTCGCTGATTGATGAGTTCCTCGATTTCTTGTTCCGTCATTCGGTTCAATCGCGCCATAATCTTCAATAAGAATGAAAAAAAATAATTATTCACATGGAATATTATAGATGTAGTATGTATTTACAGTACATCTTAGCTTACTAATAATATGAACCAGTTATTATTATAAAAGCCTTTTCTTCTTATTAGCATTTTATAATTATATCTAGGGTAGTACCTACCCGTTAAAGTTCATACTTAATAGCTTAGTACAGAAATCAATTACTATCACCCAAATAATACTCAACCATGGAAAATTATTGCATTTCACACTTCACTATTTTACATATGCTTATCTTACATCAAACAATAAGCAAACCACACTAGTAATATTATACAAAACGTTATATGATCCCATGGTTTAAAACAACAGCGCATCATTTAACCCAAAACGTTTGTGTTCAAAGAAATCGCTTATAGGTTATCTTGACTGTCTCCCTGAGTTTTGGCAGAGGGGCTGAAGAACTGGATGCCGGGATAGAACTAATAGGAATAGCGGGAATAGGGGTGGAAGTGTCTGGTGGAGTTGGTGCCACAACATCCTCACTAAACTTGGGATTTGGATTTTCCAATTCAGTAGCCTTTCGTTTCTTTCCTCTTTCAAACTTGTCTTTCGTAATTTCCTGTATTTCTTCCTCCTCAGGATCACTTTCCGGTTCCTCTTCAATTGATTCATCCGAAAATTTTGAGTCTTCCCCAAAGATATCGTTTTTATCATCGGATAGGTTAATGACTGGAACACCATCTGAAGATTCTGGTTCGGAGTCACTGAATGTGATAACAAGTTCTAAGCCAGACATCCATCACATAACAACTAGCACGTTAGTACCACATAATATTTACATATTAATTTTTTTAACCAACAAGGATAAGCAATAGTTTTCGAAATCAAACACGGTCAAAGTCCAGACTCACTAATGCATCCTAACAAACTCGATAAGACACACTAATGCAAATTTTCTGGTTCTCTAAGACCAACGCTCTGATACCACATGTCATAACCCGACCTTAACCATTAGGACGAATACAATAACATGTGATTTCATCGCGAGGTATTGACCTCTATATGCGACATTTTTCAAAAACTGCATTCGTTTTTACAATACAAACCATAGCTTTTATTACAAATACAAGGTTTAAACAACTTAATAATGATTATCGTTTAGCGATAATCTTAGACTTACAAACTTTACATGTGATAATAACAATACGACCTCCAACATATTTTACATTACAAATCCTCCGATATGCAGTTTTATTTTGACACAAATATGCATACTCAAGATCTTGCTTAAATTCAACATGTTGCAGCGGAAGCTTTTAGTTATCACCTGAGAATAAACATGCTTAAAACGTCAACATAAAGTTGGTGAGATATAGGTTTAATGCCGGCAGCGTTATAAATATAGACCACAAGATTTCATATATAAACGTTTTAATAAAAATATTCTAAGTTGTTGAGCACTTGATAACCATACTTAACATTTAATCCACGTCGCATATTCCCTTTATTATGAAATCTTACTACACCGTACCAAGTGTAGTCACCGAAACGAAGTACTGTGCAACCGTTGAATACTGTTCGTCCAGTCCGGTTGGGGTTGTCAGGCCCGATAGATCTATCAACAGGATTCGCGTTTACAATACCTCATGTAAATAATAGTTACCAAGTTACAGGGAAGTATGCCAGTGGTACAACTCAACGTAGAATATATATTTTTAATCACTTGTGTCCATAACGTAAATTATAAAATGCATGTATTCTCATCCCGAAATATGTAGAGTTTAAAAGTGGGACTATATACTCACTTTTGCCTTGAAGGTATTTATCACGACTTGGTCTCCGATAGATATCACGAACCTAACCATATATATAATATATCAATATATTTTCTTTTTAAGTAATCGTTACATATATATATATATATATATATATATATATATATATATATATATATATATATATATATATATATATATATATATATATATACTTTTAATACTTTTAATATTTTCTTAGTCCGTAGTTAGTAGTCCGATGTTAGTGGTCCACAATTAGTTGCTCAATAAAATAAATAAAGACCCCATCGTATTCGTATTGATCAGAATTAATCTTGACCCATGGTACCATGTTGTCAAATGACGTGTTGCGTACATAAAGTACCGTGTTGTCAAATGACGTGTTGCGTACAATCATGAGATCTTATGATTAATCTTCTCGTGTTGTTTACGGGTGGTCCTGAAATATATAAAATCAAATCATAAGTAAGTTTATATGAAATATCATATTAATTAGAAATATATGATTAAGTTAATTTTTCTCCAAATATTTTCGTAGCTAAACTAGCTTCGCATACCCGATCTTGTTTTAGTCGTAGTTTCTTCATTACAACTCCGTTTTTGTTGGTTCAACTTGCCACTTCCTTGGATCGAGTCAAATTTTAAGAATATGAACTGAAAATACCTTAGGTTGTATTCGAAATCACAGGTTATAGGTCAAACTTTGGTGAAACTTATGAAAGTGATCATTTTCCATCATAAAAACAACATTTAATGATCATTTTTCTAAAAATACTTACACTTTGAGTTAAACCATGAAATTTTTATGTGTTAACATATTCATAAGAAATATCATTTTTCCAGAATATGAACTTCCAGTTCAAAGCTTAAGATGGTTTTTAATTATCCAACCCAAAACAGCCCCCGGTTGCACTCCGACGACGTAGATTCAGTTTTTAAGGTGTTCTTTGTAAAACCAAGTTATATCTTGTTAAGTTAGCATATCATTATGATATATTACAGGTCTTGAAGTGTTTTAAAAGTCAAGTTAGAAGGATCTATTTAGTTTGCGAATAAGTTTGAAATCATTCAAACTATGTTCTTGTTGTTAAAATTTTATACCACAAAATAAGATAGCTATATGAATATGAATTGAATAAGATTATGAATAAGGTTACTACCTCAAGTTACTTGGACAAATTTACTGTAAGATATGAGAAAAATCCTAGAATCAAAAGAGTGGTGGAGTTGGATTGAAAGGTTGGAAGTAAACTTGTTTACTTGGAAGGATTTTTGAAGTGTTCTTGAATGGATTTTCTTATGATGATTAAGGGTTGTTTTTGAAGCTAGATCTTCATGGTTATTTGCTGAGATTGTGAAGAACACTTAAGGTTCCTAAGAGTGTGTTTTTGGTTAGAGAAAATGTGTAGTAAAAATGAAAATGGAATGGAGTATAAATGGTGGTGAAAAGATGTATAAATTTGTAATATTGTGCAAAAGTCTTGTAATATGCCAAATTGATTAATCATGCATGCTAAGATCCAAAATTGGCTGACTCATGGCTGCTAATAAAGTGATTGTGATGTGTATATACCAATAGTAAATACGTATAGAAGCTGGGTATGATACGGGTACATATACCCTAGATATACGTATAAAAATCTTGAGAAAACGGAACGAGGATTCAAATAAAGCTATCTTTTGTAAATATACTTATATTGTTTTATGTATATAAATCCTTTAAAAGTGATAAAATACATATCTATACGATACATGTATAAGCATTATAAGTTTTAAGTATTTAAGTCGAAGAACGTCACATATAGTTATCGTTTTGAAAACTTAAGTTAGTAGTCTCAAAATATACTTATAACTCATTGTTATTAGTACACAATGAGATGTTAAAACATTCTTAGATCATGTTAAATATATAAAAATACATATATATACACAAACGTATAATTATCGTATGTTATATAGTTCGTGATATCATCGGTCAAATTGGACTGTCAAATGTTGTGTAAAACTCTTTTCAAAAACATAAGTCTCAACAATTTAGATTGCTTATCATGTTGGTAAGGTTTAATTTATGTAAATATTAATCTTATAAGTGTAAAACGATCGAAAAAATCAGGGTCGTTACATAATACTTCGTGAACATACGCACTCGCCAAGTGTACTTTCAGGGGGTTATAAACGTTAAGTCTAATTACCGGGTGCCCACGGTTATGCATATACTTTTCATACTATTTTGATACGCTGTTTGCAGCACTGAAATCTCGTGGCCTATCTTACGTTACTGTTACAACTTAAACTATAGCTCACCAACATTTGTGTTGACTTTCTAAGCGTGTATTTCTCAGGTGCCTAGAGGTTTATTGCTTCCGCTGTTAGACTTGATGTCATGCTGTTATTGAATTGCTGTTAAGGACCTGCTGTATTAGTTATCCGCTGCATTACTAGAGATGTCTCATTCATAGAACCTTTCTGTTGCATTCGTAGTTTATGTTAATTTCAAACAATGGCTTTGTAACGACCTTAGGGTCAAATAATTATGTTTATGCTCCTATTCGTAGGATGCGCGCTATCTTTTGTAAAACGTTATATTTTATGAATGCAAATTGGTTTTCAAACAGCATATAGTGTTTGACCTTGTGATGATCCTGTTGATTGACGAACCGTACACGATGGTTTTGTACGGGGCGTCACAAAAGTGGTTCTTTAATATCAAACTAATGGCTCTTAATTGTAAATTGCAGGTTATGTGTAACTAATGGATTTAGCAACACCAACAATACTCATTAAAGGGAACAACGTAATGAAATTGTTTCTCATTTGAAATTTCAATGTTAGGCAAAATAAATATGTTCATGATCAAAAAATGTATATTGAATTTTCTCTTATGGCTTATATTTAAGATTAAGAAGTATATGGTGTGAATTTGGGTTACAATTGTATCTATAAATATAGAGGGATAATGTTGTCATACCCCGTCCAAAATCTCCTGAACGAATACAATAACATCTGGTACCATCGCGATGAACTGACGTCTATTTGCCATGAACGACTCCATGTAATGTCTCTAGAATGAGTAAATGCATAGCAGAAGATTTCTTTCATACCTGAGAATAAACATGCTTTAAAGTGTCAACCAAAAGGTTGGTGAGTTCATAGGTTTATCATAAAAACAATAAAATTCATCATTTTGATAGACCACAAGATTTAAATCCTGCATGGTACAAATGGGCCCGAATCCTATACCCACCTGTAATGTACATGCGATATCTTTTAAATACAGTACACCTTTCTCGTGTACGAAATTATCTTTCATAAATCTTAGTAACCGTACACATATCTCGTGCACAAAAATAACATACACATAACCTGTGTATAAAATCATTCTCTCGATACATAATATTCATATCAATTGGTGGCAATTATCATGTCCACATAATTCAATGGTGGCAATTATCATGTCCACATAATTCAATGGTGGCAATTATCATGTCCACATAATTCAATGGTAGCAATTATCATGTCCACATAATTCAATAATAATCCGCAGAACTTCTGTCTGCATAATAATTCATTCGAGGAATATTTTTGCTTGTGTCTATCTCGTCAAACATTTATAAAAGCATTTCATGTATTCGCAGTTCAAAATATATTTCAAAGGCATTTAATAAAGCAGTTATAAAAACAGCGCATGTATTCTCAGTCCCAAAAATGTAAAGAGTAAAAGGGATTCAAATGAACTCACCATACTGTATTTTGTAGTAAAAATACATATGACGATATTGAACAAGACAGGGTTGGCCTTCGATTCACGAACCTATATCATTTGTATATATATTAAAATAGATACTTGTAATTGAACAATTTTATATAATATATCTTAAATTTTATATCTTATATATATATATATATATATATATATATATATATATATATATATATATATATATATATATATATATATATATATATATATTTAAAATAGTTAATATTTATATAGTTTTATATACATATACATATGATTAATATTATATTAAAAATAAATAATTTGTTATATGTAAATATTTATGTAAACAATGTTATTAGGTTTAACATATAATATATATGTAATATTAATATAGTTATAGATATGTAATAAATATGTTTTTTATATACAAAATATTTACTTGTTAAAATGATAGTTTTGAAAATAATGATTTACTACTAATAATAGTAATAATAATAATAATAATAATAATGATAATGATAATGATAATGATAATGATAATGATAATGATAATGATAATGATAATGATAATGATAATGATAATGATAATAATAATAATAATAATAATAATAATAATAATAATAATAATAATAATAATAATAATAATAATAATAATAATAATAATAATAATAATAATAATAATAATAATAATACTAATGATGATAAAAATGATACTAGTACTAATGTTAATGAAAAAAAATAATAATTTGTATTGTTGTCAAAATAATAATAATAATAATAATAATAATAATAATAATAATAATAATAATAATAATAATAATAATAATAATTGTAATCTTAATAATGATCATAAATAATACCTATATTAATAATAATATTAATAATACTCCTAATACTTAATGATAATACTTAGTAATAATAATAATGATGATTATATTTAGTTATGTTAATGGTGGTAACAATTATAATTAACTTATCACTAATAACAATGGTTAATAATAATAATAATAATAATAATAATAATAATAATAATAATAATAATAATAATAATAATAATAATAATAATAATAATAATAATAGAAATCAAATACTACCTTCAAAATGAGCTTTCAAAAAGAAATTGCCATAAATCGGACTCGAACCCAAGACCACTCGCTCCCACGCTAACATCTTAAAGCACTCTACTACTACTTAATTATCTGTTCTAAACTCATAACTCAATTTTATATAACCCCTTAAACCTTCTGATCTTCCTCTTTTTCTACGAAAAAGAATGCAACACCCAGGGCTCGAACCATTGACCTCTTGATTAAACCCAACACTCCTAACCATTGAGCTGCGACTTACTTTTCTCTTTTATTTTCAACCGAATATATTTAACCTAATATTATGTTTGCTTCCTCCTCCTCCTCCTCTTTATCATCAACACCATTCTTTATATATTCATACATCATCATCGTTCCTTACATACATACATCATCTAAATCTAATTATCATCATAATATTCATACGATCAACCTCAAAACGTCATCACAGTCATCCTCTTTTATCATTATCATAGTCATATGTAACAAGCAACAATATGGTACTCCTTAAGATACCTCGGCCCAAACCCAATAAAGGAAGGACAGCCCAATTTAACTAAATTATCACAGGCCACCAACCATTCAAGGATTACAGTTCTATTAGTAATCTATTTCTTGTTCACAGTTTAAACTAAAAGCAGGTGAATATTTTACGGCCCAAGATCAATCCCAGTACTCATTTTAAATTCGCTATACTATCCTATCGCCATCCATAAAAACTTTACAGCCTAAATAAATGAAAAGAATATGCAACCTTTACCTCAAATTACATCACAATGTCGGCCACTTATGTTGTACCTAGTCCCACATGTATAGCAACTTTCAATATAGATATATTTTCAATACATCAATTTGACCAACTTTAATCTTGAGAACATGCCCCACCCTTTTCAATTTCGTTAACTTGTTCACAGAGAAAGAGAAAAAAAATAGTTACAGCCGTTTGTGGCATGGATTCACGATAGGAAAATAGAAGAAAGACAGCAGGTATGATGCAGCAACTTAAGAAGGTTTTTGAATTTGATTGTTGGGTTTTGATCGAGCAAAAACAGAAGTGTAAGTAAAGTAGCCTAATAATGGTGGTGGTTCTCGAATAGTAAAGATGATAATGAAATGGTAGGGTTGTGATGGTGATCAAAAGGAACAGGAAGACATAGTGCAGTAGCAGTATATCATACAAGGTGATTTGTGATGGTTGTCTCATTGGTTTGTAAGTGGTGATCGAATAATAGGGTTAATAAATGTGGCGGTTTTAATGGTTTATAACTTGAAGGTGATAGATTGATGGTGCGAGGTTGGACTTGTGATGGGTGATTGTTGGAACGTTCTTGGTTACATGATGGTGAGATTAACATTGGTTGTTCTTGATGTGCTCGATCTTGTTCATGGGTGGTCATCGGTCGTGGTGATGTGTGAAACCACAAAAGAAATGGCCATATCAATATAGTAGTAGTAGCGAGGTTGCAGTTCATTTTGGTGTTTGGTGTCGTAGTTGTCGATGAGTAATCAGGCACGAGAACTAGTAGAAACAATGGTAGCTAGCAGTACATTTAAATGAATTTTTGATTGGGGTTGATGAAGGTAATAATGAAAGGATGTTGATGATGCTCGTTTTAACTTTGTGGGTTTTTGTTTTTCTTAGCAGATGTGAGTACACAATAGATATATGATAAAGATATGCATAATCGAATAATTTGGACAGCAATTTGATTTGATCTAGTTTGTAAAGTTATGATGGTGGTCGACAGGTAATTGACAGAGAACAAGTTTGAAAAAAAAAATAAATAAATATAAATGAGTAAAGATTAGATGGTGAGTGCTAACTGATTTCGTTTTTATCCTTTATTTGAATTTGATTTTGTAGGCAGAAAACAAAAGCGATTACAGTGATTGTACTGATTTTGATTCTGTGATCTTACTAATCCGTAATATTTAACCTAATTAAATAATTATAATATATAAATTGTTGATTTCCAATTTACCCTACGTGTTTATATATTCTATATAAAATTAATAATTTTTAATATGATTAAATAATAATAATTTAGTTTATAATATTATAATAATAAAAATACTAATAATATCAATGCTAATAATGTTAAGAATCAAAATAATACTAATAGTAAAAATGATATCAATTTTTAATAGTATTTAATAATAATAATAAAAATAACAAGAATAATGATATTAATAACAATAAGGTTATTATGACAATTATATCCTTAACTTGTATTTACATTTAATATATACAAATTTTTCATTATGTAATATTTAATAATTATATACATATGGTGACTTTTATTGAGTAATAAACTTTTATGTAAATATTACAATATACATATTTATTTATACACAATTGTTCATGAATCATCGAGCACAGTCAAAGGATAATTGATTACATGAATATAGTTCAAAGTTTTTGAGACTCCAACATTACAGACTTTGCTTATCGTGTCGAAATCATATTAAGATTAAGTTTAAATTTGGTCGGAAATTTCCGAGTCGTCACAAATGTCATCGCCTATATTTCAACTTAGACATACATTAAGCTCAATTTATGCATAGTATCCATAAGATAAACGTATCTTATAAAGACTATTTATCTATGACTCATTGTTAGGTGAACTTAATAATTTTGCACATTCTTTTATCCATCCGTGCAATGCACGGGCTCTATGAGTGATATATGCCGATGGTTAACAAGTTATGTGTTGAAGCACTGGATCGTTCTATCTGTGATATATGTCGGGTTCAAAATCATTTACTTTCTTTAAAGATGAAGTCATTTGATCATTTTTCAACTGCACGGGTTCAAAATCATTTACTTTTTTTGAAGATGAAGTCACTCGATCATTGCAGTTTTATTTATTTATAAATTCTAAATTTAACATCTTACTTTGATAGTATTTTTTGTAGCATGGTAAGCTAATGATGACATGAATATATTGACCCACTCATTATTTAGTTACTTTTGATCTTTTTGTGAAGAGTACCATATTTGGTGTTCTCATATACTGAATTTTATCCCATTTTTAGTTTTGATCAAAATCAATATTCAGGTGTTTCTCAAGTGGACCAAAACAATATTCACGTGTTTCTCAGGTGGGTAAAACCTATTTCAACAATCTCACATAATTATGTTACCCACTCGTGTAACGCACGTGCTCTAAAACCTATTGTAACGCACGGGCTCTAAAACCGTTCAGATTCCAAAGAAGACAATATCCATTGTCAGTGTGCTTTGGATGGTTTTTTACCCACCCGCGCAACACATAGTGTGACGACCCGCCAAGTATACTTAACGGCTCTGTCACTTGGTCTCACAACTTGATCATAACTCTATATGAATTTAATAAATAACATTGCATTCTTTATTTAAAAATGATTTTCTAGAAAGGAAACATGTAATAAATGTAAGTTTAGAAAAACCAACATAAGTAAATAAAAAAAAGTTGACCAAAACCATGTCAACAAACACCCTCAATTTAATATAAATAAATAGAATACATGTTTAAATGTTTAACAAAATCTGCCAAAACATAAGCAGACCCTCTAAGCATAGCGAAAGACGAATGCAATCAAGTACCTGAGAAAACATGCGAGTAAACTGTCAACAAAAATGTTGAGTGAATTATAGGTTTAAATAACGTATAAGATTTAGACCACAAAAGTTTAAATGTTTGCAAACATAAAAATATTATGCATTAACCCATGAGCCACCTGGTAACCACTTAACAATTTATTACCCTTAACATATAACAATATACACTGAACAGGTGTATCTTCCAAAAATACGAAGTACTAATACATTCCGATTATAAATTGCTAGCGCGACTAGCACGAAATAGGGCTGTCAGGCCCGATAGATCTATCCATAGGATTCATGTTCACCAGTAGAAACCAGTGATTACAATTACCAGATTATGAAATATTTTTGTTCAACTCACAATGAATAATTTAAATTAATTTTCACTTGTGTCTAAAATGTAAAACAAAAGTTGCATGTAATCTCATCCCAAAAATACTTTAAAATAGTATGAAAAATGGGATTATAACTCACCTTAAAGCAAACGAAGCAAAAGGGACAGATAAGCGAACAGCAAGGGTAAAGTGATCAATAATGATCACAAACTCCGACCTAAAAATAAAGTAGGTCAGGATATAACTAACTTAGGTCAAGTCCTAGTATGTTAATCCTAGTACTTTTTGTGGTAAAGCAAAGAACAGCAATCGGTATGATTCGGTATGATCAGGACAACGTATAATGCGTACTTTCTATTTTTAGAAAGTTTTTGTTTTTAGTAAGTTTCCATTTTTAAAAAGTTTCTATTTTTGGAAAATTTCTATTTTTGGAAAGTTTCTAATCTTGAAAGATTTCTACTTTTGGAAAGTTTCCTCCTTTGGAAAGTTTCCTAATTTAGATGGTTTCCTAATTTAGAAATATCAACAAAAGTCAACCGAAAGTCAAAGTCAACCGAAGGTCAAAGTCAACTCAAAAGTCAACTCAAGTCAACCTTGGTCAAAATAAGTCAACCTTGAAGTTTAAAGTGTAATTCATAATGATAATATAAGTTATAATATTATTTGAAATAATATTTGTATAAATTAGTCATATCATAAGTTTAATTAAATTAAATTGTATTATAAAGTTTATATAAGTTTTAAATGATAATATAAGTATAACATAAGTATTTAATTAACCAATTAAATATTAGTCATGTCATAAGTATTATTAATTAATAAAGAATTATTAAGTATAATATAAGTATCTTAATTTAATTATGAAATATTACTTTTATCATAAGTATTGTTTTATAATTATTAAACCATAAGTATTTAATAATTAATTAGTGTTATAAATGATTTATAACTAAGCCTTATAATAATTAAATAAATAAATAAATAATTTTTATTATAAGTCTTGATATAATAATCCTATATCATAAGTTTTTATCCTTAACATAAGTCTTACATTAATAATAAATGTATTATTATATTATAAGTTTAGTTATAGGAATAATTAAGTCATAATATAATTTATTAAATGATAATACATATTATAAGTCTTTTAATCAATATAAATTGCTTTTATAACCATCTTCATTAATAATTTTCATTATTACAAAATTTTAACCTAAAGTTAAATTTATAACCTAAGTTTCAATATCAACTTCTTCGGGTTATATCTTGAACCTCAGGTGTCGGTTTTTGACGAGTCTTATATATGTACTCGTCTAATAAACCTTCCTAACACCTTAGGATGCTCAAGAACATCACAATTCAGTTCATCAAGTCGTGATGATCAGCCCTAAACTCATCATCACTTTAATCCGATTCAAAATTTATTTTAATCATTCCGGGTGATCCGTAGCTCGGATTTTGATGACTAGAACATGAATGTTCATCAAATCATCAATCCTAACACAATGGTACACCCCAAAATCTCAGATTATGGTCCCAAAGTCAGACCAAAACCTGGTTACAAAAGTATATACCTTTCAATTTTACAAAACCTTGTTTCATTCATAGAATTTGATCCGTAACTCCGATTGAGACGAATCCAAAGCCCAAATTTTGTACTCAATGAGAGGAACACGTTGAGACAATTTAATTAATCAAAAACATTAGACAAAGTCACTGATTTTAATCATTTATCTGCTATCCCAAATTCAATCAACCGAAATCATACACAAATCAACATTTCTAAGCAATTAATCAACACCACAATCAAATACAAGTACTAATACATTAAAATACAATCAAAATTAGTATAAATAGATGAAATTGAAAAAGTTAGGGTTTATATTTATACCCAAATCAAAAATCGAGAAGAAGAGGGACGTAGAGCGCGAAAAGGAGCACCCCATTGTGTAACAAGCCTTGCAAAATGATGATTAATCAATTCTAGATGATCTTGGCTGAATTTTGATGTATGGAGGGAGCTATGTTCATTCCAAAAGTGAGGGAGGAGAAAGAGGTGAGAACTAGGGTTAGGTTTTTGGTGGAAATTTACAAATGAGGTGTAAAATTGAGTGTATGTGAAAATAATTCAAAGGATGGGTAAAGAGGGAGTGGGCTGCCGAAAATGGGCATGGGGTGGGCCTCACTCAATCTAATTTGGTTTCATAAATTTTTATTTTGGCCCGAAAGCCCGAACGAATCCCGATTCGCGAAAACACGACTACGTGATTAATATTCGGGAAGAACACGCACATACGGAAAAGAATAAAACATAGAAATATTTTATAACATTATATGATATAGAATTATCATAAATAAAATAATTCGGATTTGAAAATCACGAAAGTCTGATCGTTGGTTTGAAAACTGAAACGATTTACCGGATAGAAATCCAAAATACGTAGAAACGTATAAATCAAAATATGAACACATATAATCATATAACACATAATAAGGAAAATATTATTATTGAAATAATAATATAAGTCATAGAAATGACATGGCAAGAATACCATTTAACAGAAGTTAAATATTAACGGAAAAGAATAACGAAAAAATTAGGGTCGTGACACACAGGCTCTAAAATATACATATTTTGGTTCATATGTCATGAAATGTACGTCTACATATTTATAAAATATACATATCATTTATTTTTATTATATTGTTAATATATAACCATGACAATACCTTTAGTCTATATTGTTATTATTTATATGTAAACGACGACATGCATTGTCAGTACTATAGCCCCGATTATGGCTAATAATAAAATATAACTAGCAACCAAATCAAACTTATTCGTTCTACAACATCTAAAAATTAGTTATTTTTTTTACAAACAAATCAAACCTTATATCATTTTATTTTTAGTCTCTAATCTTTATATCATTTATACC
Organism: Rutidosis leptorrhynchoides; assembly: GCF_046630445.1. Taxonomy (NCBI): domain Eukaryota; kingdom Viridiplantae; phylum Streptophyta; class Magnoliopsida; order Asterales; family Asteraceae; genus Rutidosis; species Rutidosis leptorrhynchoides. The sequence continues at coordinate 10,877,018 of NC_092341.1, forward strand.
CAATAATATTAAAACCGTCGTGCAACGGACGGTCTCAGATAAAGTATTGCGGAGTATATGTTAAGCAGAAAAGGTGGTGGTGGTAAAACAAGTTGTATTGCTTGACTTGCTATGAATTTTGCAAATAAACTGCGCTCCCACATGTTCTTCAATCTTAGTTATTGAATTTACACATATAGTAAAACATAAACTTATGGATAGTTGAGTACCACTTTTGTCCTTTTTTATAATATTTATAATTAAGAATTTCAATTTCAATTAAATATATATAATTATAAGCATATAATATCACCACGTCTCTTAAACTCAAAAGAATTTTTAAAATTTGTCAACACCAATTATTATAAAACAAATTAGCTACATCAAATTTTATTTGAGATTTAATCACCTCACATATGTTATATGTTAGTGGTTTACTTGGATTTGAAAATTTTGTTAACACCTCGGGCTCTTAAACTCAAAAGAATATTTAAAATTTATCAACATTACGGGCTCTTAAATAATTCTTATAGACTTAAGTTTTCAACACGGGCTCTTAAACATACATTAAAGACTTAAGTTTTAAACAAAAGGGCATTTGGCCTAGCGGTATCGTGGTGGCCCTCCAAACCAAGAAGTTGAGGGTTTAAGTCTCGCTTGGGACATATTCGTGGTTGTAAATATTCGTGTTAACAGTGTGGTGAGTTTGCCTTTAAAAAAAAAAAAAAGACTTAAGTTTTAAACATGTTTTAAATAATTTTCATTTGTATGATATCTATGAACTATAATGTATGTTTAATGTTATTTCTGTTAAAAACTTAAACTATGTTTCATTATGAGATCTATCAACTATAATCTCTTTTTTAAATATGTTTCATTCTTATGAGATATATGAACTATAATATATGTTTTAATGTTATGTTATTAATATTATATATTCTCAATCTTTGCAATCACAATATTATCAGGAACAGGGAATTCTTGCTCCCACTGATGAAGTAGTTAAAATCATTAATGATATAATGATGGAGTTTTTGCAAAACTTATTTGTTCGACATAATTTCAAAATTTGTTATTTTTTATTTACAAACAAATCAAACCTTATATCATTTTATTTTTAGTATTTTATGTTTATATCATTTATACGCAAATGATAACAGCTTTATCACGCATGCTTATCATACCGTCGAACAAGGGAATGCCTTTCAGATTCCAAAGAAGACAATATCCATTGTCGGTGTGCTTTGCAATGACAATCAATAAAAGTCAAGGACAATCACTATCGCGTGTCGGTTTATTTCTTTCAAAACTGGTCTTTAGTCATGGACACTATACGTTGCACTATCTCGGGTTAATAATCGGCAAGGAATAAAGATATTAATCTTAGACAAGGATAACAAACTATCCAACACAACAAAAAATGTTGTATACAAAGAAGTCTTGCAACACTTATAGACTTAATTGAAGAAATGTTTTAAATAATTTTCATTTGTATGATATCTATGAACTATTATGTATGTTAAATGTTATTTTTTGTAAATATTTGAAGTATGTTTCATTATTATGAGGTCCATCAAGTATAATATACGAAGTATTTTTTAAGTATGTTTCATTCTTATCAGATATAAGAAACATAATCTATTTTTTAATGTTATGTTATTAATATTATACATACGTAATCTTTGCAATAATATTAAAACCGTCATGCAACATACGGGTATATATATATATATATATATATATATATATATATATATATATATACTAATACTAGTAAAAGACCCTTGATTTCGCATGTTTTTTTTGAGTTATGATATTTAAATATAATAAACATGTATGAAATTACAATAATTATTTATTAATAAGTATATGATGACCATTACATGCAATGTTTTATAGTTGGTACACATTCTAATAGGTTGAAAATCTGCCAGTGAATATATAAAAAACAAAACAGTGATTCAAAATTAATTAAGTATCTTGATTTGCTGATGTAGTTTAATGCAAGCGATTCAACATTTGTCGATGGTTATCTGAAATCTTCGTTGTATTTTTCCACATATTCGACATTGTTGTTCATCTTTTTAGGTGATTATGAATTGTGATTAATGCCATAACTCTTTTTCTTGTTGTAGTATTTTGTGCATTCTTGATAAAGTCTTTTGACGTAATTCGTCAGCTTATTATGAATTAGAACATTTTATTTGTTATCAAATGAATAATTTTGTAAAAATTTAAAAAGTGTGCAAGATGTAAAAAGTTGATGATTTATTTTACCTCATCCATAAAATTCCGCATAATAGTATCACTAACATACAACATCTCTAATTAACCACCCATTGCAATCAACTGAACATTGTCAATGTAAGACATAGCAGCCTATCTGCTACTCTATGCTGAGACCGAAAGTATTTCCACTTACTTGATATTACACACGAAAGCAGTCACAGTACTGTCCTAGGGAGCCTTCTCCTTGTCTTTTCTTCTTGAACATATCATAATATTAATTAACACACTAACGATGAAAAAATTTTGAACACAGTGTTTTCGAGCACAAAGATATTTAGACAGACCAGATTTCAAACACTAGGTTTTCAGACATGATAACTTTTCGAGCCGCAAAACTTTTCGAGCAGTCAACAGTTTTCGAACAGTCCAATGTTTTTGATCACAAAGTCTTCGTGCAGCTAGGTTCTCGGACATCAAGTTCTCGAGCACCATGTTTTCTGACACCCTGGTTTTCGAGCACTTCACCAGTATCACCATCAACTCGCTGAATTTGGTGATTTTTGCCTAAAAATTCGATTTCAAGGGGTTTTGATAAGTCTAAGGAAATATACTAAACATACATAAACACTAATCCAAACAACAAATATCTAAACGTGGGTTTTTGGTTGTTTTTTAAATTCAATAGTGTATACTCATTAATATTGTTTCCGTGTTTTTTGTCAATGAATTTGAAATGAATATTTATTCGGCGTTGGGGGTAGCTGGCAGCAAATCTGGGTTTTCACAACAGATATGGGTTTTCGGGAAAATATCACTATTTTTTTTGTTTGATTGAACAACAGATCTGGGTTTTCACAACAGATATGGGTTTTCTAGTAAATTTCACTATTTTTTGTGTTTGATTGAACAACATATCTGGGTTTCACAATTTTTTTGTTTTAAACAAGTGGTGGTGACGGTGATGGCTGATGGCGGATTAATGGTGTTGGAAGGTTGATGGTATTGGCGTTTGATGGTATTGGCGTTTGATGGTGTTTGTTGGTACTGTTAGTGGCGTTTGGTGACGGACAAAAAATAAAAATAAAAATTGTTTAGTTAATAGAAATTAAAATTAACAATTGTTCTAGAAAAATTGTTTTGTTTTTTAAACACCTTGATTAAGTATTAGATAAAGAGTCGATTAAGATTGATTATTTACTTGCAATTTTTAAGAGCATTAAGTTAATTAAATGAGTTTAACTTTTTTTTTTTTTTTTTTTTTTTGTAAAAATTACTTCTTGAACATTTTATTTACATCTTTCAAAATATTGATTTATAAAAAGTAACAATAAAGAGACTAAAAAGATTGTGGAAAAGATAAATATATATGGTATAAAAGTTAACATGAAATCGAGACCTATAATGTAGATTTAGACTTTGATTTATATGGAGATCTTGGTCCAAAAGACTGGACCCATCACATATCCAACGGATCTATGTCCTTGAAAACTCGATTGCTGGTTCTTTTTGAAATGCGCGCGTCTTATTTCTAAAACCCTAATAAACCCGAAATCCTCACAACCCCCAATTTCTCTCTTCAGTCATCTTTCTATGTTGGTCACAAATATGCGTCCATCTCAGTCCCTTAATTTCAAATACATCTAAATCCACAAACTTTACCGAATAATTCACACAACCCATCCAAGGGCAAATTTAGGTGTAAGTCCGTGGGTCACGGGATAACACTAGTTTGAAAATTTTTAGTAGAAAATACCCGTTAAATTGTATAGGACACCACTAAATTTAATTGAAGAACCCCATATATTTTTCAAATTTATAGTTTTTCTTTTAAATTGTGGGACATTACTAAATTTAACTACTCGAACCCCATATATTTTTCGAATTTGTATTTTTTTAAGTTAAATTACTACTAAAATATTCAAATATTTGAAAAAGAATTCGGGACCCATTGCATTCCATGTTCGCTGCATTTCCTCACCGGAGGGCGCTGCAAGGGTATATGATCCGTTAGGATGTGCTTGTATGTCTTGTATGACCCTTCCCATCGTGCCCCCAGCTTCCCTTGCTTTGCTTGTCTGCTTGCTTCATTGTCCCTTAACACCAAATCTCCTTCTTTGAATTGCATATACTTAACCCGTTTATTGTAATATTTTTCCATTCGCTGCTTAGCATCCTCTTGGCGGATAGCGGACATGATACGCCTTTCTTCTAACAAGTTAAAATTTTCACGCAAAGCGGATGAATTGTTTTCAACATCGAACGCCAAAACCCTATGTGTTGGTACACGGATTTCAGCTGGTATCACTGCTTCAGTACCGTATACCAAGCTAAATGGTGTTTCACCCGTGCTCCGCTTTGGCATTGTACGATGAGCCCACAAAACATATGGTACTTCATCTACCAACTTAGTCTGACTTAAACTCAATCTAGCTTTATGCCAGCTACATTTTTCTTGTTTGTTACTTCAACTTGTCCGTTTACTTGCGGGTGAGCAACAGAGATGAATGTTTGCTTAATGCTTAAATCCTAACACCAACTTCTGAACAGATTTTCTGCAAACTATTTACCATTATCACTTACGATTTCATTCGGAAAACCCGTCACGACCCTACTTTTTCCGTTATCTTTTTCAGTTTATATTTAACATCCGTTAATTGATATTCGTGCCACATCATTACTATGACTTATATTATTATTTTAGTAATAATATATTCTTTATTATTTGTTATGTGAATATATGTGTTCGTATTTAAAATTGTACGTTTCTAAGTATCGTGGATTTCTATCCGGAGAATCATTTCGGTTTTCAAACCAATAATCAGACTTTTGAGAATTTTGAATCTAAATTATTTTATTTATGATATTTTTATATCATATGAGTATATATAGTATTTCTATATTTTATTTTTTCGCGTGTACGTGTTTCCTCCGAAGATTTAATCGCGTAACAGTGTTTTCGCGTTTCGGGCTTCGTTCGGGCATTCGGGCCACAAGCAATTATACATTTTATCAATTTGGGTCAAAAGGAGCCCACCCCCATGCATAACACAGCCAAACCCCTTAAGGGGACGGGTGTTTGTGCAATTTTTGACTAGTATCATTTTAATCTCAAAATTAATTCATTCCTCATTATTTCTAAACATATCAAGTTATTTCTCTCCTCCTCTTTTTCTTCTTTTTGGCTGACACCTACAAGCATCATCATCATCATCATCATCATCATCATCTTAAATCAAAATCATACTTGAATCAAAGGGCTTTTAGTATCAACGAATTGCTCTCGTTCTTCTCTACGCGTTCATATCAATCAATCTTTGATTAGGGTATAATCTCAAGCCCTAGATTTTTCATTTCTATTTATTTTTACTGATTATAATCTTATTTTGAAACTATAGTACTTGTGTATGATTCTGTTGTTGATTTGATGCTTAGAAATTCTCGATTTCTTGTGTTTTCGGTATGAATTAAAGCGGATAGTGAAATTTTTGTTAAAATAAATTAACCTAACATATGTTTATGACTAATTAAAGTGTATAAATGAGTTCCTCTCATCAATAGCATAATTTTAGGCTTTGGATTCATGTCATTTCGAGTTACGGATCATAAAATATGCATGATTTAGTGTTTTGTTGAAATTGAAATGTGATAACTTGTAAGATCAGTTTTGGTGCAACTTTGTGGCCATATTTGGAGTCTTTAGGGTGTGCCATTGGGTTAGGATTGATTATGGGATGAACATTCATGTTCGGGTCATCGGAATTCGAGCCACGGATCACCCGGAATGGCTAAAACAAGTTTTTGAAACGGATTAAAGCAATGTTGGTTCATGGCTGTATGTCATGACCTATGGACTGATATTAAGGTGTTCTTGAGTGCACTAAGGTGTTGGGTTGGTTGGTTAGATGAGGATATATATAAAATTCGTCGAAAACCGACACCCGAGGCTCAAGTTATGACCCGGCGAACTTTTAATTAAACTTATGATTATGAAATTGAAACTTAGGTTATAAATAATGATTTTCATTATAATTAAATAACTTTTTTTTGAAAGATCAACAGTTTTATTAAAAAATAAGAAGTACAAATGGGGCCAAAGGCCATAAAACACGAAACATACACAAGAGAGCATTTACATGTATAAATAAACCCTACCGATCTAAGAGGTATACTCGAACGAAGACACAGGGAAAAACCCTCAACTCACAGGCTAACTCTCAGCTTTTACTCACTTAGATAAGCTGGGCCGATTATAATTACAGTACTAAACTATCTTAGCGATAAAGCAATTAGTAACCGACACCATTTAGGTACTAACTAAGAGATCACCTGCTAGAGAGGATGAAAAAAACCCTGAAATATTAACCGATACCTTCTTTATTTGGCGGGTTGACATCAAATTTTCTTGGGTTTTCTAGCCAATTATGCCAATCTATATACCCAATTTTTAGCCTTGATGAAATCCATTCAAAAGATTTGATTTGAATTTTGAGACTATTTTAGCGTTGCAAAATCTGGACTTATTAAACACGTGATCGTTTCTATTTTCCAAATGTAATAGCTAGTGACCCAGACTATAGCTTGCCAAACGGAAGCTTCGGTTGTCATATGAATTTGTGAATTCGAGCCTTTTGTGAGTTCATTTATATCCGCAAAAATTTTCATGTTAAGGTTCCACCAATTGTAAATTCTTTCCCATATGTCAAAAGCCGTTTTGTAGAGGATGAATGAGTGATTTATGGACTCAATATCATCATCACAAACCGGGCATCTAATGGAATCCAAATCAATTCCCCGACTATCTAATTCGGATCTTACAGGTAATTTATTCTAGGAGGCACGCCACATGAGGATACCCACTTTTTTGTGGGATTAGATTTTTTCTAATAGTAGGTTTGACATGTGAATCAATAGAGGAGTTTAACAGCTCGATCAATAACTTCGTAGTGTAAATACTGAAGCAACACGGTTTCCTGACCCGATCGTCAACATTTCTACCCGAGCATTTGGCTACTGATAGCCGATTTTTAAGTTGTTGGAGGTCAGACAGTATGCGCCATCTAGGAAGTGTCGACCATTGCCATGTGAACTGTACACATCTCTCTGAACCGGTCCACTGCAGCCTGTCCGAAACCAATGCCAATTTGTTTGATTCGAGCCTGAATAACTTTGGGAAAGCTTGCTTTAAAACGGTTTCGCCAATCCATTTGTCATGCCAAAACAATGTTTCCATCCCTGAACCAATGAACTTAACAAAGTCGTTAGTAATATCACACCCTAACTTGGTTAGGGTGTGTTTGAAATTGATAATATTGGACCACGTAGTGCCGGTTAATCCTTTGATATTTGCAAGATTAGGAGAGATACATTCTAGCCCACCGTTATATCCATAGATACTTTTTATGACCTTTACCCAAAGTGCCTCTTTGTTTGATAAGAATTTCCACCACCATTTAGTTAGGAGGGCCAAATTTTTATTTTTTAGAGAACTAATCCTTAACCCACCCGAATCATAAGGTAATAAAATTTGGTTCCAGTTAACCCACGCCATCTTTTTTTGTTCATTAGAACCACCCCAAAAAAAGTCCCACCTAATTCCTTCAAGGTCTTTTAAAACACCCACCGGGGCCTTAAAAAGTGAAAAGTAATAAAGAGGTAGACTAGAAAGGATCGACTTGATTAAAGTGAGTCCACCTCCGAAGGATATAGATTTACATTTCCAATCCGCGAGCCAGTTTTTAAAATTTATCGAATACGGGCGTCCAATTTTTATAGAGTTTGAGGTTGGCCCTGATAGGTAGTCCGAGATAAATGAAAGGAAAGGACCCCTCAAGACAACCAAACCAAGATGCTAGGCTATTTAGTTCACTTTTAGATGTATTAATACCATGTACGTGTGATGACCCGGAAATTTCTGACCAAATTTAAACTTAATCTTTAACGTTTCCGACATGATAAGCAAAGTCTATAAAACTGAATCTCAAAATTCTTGAACTATTCAATTACCCTATTTGTCCGACGATTCACGAACGTCATAACATGTATTATATAAACATAAGAGTTTTCAATATATACGGAATCATGCGAATAATATTTAAATATGAAATGATAAAAATTTACTATTAAACGATGCTTTTCAAATTAAAAATTTTACGTATTAAGTCGTTTTATTTTTATGATATAATTTTTGTAATTTTTTTTAAGAAACGAAGTTAAATTAAAAATGTACAAATTGTAAAGCACAACGTACAACAACGTGTAGCTTAAATAGTTGAATCAAAATTAATTTATTTACTATTCATATGAATAGTAAATAAAACGAAATTAATTAATTTACTATTCACATGAAAGCGACATGATTAAAATTATTAATTATAAGTTACATAAAATACCCCTGAAGTATTTTAAAAATACGACTTTTAAAATCTTAATCCATTCGATTTTATTATTATATTATTATATTCTACTTTATTATATTATTATATTATTATTTTATTATTATATTATTACTTTATTATATTATTATATTATTATATTATTATAATTATAAACGTACGATTCCTTTTATTATTATATTATTATTTTATTACTTTATTATATTATTATATTATTATAATTAAACACGTTTGATTCCTTTTATTATTATAATATTATTTTCTAACTATATATATCGATCGATCGATCGATTGCAGAAACACACACACATATATGTACATATATATTTATTTCATATATTTTTATTCCGTAATAATTCTAGTGCAATATTCAAATTAAGTATTAGTAGTATACATAAAATACTACGACGGAGTTATGCTCGGGTGATTTTCAAAACGGATTTTATGAGCTGGATAGAGCTAAGGAAAATTATGGGTTATAGCTTTGGAGGTTATGGGTAATGTTCATGGGTATTGTTCGCAAGTCAAACCTAGTGTTTATCATCTCTGTTGCGTCTACGTACTTTCCTGCAATATTGAATCACAATATTGATAAGTGAGCATTCATATCTTATCTTTTATATATTAATAGTGTATACATGTCTAGTGCTCGAGTATATATGTTTATGCATGCTTGTATGCTAAATTTCATCGTTAAACATTTTATAATGAATCACGAATTAAATACATATATTACTGATAAAAGGTATATGATATGCATGTTTTTGGAAAGCTGGCGAAAAATCAATAACTTTTCATTTAGAAATCGCGTAATTTCGGTGAACGAATTAAAAGATATGATCAACTGAATTATGATTGACATTAATTAAAATTGCTCTTGAATCTGCAATTGATATTTAAACAACTTGTTTGTAAGATTGATAAATTAGATTTTTGAATATTACCAGCCGAGTAAATGAATCCTTATATAAGGCACGTCTCGTTTTGTTGAACAATTGTCAAAATTGACCGTTTTATCATGTTTTAAAGCCTTATAAAAACTATAGTCTAATTTTATAAGAATTGGGAAACTATGTGAAATGTTAAAATGTTTCGATTGCCATGATCATTCAACTATAGTATTAAGTCAGATTGACTTTTTGAAATGACTTTTGATAAACTTTTGTATGTTGATCTTGAGCATTAGGATTGTGATACACTATTACTTGACCTAGCTTGATAGACATTTATTGACCAACATATGTTCTCTAGGTTGAGATCTACGATTATTTGGTAATCCGAGTTTCAGTCACATTTTGGTGAACGACTTTATATGCTGCTAAGGTGAGTTTCATTGCTCCCTTTTTAATTGCATATGCAATCTATATTTTTGGGCTGAGAATACATGCACTTTATTTTAAACGCAATGGATACAAGTACATACTAAATTCTACACCGAGTTTGAACCGAAAATCCCTTAGCTTTGGTAACTAGAAACTGCCAGTTATAAGAACTGGTGGGCGCGAGTAGTAGTATATGGATCCATAGGGCTTGACATCCCCATCTGTTCCAGGTATAGAAACCCTAGCCTGAACTATAAAACAGACGTATGCTATTTGAGGTTAGTACACATTAGTTTGCGTGTGTTGTACATGTTGGTTGCATGTATGTTAAAACAGTGGTACTTATTAAAACGTTAAAGTTTAGTTACCAGGGTGCTCAATCTTGTAGAATATTTTGATAAACGTTTCTGGATGAAACAACTGAAATCTTGTGATCCACCTTTATATACAGATTATGTGCAACACTAAAACTATGAACTCACCAACCTTTGTGTTGACACTTGTTAGCATGTTTATTCTCAGGTTTCCTAGAAGTCTTCCGCTGTTTGCTTATATGTTAGACAAGCTATGTGCATGGAGTCTTACATGACATATTTTTCAAGGAAACATTGCATTCTCCAAATCATCACTATGTATCTTATTTTGACTGCATTGTCAACGGAAGTATTATTGTAAACTATTATTTACGATGATTGTCTATATGTAGAAATCATTAGATGTCGAAAACCTTTGATTTAAATATTCATTTATGGTGTGCCTTTTCAAAAGAATGCAATGTTTACAAAACGTATCATATAGAGGTCAAATACCTCTCAATGAAATCGATGAATGACGTGTTCGTCCATATAGATTTGGAGCGATCGTCACAGTTGGTATCAGAGCGTTGGTCTTAGCGAACCTTGCATGAGTGTGTCTAACTGATAGTTGTTTGGATGCATTAGTAAGTCTGGACTTCGACTGTGTCTGCATTTCAAAAGTTTTGCTTATCACTTCTTGTCAGAAATTACCTGCTTATCATTCTTAGTCTAAACGCGTCTTACTGCATTGATTGCATAGATAGTGTATAGACAAAATTCATATCTTGGCATATCTATTACAGTAAACTTTGCCTGACATCTTTCGTAAAATCCTCCGTAACTTATGGGATTCTGGTATTATAAATATATATGTAAACTATGTATTAAGGAGTACCGAATTAGTCCTATAATCTATTTCATTCCAAAAATCTTTTCCTTGATTACACAAAATGGATCCTGTATCTAGTTTAAATTCCTTAGATTCCGATAGCTATTCCGATATGGATTTCCACTCGAGCTCCGAAAGCAGCGTAATCCGAATGGTTCAACCGATTAGTCATCATCTATTCTGGATGAATTGGGGATGAGTTTGTAGCCTAATTAATCATTGAAGACATGAAGAAGGCGATCCTTTCCATCCACCACATTTCCCTCTTGGCGAAGAACCTGAAGCACTTACCGGCGAACCTATTCGTAATACTATTTTCTCTCTCATTTCCAGAGTATCTCATCACGATTATATACTATCCCATATTATAAATCTTATTTATCCGATCGTCCGAACCACCGATCATCCCGGTATAATAGAAGAAGTCAACGAGCTTCAAGCTCGGGTCGTGGCTTTGGAAAAATATGGTGCAAGGGTTACGAACACCAGCAGCATAACCAGTACCACCATCATTAACACCAACAATATCATTACCACCACCAACAATCACATCCGCATCACACGCCTCAACATCATAATTTGTACTTCAGATATCAACATCATACGCACCATGGATACCAAGGAGTATCAACAACAACAAACGATGAAGTATGGATTCATAACTTCATCGGAGAAATATCCTATGGAGATTATATAATCTATAATCTTAGAGATTATCTATTCTAGCCCTAACCATAAATCAGATGAGTGAACCAAAATGATAGAAGGAAGAGTAGAAACCCTGACAAGAATGGTGCGCAAGGTACAAGCTAGACTTGTTTTACCAACAGCATCAACAGTACCCTTAGCCTCACCAGCACAGTCAGTGTTTTCAACATCGTCAGAATCAGCAGCACCTCTAACATCACAAGCTCCGCCAGTTCAAGAATCACCGTGGACATCATTACGAATCAATAACGTGTATATTATATCAACGAGTTATTAAATATTAACTCATTCCCTCTGAAGAATTCATATATATATATCTTATATATATAAATTTTTAAACCTTAATAAATCTTTTCGTACTAAGCTATTATGTATGAATTGAAAAAGGGTAAATATTACTTGGTTAAATTCATATTACTAATACGCTATGATGTATATCCTTCGTTAACAACTTAACCTTCGTTAACTACAATCTCTGTTTCAACTCAATAAATTCCATTTCATAATAAACCAAGTGTATTATTCAATTACATAATTGATTTTACATTTTCATTTTCGATATACTCGAAACTTTCCAGAAAACACCATCTGTGCCTTGTAAGGTTCACAAGAATTCCACGAGCACCAACATCCTTCACCGAGGAATAAGAATAAATAATGAAGTATCGATTACATTAGCGAAATACTCCGCAAAGATGATGTAATCTTTAATGTTTTAGAGATTAATCACTTCTAAGTCAAGCCGAAAACCAAATGAGCATAATATGATATTAACTCATTAAATCTGTATTACATCTGAAGAAAATATACATACATATATTTTCATAAAGATTGTAATGAAAATTCTTTTATACAAAATATTACTTGTGAAATCTTTAACGGGTAGGTAATACCCGGAAAATATTTAAGTTCACAATTAATATGTTACACTGTACATTCTTCAATTTTGATCCAAAAATCATTAACTATACTCACTATCTTCACAGTGATACACAATCATTTCATACCAATTCAATTACATATTCTGATATTGATGGATCAGAATCCAAGTCATAACTCTGAACCGGTGACAACATTCTTAGATCTTTACATCTTTCAAAGCTATACTTTGACTTCAAAACTGTGCAAGATCCTTTAGCATTGTTATTACCGAAAATAACTTTGCAATTTTTTTTTCAAAGTATCCAGTTTTACCACACACCCAACCAGTCAACTTTGACTTTTCAGATTAGCCTTATTATAACCTTGACATATACGTTCTTGTTACTGGGGAACCTTTCATGTCCCACCACCTTAGCAGTAAATTTACCAACAACTTCATTTATCCTTGACCTTCCTAGAAATCCTTATACTCATAGAAACCCTATCATGTACTCATCCACATATTGTAACGGTAATTGTCATACCAACTACCGGGAATTAGCAATCAGTATTTCGAATTTCGCAGCAATTCTACTCCAACAGTTATATATATACATATAATGTCTATCTTCTAGACTTACATACTTTGAATGTGAAGTTTCTGAAAAACACCCCAAACTGCGAAACTAGTTCTCTGAATTTTGGAAAAATGCTGATGAAGCAGCAAAAACTGTAAACGACTTTAACAGTCGAAAGTTTGATGATAAAAAGTAGTGTGTTGGAAAAGCACAGAAAAAGATAAGGTTTGGAACTTGAAAATGAATTGAGCAAACTATGACGAAGGCTGTGGACAAATCACAAAGACTAAGCCTGCCTTCAAAGAATCCAAATGATTCAGTGCCTGCTGAAATCCTTAGCAAATACCTTGCTCCTTACTCTAAAATCTTTGCAGACAATATTCTTCATCATCATCTTATCTTAAATATTCTAAGATATCATCGTATCTTCCATTATAAATATCCTCTATATTTCTGAAGATATTTTCATAACTATTCTTATCTGAAATCATTCATCTATTCGCGCTATCTGTGTTACATCATAAAAGAAACTATTTTAGTTTCTAAAATCTGAAAAATTCAAAAAATGGATGTTTTGAAGTAATATTGGGAATTGAAGCATGATTTAGTATAATATAATGACACTTGATCAACGTGATTATATTACAGTAAGTCATGCTGAGTTTCTAATGAAATGTGATAAAGGTTCACAGATCCCACCCTTATCATGAACCATGTTACATAACTCTTTCATTCTATTTAATCTCTAAACATATCAAGAAAATATTTATCTTGATGATTCGGTCTTTTCTTGATATTCTGGTAATTTGACAAATCAAATCGTGCTATTACCTTTTCTTTCTACTTTGTATATTATGATCATTCAAAACTCCATACCTACGAATTCTGGACCATTATTCGCTTGACTTGAAGTCGGGAAGGAAAAACGAAAGCATGGTGCTCCTAAATATAAGGGAAAATATAAAGCCTGACAACAACACATATATTACAAACCGTGTATATCAATGCGTATAGCAATATAAAGACACGGAAGAATGAAAAATACTATAACCCCAAGGTAGTGGTAGAAGAAAATAACTTCCTCTGGTGGTAGATGAAAAAGAAGAATGACAGATATGAAAGTTAAGAGTATATCAAGAATCAGAACTGGATGAAGCATTTCACAATCTTTGGAAGTATGAAATGGAGAAGAAGATGTAGGAGTGATGAAAATAATAAAACGGAAGTGGTCAATTTATAGTGAAATATCGGACACAACAATAGAGGCAGATTACGCATTTAATCAAAGAAAATCCTAATTTCTGCAATTTCCAAAGAATCAAATCTTATTTAGATTATGAAGATTTTCTATTCCTTAAATTCCGGAAATCATTCGATACTACGTCAAGAGTTCAGACGAATCTCTATTCTTCATTTCACTCTATTACGATAACTTCTCTCATACGCTTCGAGTAATTGGATTGTTTTATTCATATTATTCAACGGTGATAAAACTCTATTTATCAACTCATATTCGTCATGAAAACATTTTTATTGTTAGCCATGACGACCTCACTCAAATTTCGGGACGAAATTTCTTTAACGGGAAGGTACCGTGATGACCCGGAAATTTCTGACCAAATTTAAACTTAATCTTTAATGTTTTCGACATGATAAGCAAAGTCTATAAAACTGAATCTCAAAATTCTTGAACTATTCAATTACCCTGTTTGTCCGACGATTTACGAACGTCATAATATGTATTATATAAACATAAGATTTTTCAATATATACGGAATCATGTGAATAATATTTAAATATGAAATGATAAAAATTTACTATTAAACGATGCTTTTCAAATTAAAATTTTTACGTATTAAGTCGTTTTATTTTTATGATATAATTTTTGTAATTTTTTTTTAAGAAACGAAGTTAAATTAAAAATGTACAAATTGTAAAGCACAACGCACAACAACGTGTAGCTTAAATAGTTGAATCAAAATTAATTCATTTACTATTCATATGAATAGTAAATTAAACGAAATTAATTAATTTACTATTCACATGAAAACGACATTATTGAAATTATTAATTATAAGTTACATAAAATACCCCTGAAGTATTTTAAAAATACGACTTTTAAAATCTTAATCAATTCAATTTTATTATTATATTATTATATTCTACTTTATTATATTATTATATTATTATATTATTATTATATTATTACATTATTATATTATTATATTATTATAATTATAAACGTACGATTCCTTTTATTATTATATTATTATTTTATTACTTTATTTTATTATTATATTATTATAATTAAACACGTTTGATTCCTTTTATTATTATAATATTATTTTCTAACTATATATATCGATCGATCGATCGATTGCAGAAACACACACACACACACACACACATATATGTACATATATATTTATTTCATATATTTTTATTCCGTAATAATTCTAGTGCAATATTCAAATTAAGTATTAGTAGTATACATAAAATACTACGACGGAGTTATGTTCGGGTGATTTTCAAAACGGATTTTATGAGCGGGATAGAGCTAAGGAAAATTATGGGTTATAGCTTTGGAGGTTATGGGTAATGTTCATGGGTATTGTTCGCAAGTCAAACCTAGTGTTTATCATCTCTGTTGCGTCTACGTACTTTCCTGCAATATTGAATCACAATATTGATACGTGAGCATTCATATCTAATCTTTTATATATTAATAGTGTATACATGTCTAGTGCTCGAGTATATATGTTTATGCATGCTTGTATGCTAAATTTTGTCTTTAAACAGTTTATAATGAATCACGAATTAAATACATATATTACTGATAAAAGGTATATGATATGCATGTTTTTGGAAAGCTGGCGAAAAATCAATAACTTTTCATTTAGAAATCGCGTAATTTCGGTGAACGAATTAAAAGATATGATCAACTGAATTATGATTGACATTAATTGAAATTGCTCTTGAATCTGCAATTGATATTTAAACAACTTGTTTGTAAGATTGATAAATTAGATTTTTGAATATTACTAGCCGAGTAAATGAATCCTTATATAAGGCACGTCTCGTTTTGTTGAACAATTGTCAAAATTGACTGTTTTATCATGTTTTAAAGCCTTATATAAACTATAGTCTAATTTTACAAGAATTGGGAAACTATGTGAAATGTTAAAATGTTTCGATTGCCATGATCATTCAACTATAGTATTAAAGTCAGATTGACTTTTTGAAATGACTTTTGATAAACTTTTGTATGTTGATCTCGAGCATTAGGATTGTGATACATTATGACTTGACCTAGCTTGATAGACATTTATTGACCAACATATGTTCTCTAGGTTGAGATCTACGGTTATTTGGTAATCCGAGTTTCAGTCACATTTTGGTGAACGCCTTTATATGCTGCTAAGGTGAGTTTCATTGCTCCCTTTTTAATTGCTTTTGCAATCTATATTTTTGGGCTGAGAATACATACACTTTATTTTAAACGCAATGGATACAAGTACATACTAAATTCTACACCGAGTTTGAACTGAAAATCCCTTAGCTTTGGCAACTAGTAACTGCCAGTTATAAGAACTGGTGGGCGCGAGTAGTAGTATATGGATCCATAGGGCTTGACATCCCCGTCTGTTCCAGGTATAGAAACCCTAGCCTGAACTATAAAATAGACGTATGCTATTTGAGGTTAGTACACGTTAGTTTACGTGTATTGTACATGTTGGTTGCATGTATGTTAAAACAGAGGTACTTATTAAAACGTTAAAGTTTAGTTACCAGGGTGCTCAATCTTGTAGAATATTTTGATAAACGTTTCTGGATGAAACAACTGAAATCTTGTGATCCACCTTTATATACAGATTATGTGCAACACTAAAACTATGAACTCACCAACCTTTGTGTTGACACTTGTTAGCATGTTTATTCTCAGGTTTCCTAGAAGTCTTCCGCTGTTTACTTATATATTAGACAAGCTATGTGCATGGAGTCTTACATGACATATTTTTCAAGGAAATGTTGCATTCACCAAATCCTCACCATGTATCTTATTTTGACTGCATTGTCAATGGAAGTATTATTGTAAACTATTATTTACGATGATTGTCTATATGTAGAAATCATCAGATGTCGAAAACCTTTGATTTAAATATTCATTTATGGTGTGCCTTTTCAAAAGAATGCAATGTTTACAAAACGTATCATATAGAGGTCAAATACCTCGCAATGAAATCGATGAATGACGTGTTCGTCCATATGGATTCGGAGCAATCGTCACAATACGCAACTTTAGTTTAGATTTATTTTAAGACCGGAAAGATCCTCAAAACATTTTAGTATTTTAAGAGTGTTTCTAACATCACGTTTATTCTAATTGCCAAATATTATTGTGTCGTCCGCATATTGAAGATGCGAAACCGTCACATTATCATTACCTACTTTGACCCTACTAATTATTCTTTCATTTAGAGACTTATTAAGTAAATAATTTAACCCTTCACTTGCAATAATAAATAAATAAGGTGAAATGGGGTCACCTTGTCGTACACCCCGTTTTGGAAAAAATTGTTCGGTTGGTGATCCATTTATTAAGACTGAGATGGAGGTAGAAGATAGACACGCATTGACCCACTTTATCCATTTCTCCCCGAAACCCATGAAATTCATGATTTTTGTTAAAAAAATCCCAATCAACACAATCGAAGGCCTTTTCAAAATCAACTTTGAAAATTAAACTTTTTGTTTTTTCCTTTTTAAGTCATCGACCGTTTCTAAAGCCACCAAAATCCCATCAAGAATGTTTCTGTTACTTATAAAGGAACTTTGTTCATTGCCAATTAGTCTTGGGATTACCTTCCTAATTCTATTGGCCATTATTTTTGAGAGAATTTTATAATAACTATTTATAAGACTTATTGGGCGAAAATTGGAAAAATTTAAAGGATATTTTACCTTCGGAGTGAGGGTGATAAAAGAGGCATTGCATCCATTTGAGATTGAACCTGAATTCCAAAACCAAGTGATTGCCTTCATGAGGTCGACTTTGATAATATCCCAGAATTTGATGTAAAATAATAAATTGAACCCGTCGGGTTCCGGAGCTTTATTTTTTCCACAACTCTTTATTACCTCGATTGTTTCGATTTCAGAAAATTCTTCTTCAAGTTTATCTGCAAGTGCTTTTCGATTCTAGGTCCATCCCAATTTTCTAGTAGAAGACCGTCTTTTTTATTGCATGAGAACAAGTTTGCAAAGTGCTTGTGAGCTTCGGTTTTAATCACAGTGGGATCCGTGGTCCAGACTCCATTAACATTGACTCCGTGGATATTATTCTTGTGTTGTCGTTTGCGAATACATGAGTGAAAAAGATTACTATTCTCGTCACCTTCTAATGCCCATTTGTACCTTGCTTTTTGTTTTAACATTTCGGTTTGATTTTTTCCTTTTTGAAAGAGCTTATCACGATCCGTGTTCCATGCTAGCAAATCGTTATCACCTAAATTGGAAACTTCAGCCTTTAGCTCCCAATCGATAACCTTCTTTGTGAGTTCTTCGATTTTACCTTTTAATTTACATTGTGAGGTGGAGTACCATTTTGTGAGTTCCATCTTAATGTTTTTCAATTTTTCTCTAAAGATACATCATGTCTCCATCCATTAACTTCCACACTCCAAGCTTTTTCGACAATACTCTGTGCGTCTTTATGTTTTATCCATTCATCGAAGACTTTGATCGGTTTCAGCCCAAAGTCGATATTACCCTCTTGTAGCATTATCGGGCAGTGATCCGTATATTTTTTGTTGAGTACAACCGCATTCAAATTAGGCCATTGTTGTAAAACATTTTCAGAAATGAGAAATCTATCAAGTTTACTAAATTTGTGGCCATTATCACTAATCCTAGTATATAACCGACCTCCAACCGGAATATCAAGAAGATTGCAATGTTTTATGAATTCGTTAAACCATTTGGCCCTATTTTCAATAAAAAAAAGATATTTTTCCTTTCGGAAGCAAACCTTACTTCATTGAAATCCCCAAAAATCATCCATAAGGCCTCATCATAATTCATAACCTCTTTAAGATCTTTCCACATTTGCTTTTTACCTTCATCGTTTTGTGGAACATATACGTTTATAAGAATCAACTCATCAGCTACACTTTTCCAATTACCTTTTATCGCAATAAAGGTTTCTCGCTCAACAATATGGTTAGTAACAAAAAGGTTAGGATCCCAAACCATAAGAAGCCCGCCCGAATTCCCTTTAGCTTTTTTGCAACAATATTTATAATCCGAGTTACCCCAAAAATTTTCGATCCAGAATTCTGGAAAGTTTTGACATTTAGTTTCTTGTAACGCTATAAAGTTTGGTTTTTCACGATTGCATAATCGTTTGAACCAATTTAGTTTTAACTTGTCTTTATCATCAAGCCCTAATCCTCTAATGTTTAACGAGATTATCTTCATTTAAAAAATATTAGTTAAAAATAACCCGAGAGGTAACCCGATTAAAGGCAAGATCCTTGTCTCTTGGAGAGCCCTAGAATCGAACCTATTTCCGCATATTGCATTGAGTTTTCAGCAGTGTTGTAAAAGTCGGCCGACTTGGACAACGCGTCAGCCGATGCATCGTTTATTTGGGTTCTCTGTCCCATTTTTTTTAAAACGACTCAAAAGACGGTCAAAGTTAAAGGTTCGGTCAAAGTCTGTCAAAGACGGTCAAAGTTGGTCAAAATCAGTCAAATCTTCGTCAAGATGTGATATGTTTTAATATTAGGGTTTGTTTTTATTTTTTGGGCAGCTCTTTTCTCTGTGTCCTTACTGATTATGTACTCGGTAACATTAATTGAGTTTGAAGTTTGATTGTATTTAAATTCACGTTCTTATTTAAGAAATTTATGGTATAGAATCAACTATTTTATACATATATAAATATATATTTAAGAAATTATTAATAAAGTCAACGTTGGTCAACGACCGATGCGTCCCCGACGCGTCCCCGACTCAGCCGACGCGTCCCCGACTCGCGAATTTTACACCCTTGGTTTTCAGAGTTTGAAATATTACCTTTGGACCTGCTGCCACTTGTTCCAGATTTTGATCTGCGGGTTTTTGTAAGTCCTTTTTTCGGGTGCAATCTTGCTTGAGATTTTAGATTAAGTATCCTAAAGGAAGTATTCCATCTTCTTACACTTGCCCATAGACACTCTGTAGGTTGAGACGAGGGTGTAGATTCGTAGGTTTTTTTCTTTTTTTGTTTGGCTTAGTTGATTGAACTGCAGGTTTAGAAGTAAGGTCGAGGGGTTGTGTGTTTGGAACGCCAGATTCATCACTGTTTGATTTCTATGTAAACTTGAAAGGATCACAGGAATTGTTGTCAGGCTTCTTAAGTGGGCTTGTTTCATATAAGTTAAAACATTCATTTTCCAGGCCCAATGTATCCTCATCTGGAGTTGAAGTACTGCCTGAAATGTTTTCACATACATTGTTAGTGGTGGGCTTATGATGGTTAGTTTGTTTATGTAGGCTTGGGGTTTCAACATTAATGGGCTCAACAGCTATTGTGGGTGGTATTGTGGTTGGGCTTATGTCGATAGGGTTGGATTGGGCATTGGTAATAGGGCTAGGGTTAGTGGAATAAGGAACGTCTGTATCTGTTACCTCATCATTATCAGCAGTTACTTCTTTCATATTTTCATTAGTTCCAAAGTTCACACTCTCACCTACTGAAGATGAATTACCATGTAACGACTTTGAGTGATTTAATTCCTTACGCTCCTTTACGAGGTCATCATTACAGTTATGGAAAGAGTCTGATGTGGCATACATTCTGTACCCTGAACTTCTGGTGGTCCTTGGGATCTGTGCAACTGGCGGAGTATTGATATCTCCTTCATCTTCTTCAACGTCATCAAATAATTGTTCATCATCCTTTTGATTTGTACCGTTTTCTTCTGTTTCTTCATCCTCTTCCATGTCAATTTCAACAATGCCTTTGATGTCCTCCATTACCTTGACATAGTAAATTCCACCTCGAGATTTAATTTGGACCGTAGTGTTTAAGAGATCATAACCCAATGACTTGATTAGGACCTTGGCGACAACGAGACTTTAATTACCATCAAAATTGCAATTATGATAGTAGTAGATTGATCCATACTAGGAGGCTATTTTCTTGAAGTTTTCTCTAGACCAACATCTTATTGGCATCCCTTTTATAGTTATCCAGGTTAATCTTGACGTCTGAGAAAATTTATCATCCCACTTTCTTACATTTTTTAACCATTGGTTAACTACATGATCTTCAGTGTTGATGTTGTTGTTGACTGTTTCCGGGTTATCGAACGTTAAGCATATATCTAATCCTCCTAGATATTCGATATAAAATTGAGTGAGCCCTTCTGCCGTACATAAGGTTGGAAATTGTTCAATTAAATCGACTTCGATGATCTCTCCTATAATGGCATTTTTGAGCACCTCTTTGTTCTCTTCAAGTTCGTCCATATCAATGACTCTAGGTTTAGTAGCATATGTTTTTTTTATCAATGGTGTCATTCTTCACAACATCGTTGACAAAAGTTCGATCGTCACCCAAAGCTTCTGGGTCTTTTGGATTTATGTTGCGATTGGGAGTGGTATCATTGGAAGGGTTTACTTTGGTCCATTGCGAGTTGGGTTTTTTCTTGCTGTTGTAATGGTTGTTTTGACCATAGGTTTGGTTAGAGGTTGTGGGTTGGGGTGTAGTATTCGGATTACGTTTCCTATCGTATGCTCTATAAGCATGTAACCAATTCCCATTCACATAGATGGTGTTGAGTCTATGGAGTAAGAAGTCCACATCTTGAATGCCATCGAATCTGACAAATCCAAATGTTTTCCCATTTCTTAGCTTTCTATGGGTAAGAACATAGACATCCTTAAATTCACCTTACCTTTTGAAGAAAGCACGAAGATCTAGGTCATTCCAGTTACTAGGGTGGTTGAAAAACATAACTGAGATTTGATAATTAGGGGTCGGTTGATTTAATTCAATTAAACTTATGATATGACATGTTTATACAAATATTACTTTAAATAATATTATAACTTATATTATTAATATAATTTACACTTTAAATTTCAATGTTGACTAAGTTTGACAAAGGTTGACTTTTGAGTTAACTTTCAGTTGACTTTGACTTTCAGTTGACTTTTGTTGACTTTTCTAATTAAGGAAACTTTCCAAAGATAAAACTTTCTAAAAATAGAAACTTTCTAAAAATAGAAACTTTCCTAAAATAGAAACTTTCCATAGATTGAACTTGCTAAAAATAGAAACTTTCTAAAAATAGAAAGTACGTGTTATACGATGTCCTGATCATACCGAATCATACCGAGTGATGTTCTATGCTTTACTACAACAAGTACTATAGTTATCATACTAAGACTTGACCTAAGTTAGTTATTTATATCGACCTACTTTATTTTTAGGTCGGCGTTGTGATCATTCTTAATCACTTTACTTTTGTTGTTCGTATTACTGATTCATTTGCTTGAAGATGAGTTATAGTCCCATTTTTCATACTATTTAAAGTATTTTTGGGATGAGATTACATGCAAATTTTGTTTTACGTTTAGACACAAATGGAAATAAATTTAAATTATTCATTATGAGTTGAAAGAAAATATTCTCTAGTCTGGTAACTGTAATCATTGGTTTCTACTGGTAAACACGAATCCTATAGATAGATCTATCGGGCTTGACAGTCCCATTTCGAGCTAGTCGCGCTAGCAATTTATAATCGGAATGTATTAGTACTTCGTTATTTTTGAAGATACACCTGTTCAGTGTATATTGTTGTTTGGTAAGGGTATGGAAATGGTTAAGTGGTTACCAGGTGGCTCATGGATTAATGGAATAATACTTTTATGTTTTCTAACATTTGAAATCTTGTGGTCTAAAGTTTATACGTTATTTAAAAACTATAATTCACTCAACATTTTTGTTGACAGTTTACTCGCATGTTTTCTCAGGTACTTGATTATTTGGCTTCCGCTGTGCTTAGAGAGTCTGCATATTGTATTGGAAGCTTTTGATAAACATTCAAACTTGAAATATGTTTTAATACATTATTGTGGGTGTTTGTTGAATTTGTGTTGGTCAACTTTTGGTTAAGTATTTATGTTGGTTGTTCTAAACTTACATATTTTGGTAGGTTTCCTTTATAGGAAATCATTTTTAAATAAAGAATGCAATGTTATTTATTAAATTCATTTAGAGTTATGATCAAGCTTTGGGACCAAATGACGGAGCTGTTAAGGGTACTTGATGGGTCATCATAGTTGGTATCAGAGCGTTGGTTGTAGGGAATTAGGCTACATTGATGTCGTTACCCGAGTCAATAGGGTGAATTAGTGAGTTTAGTCTACAGCCCGATCTATAGCGTATTATTATATGTGGTTATTTGTATCCTATAAGTATGTATATTGTTATCATACATACATCTCTTTTATTTTCTGATTCCGAAAGGAACTCCCATTTCGATTAAACGTATTCTCTGACTGATATGAGATTATCTTTTTACGAGACCACCTAGGTTAGTGAAACCGAGGGATGTCACTCATGACTTCTGAAATTCTCGACATTTCTATGTCATCCATTATGGTTATGTATATAACGTCTGAGTTACATTACGCGAGATGTCATTCTTGACTTCTAAAATGCTCGGCATTTCAATGTTAGCTAATATGATTATGTATATAACATTCTTGTTATATTATGTGCCTTTGTGCCTTTATGCTTTGGTTTGCTACCCGAAAAACTTCACTCTTGAATTTAAAGATTCTTGATACTCCAAAGACATTTTTATGTCATCGTTACTTCTATTCGTTACTTTTGATATTTTTGTCTCTTTGTGCTATCCTTAGCACAATGAATAAGGAATCGTTTTAGAGAAAATTGTGTAGAAATTCGAGGTTGATCACGTGTCCTGACCTTTTGAAGTGCTAATGGAATGGAACTATGAATTAGTAAAATATAATGGCGTCTGGCCAACGGGATTATATTACGGTAATTCATGTAGAAATTCCAGTATTGTGACATGAGGAATAGACAGCGAGTCAAAGAAAAATTTTACACTACTCATTCAGAAATTTCAATGTTATTACATGAAGAATGAAAATATTTATTATCTTATTTACGTACGAAGAACTCGTTTTAACCAAACTACCTATCTCATGCTCATGAGTAGATTTACAGTCTCTCATATACCATAAAGGTTGTGAATCGAGGAGTCGTGGAGTTTTGTATTTATTTTTGTTAACGACATACCTCTTATTCTTTGATAATTCATCATCACTTGTTGAATTTGGGTTCACCCTATCACAGTATGTTTAATAAAATGTTAGTTCAATACTCACCACCATATCCTTGCTGGGAGGCATGGTACATATTCTTATGTGACTGGTAGTGACACCCCCGAAATTCCCTAAAGCGTGCATCTTGTTATCTATTACGACGCTTTTGGCGTAGATTTTCATATGATTTCCATGACCACATTTGGAAATTCAACGGAGATAATCGACAACCACTTGTAGGGATTTTATTTGAACCCTCAAGCGTCAAACTCATAAACACCATACTATTTTGTCCCTTATGCAGAGATGGTAAATATCTCACGGGTATAATCTTTTGAAGAATCGAACCTACCTATGGGTATCTTTTCATTAATATGATCAAGAAAATTTTCACGCTCGTGCGTTCATTAAATAGCAAATTGCTCAGCACCATGCGAGTAATGATGTTGTATCCAACTAGAAATCGTTCATTAAGGATTTAAAATCTAGGGTGAGATACATCATCTGAAGTTCTTCCGTTTGCCTGCGGGATGTGGCATGAACTAAATTCATCCTAATTACATCAAGAAACTACTATGACAAATAAAAGAATTCAAAAATATTCGAACGTATCCTCTTCTTGGGTCAGAAATGGCTGAAGTTTATATATTTTTACCTTTAAATTTGGTACCATGTGATTCTTTACACTCAATATGATCAAGGGTAGCGTTGATATAATTTTCATTATGCTACCTAAGGTTAAGCATCACACAATTTGTTGTGCATATATGATAAGTCGTGACCTTTGAGTCATGAATCACTTCTTAAAGATCTTATGATACTTCATTTTGCCTTGGTGCTAAAAGCTTTAGCTACACCAATCAATCTTTACTCAGTCCTGTTAGTTCGCGTCACCTATTCTCATGTTGGGACTTGCATCTTCTCATTTACAACATTGTGTGCTGAATGTTTATATTCTGACACAAACTTTCACATGGATAAAATTTGAGATCATCGGTTACATGTCGTAACCCTACCATTCGAACACTCACTTTAGTGAGTCAACCTTATACTCTTGGTACATAAGAGCGGAGAGGTTTTACTCGTCGCGATGGATCCATTTACGCATGTTAGGTTTTATCATTAAATGATTATATATTAATAGTACTAACATTGACAATTGACATCATGACCCTTATTCATCGAGGAAACTAATATCGTCCAGATAATCTCAGATTTAATGAGAACTCAATAATTTGATTTTCAAAGATAATCACATGGTAAAAATCCACAGCGTTAGCGTGTCTTCGTAATCGTCTATGCGCATGTCGTATTATTCATATCCAGATTTTCATGAAATCTTTACAACCGTCGAAATTAAGCGAGTCATGTGTATGTATATTAAAGGCACTTACTGCCACGTCATACAGAGTTCCCGGACATCCTATCACTAAAACCATTCAAAATGTTGAGTTACCCAAGGATCTTATTTGCCACGTCCGTTGGAATGATGCTCTTTCTTACGTAACTCTAAAGTTTTGACTTATTCCAAGAGATTGTCATTTGGTGATATTAACACTATCAGTCTTCTGACTTTAATTTTAGTCATAACCAGTTTGGCATCTTGCAAAGTTAAAAAGTGATTAACTTCTCATCCTCATGCTCTATCCTTCATACCTCACTTATTAGCAACAGCTTCGCACGTGAACAGTTTTGGCCCAAGGACTTATGTCCTGATATAGTCAAAACAACATTTAATTCATTGGTTTTCATTACCTTGTAACATTTGTTGATCAAATGTCACCCGATGATTCAAAGATCCTTCACTCGATCTCTCTTCAACTGTAACCTACGAAATACGAATACTCTGTTTATCGAAATTTTCTATACAACATTTCATTGTGCGGTCCTCTCGAAATTTATGGATAAAAAGACTTACCAAAATTTTCTGTCATTTATGCATTTTTTTAAATCATATATGTATATATATAATCATATAAATAAATTTACTTATACCTATTTTGGTTAGTACATACTAAATTATACCATCAAGTTTTTCTTTCAAAACCACTCCTTTCTTGAGTTGTTTAATAAAGTCAAATTATTTTATGTAAAATGGTACATGTTGTACATACTTCTAAGTTTACTAAGAACTTCGTTTCGTTTACATTGTCACATCAAATATTTAAAGTTTTTTTCTCTCAAAATTTCTTTGATTGATTATATTAAAGTTTTTGCAATACTCCAAAGTGTGTTTGGATCACAGTTCTCCTCGTCCTCTGTTTAAGGATGAAACTTACCATTAAGTTCATTGATAAAAACTCTTACGCCACTTTGGATGGCGGTTTTATAAAAATTGTTGGGAAGTCTTTGCGCTCATCAACCTTTCCCTTTTAAGTTTGGACATGGCCGAAATGCGGGCTGATAGATCAGTTTTCTGAGGTACACTCAGTGGTCACCCTATTGTAGGGAAGGCACTGGGTGAGTTTCTACCCCAACTGTTGCTATAGTTGGTACCATGGATATATATTACACCCCCATAAACATCAATTCTACGATTCAATACTTTGAGGTACACGAATCATTTTTGGAGATTCATCTCACCTGGAGTCGACTATTCTTTATAACCCATGATTCACATTTCTTTTCATTCGCACATTATTTAAGAACAAGGATGAATCCTAGATTGACTCGCTCATTGTGCGAGGAGTTCACTCTCGTTGAAAGATCACACCTTTCGTACGTTTTCCTTTCGGAAATGTAATGAAAATTTACTTTAAAAACTATGATCCTCGTTATCCTCTCTGAAGGAGTTACCTTAAAGGTCCATGACACTGGTGTGGTTACTCTAAATATTACTTCCTTCGTTGGTTGCAATTATATGTTATTCTAGTTGGATTTCAACCCTCATTTCAACCTGTAACTGGAATCATATAGCTACATTCTACAGATGTGCTTTTGTTCTTTCCAAGGATAAGTTCATGTGTAGTATGATGAGCTGAACGATATCTTTCATTGATTGCTCGGACCGTTCTGAGGACACTTTAAATAATTAAGGATTGTCTTGCGTAGAAGTCTGACTAGTGACTATTCAGCTGATATCTTGACTCATTTGTTCACATCAGACATTTCTTAAACACCAGGGGCATTATGCCTATGGTTATCTTACAGAATTAAAGGGTTAGTAACATCCGTATCTAACACTAACCGGACATCAAACTGCGTGGTTGTGATCACCATATATTCCACTCTGTTCGTCAACCTTTTTATTGCGACATAAACGCTCAATGTTTTAGATGAGCTAAGAAATGTTCATGATACACTTCATGCATCCAGCTTACTGAAATGCCTGTATGGCTAACACATCATCATCCTTTTGTGGAAATTAATTCAGATGACATATTCATGTCAGTGAGAAACAAAGGCAATTTGTTGACCTTGAGATCAGGAAACTCAATTATCATTGTATAATTATTCTTATTGTTTTACGCCGAAGTACCTTTCAAGGTAAATAGTTCACTTCTGAGCACAGGAGTCTTCTAGGACCTTGTTATGCGCCTTTTTCTTCAAATTCAGTACCGCTGATGGTCACTCCTCAAATTTCGGGACGAAATTTCTTTTACGGGTATGTACTGTCACGACCCTACTTTTTCCGTTATCCTTTTCCGTTTATATTTACCGTCCGTTAATTGATATTCGTGCCACGTCATTACTATGACTTATATTATTATTTTAGTAATAATATATTCTTTATTATGTGTTATGTGAATATATGTGTTCGTATTTAAAATTGTACGTTTCTAAGTATCGTGGATTTCTATCCGGAGAATCATTTCGGTTTTCAGACTTTTGAGATTTTTGAATCCAAATTATTTAATTTATGATATTTTTATATCATATGAGTATATATAGTATTTCTATATTTTATTTTTTCGCGTGTACGTGTTTCCTCCGAAGATTTAATCGCGTAACGGTGTTTTCGCGTTTTGGGCTTTGTTCGGGCATTCGGGCCACAAGCAATTATACATTTTATCAATTTGGGCCAAAAGGGGCCCACCCCCATGCATAACTCAGCCGAACCCCTTAAGGGGAGGGGAGTTATGCAATTGTTGACTAGTATCATTTTAATCTTAAAAATTAATTCATTCCTCATTATTTCTAAACCTATCAAGTTATTTTTCTCCTCCTCTTTTTATTCTTTTTGGCCGACACCTACAAGCATCATCATCATCATCATCATCATCATCATCATCATCATCATCATCTTAAATCAAAATCATACTTGAATCAAAGGGCTTTTAGCATCAACGGATTGCTCTTGTTCTTCTCTACGCGTTCATATCAATCAATCTTTGATTACGGTATAATATCAAGCCCTAGATTTTTCATTTCTATTTATTTTTACTGATTATAATCTTAATTTGATAGTATAGTACTTGTGTATGATTGTGTTGTTGATTTGATGCTTAGAAATGCTCGATTTTATGTGTTTTCGGTAGGATTAAAAGCGGACAGCAGAATTTTTGTTAAAAATCAGTGAACCTAACATATTTTTATGACTAATTAAAGTGTATAAATGAGTTCCTATCATCAAGAGCATAATTTTAGGCTTTGGATTCATGTCATTTCGAGTTACGGATTATAAAATATGGATGATTTAGTGTTTTGTTGAAATTGAAATGTGATAACTTGTAAGATCAGTTTTGGTCCAACTTTGTGGCCATATTTGGTGTCTTAAGGGTGTGCCATTGGGTTAGGATTGATGATGGTATGAACATTCATGTTCGGGTCATCGAAATTCGAGCCACGGATCACCCGGAATGGCTAAAACAAGTTTTTAAAACGGATTAAAGCAATGTTGGTTCATGGCTGTATGTCATGACCTATGAACTGATATTAGGGTGTTCTTGAGTACACTAAGGTGTCGGGTTGGTTGGTTAGACGAGGATATATATAAAATTCGTCGAAAATCGACACCCGGGCTCAAGTTATGACCCGACGAACTTTTAATTAAACTTATGATTATGAAATTGAAACCTGGGTTATAAATAATGATTTTCATTATAATTAAATCTACTTCTACTCTATCTATTATAACAAAGTCATATTTACATCAAAATTAAATAAAATCCATTTTAGTAGTCAATCCTCGCTCTTAGATGAGTTTATTTTGGATTGATCTAATGGTTACCATTTGTCTAATGTCAGAATACTCTCTGTGATGTCAGGGTTTTATTATTTTCCCATTTTGCCCATCATGCCTAACTTTCAGTAACTGACCGACAGTTTTCTTAACCCGCTATATCAAAATCAATTTTAGGGTTCATTGGCATCAATCACGTTACATATCAATCAACTCTTACCGATTTCTAATAACCACCTATAATCGACTTCTTATCACATTCCTTACATCTGTATCAGGAAATGTCTAATCTTACTTTCGATACATAAACTTGTTTCTCGATTTGGATTACGTTTCACAAATGTAGCAGATTTTGATAACTTCCAGCCGTAATCTAGTATCTTCTAGATGCCACTAGATGTCTCCATTCTAGCCCGCAATCTATAAGATACTAGGTATTCAAAGTTGACGATTTTGACTATAGATATGGAGGTAGCAAAATTGAAAACTATTACGGCTAGCCACCATTTTTTTGCGTTCACACCATCCCGTTCACACTTTTCCACCTCCTCAAATTTTTCTTATAAATAGAGGTGGAAACCTTCATTTGTAAATCATTCAGAAAAGTGTAATCACACCTAGTTAGTGTGTGTGAGTTAAAGTGTAATCCTAACCAAGAGTGAATACATCCCTGAAAAGTGGTGAGAATTCTTAGTGTGTTAGTTTGAGAGCGTTTTTTATTTTTTGAGTTTTGTAATACTCTGTAAACTATTTTTGTGAGTAATAGAGTTATTTTCTCTCAAATTTGTGTACCAACATCCAGACGATCCCTTATTAATCACAACAGTTCCATGTCTGGTACACTCTGATGTTTGCGGTCCGTTAGAGGTTGAATCAATTGGCGACAATTGATACTTTTTGACGTTTATTGATGATACTTTTCGAAAGGTGTGGGTATATTTCTTGCGGACGAAGGACCAGGTGTTCGATTACTTCAAACAGTTCCATGTCATGGTAGAACGTGAGACAGGAAAGAAGTTAAAGTGTCTCCGATCCGACAACGGCGGTGAATACTCTTCCAGGCAGTTCGATGCCTATTGCAGATCATATAGCATCCGACATGAGAAGACAGTTCCACGTACCCCTCAACACAATGGTATAGCAGAAAGAATGAACCGAACAATCATGGAACGTGTTTGGAGCATTCTTAGTATGGCTAAGCTGCCAAAGCCATTCTGGGGAGAAGCAGTCAGAGCCGCATGTTACTTGATCAACCGATCTCCATCAGTACCACTAAATTTTGAAGTTCCGGAGAAACTTTGGTCTGGAAAGGATCCATCGTACTCTCACTTAAGAGTATTTGGATGTTTGGCGTACGCACATGTATCCAAGGAGCTCAGACAGAAGCTAGATGTAAGGACCACTCCATGCATATTCATAGGCTATGGAGATGAAGAATTTGGATACATATTATGGGATCCAAAGGAGAAAAAGGTGATCAGAAGTAGGAACGTGGTGTTCCATGAAAGTCAGACAATAGAAGATATTGAAAAGCCCACAATATCTCAGAAGTCAAATGTTGCTGCTCAGGTGCCAGAGGCAACAACAGAATCATTTATGAGAAATGAACATATAGTGGAAGATGAAATACCAGAAGTAGAAAATAATGAGGAAAATGATGGTGCTGAGCTGGGGAGCCACAACCCCGTCTGCCAGACGTTCCAGAACCATCATAAGATGAAGATAATGGTAGATCTCCTCAGTATATTCCAGAAGTTCGAAGATTTGAACGAGGTCGGATTCCATCGAGTAGATATCCAGAATTCGAGTATCTTCTACTTACTGAAGATGGAGAACCAGAGAGTTTTCATGAAGCAGTATCTCATAAGGACAAAGAAAAATGGTTGCTCGTAATGCAGGATGAGATGGATTCTCTACAGAAAAATCAGACTTATGAGATCGTAGAATTTCCACAAGGGAAGAAGGCACTGAAAAACAAATGGGTGTTCAAGCTGAAAAGGGATGGCAGCGGAAAAGTGGTGAAATACAAAGCACGGCTTGTAGTCAAAGGATTCCAACAGAAAAAAGGGATTGATTTTGATGAGATATTTTCACCAGTAGTCAAGATGACTTCAATTAGAGTCATACTTGGATTGGTCGCAAGTATGAACTTGGAGCTTGAAAAGATGGATGTAAAGACAACCTTTCTTCATGGAGATTTACATGAAGAAATTTACATGGAGCAGCCAGAAGGTTTTGAGGTTTCAGGAGATAATCTCGTATGCAAGCTGAAGAAAAGTTTGTACGATTTAAAGCAGGCACCTAGACAGTGGTACAAGAAGTTTGACTCGTGCATGGTGAGTTAAGGGTACAAGAAAACTGCAGCAGATGAGTGTGTCTACATTCAGAAGTTTTCTGAAGGAGATTTTGTTGCTCTTCTACTATATGTAGATGATATTTTGATCGTAGGGAAAGATGCAACGAAGATCAACCAGCTGAAGAAGGAACTCTCTAAGTCTTTTGACATGAAAGACTTAGGACAAGCTCAACAAATTTTGGGAATGCAGATTACCCGAGATAGGAAGAATAGAAGGTTATGGCTATCTCAGGAGAAGTATATTGAACGAGTGCTTGAACGGTTCAATATGAACAATGCCAAACCTGTTATCAATCCATTAGCCAACCATTTCAAGTTAAGGAAGAGATCATGTGCCTCATCAATGGAAGAGATCGGGGAGATGTCGTCAGTACCATATTCTTCAGCAGTTGGAAGTTTGATGTATGCAATGGTGTGTATGAGGCCCGATATTGTGCACACTGTGGGAACAGTGAGTCGTTTTCTCTCTAACCCCGGGAAAGAGCATTGGAATGCGGTAAAATGGATTCTCAGATATCTTAAAGGTACAACGAAGATATGTCTTTGTTACGGGGGAGCTGATCCAATCTTGGAAGGCTAAACGGATGCTGATATGGCTGGAGATCTTGATAGTAGGAAATCTACTTCATACGGATTCATTTACACTTTTGCAGGAGGAGCTGTTTCATGGCAGTCAAGACTACAGAAGTGTATTGCGTTATCCACAATCGAAGCAGAATATATTGCTGCTGCATAAGCTGGAAAAGAAATGTTGTGGTTAAAGCGTTATCTCTAAGAATTTGGAATCAAGCAAAAGGAGTACAAGGTACATTGTGATAGTCAGAGTGCTCTAGATTTGAGCAAGAACTCCATGTACCATTCTCGTACAAAACATATTGATATTCGCTATCATTGGATTCGCCAGGTAATTGATCGACAACTGTTGAGACTCGTGAAGATCCATACAAAGGAGAATCCTGCTGATATGTTGACAAAAGTGGTGACTCGAGAGAAGCTAAAGTTATGCAGAGACATAACCGGAATGTGTTTTCCCTGTATACGGCTGGAGGGGGAAAATTGATAACTTCCAGCCGTAATCTAGTATCTTCTAGATGCCACTAGATGTCTCCATTCTAGCCCGCAATCTAGAAGATACTAGGTATTCAAAGTTGACGATTTTGACTATCGATATGGAGGTAGCAAAATTGAAAACTATTACGGCTAGCCACCATTTTTTTGCGTTCACACCATCCCGTTCACACTTTTCCACCTCCTCAAAATTTTCTTATAAATAGAGGTGGAAACCTTCATTTGTAAATCATTTAGAAAAGTGTAATCACACCTAGTTCGTGTGTGTGAGTTAAAGTGTAATCCTAACCAAGAGTGAATACATCCCTAGAGAGTGGTGAGAATTTCTAGTGTGTTAGTTTGAGAGTGTTTTTTATTTTTTGAGTTTTGTAATACTCTGTAAACTATTCTTGTGAGTAATAGAGTTATTTTCTCTCAAATTTGTGTACCAACATCCAGACGATCCCTTATTAATCACAACAGATTTGGGGTTCACGAAAATCTCAAGTAATATCGTTTTTTTATAAATCTGTTATTTCATTCAGGGTTTTTGCTCTTTTTTCAGACTTTTATGATTTGTAGATGATTTTTCATATATCTGTTATTTCAATTAGGGTTTTTTCTATTTTTAAATTTGTTTTTCTATTTATTCCTATGAAATTACAACTTATGCTTCTGGTATTTGTTATTCGAGAGGTTTCCCGTTCATTGGAAGTTATAATATTGTGGGTATGTTTTTCCTCTTATTTTATATTTGTTTTGTGGTACTTAGTTATCTTTTTATTCTTTTATGACCGTAGTATTGTGCACATTTTGGGCGGATGTTGTATCTATAACAACCCTCATATTTCCATACCTGAATTGACTAATTTGACTATAGGGTTGTTATCCATACGTAATATATAATTAAATTTGACATTGATCAAATATTTATTTTTAGTCGACACTTTTTGTTAACTAAAGTTTACACTAATTATATAAAATAACTTTAGTTAATATTAATATTAATGCGTATTATATTTAAAACTATATGAAACATAATTATTAATTAAATGATAAGTTATTTTAATCATTATATATATATATATATTTTTAGCTTATAAAAAAAAGAGATTTTTTTATAAATTAAATAATGAGCCCATGAATTTTGACTAAATATTTTCAAAAACAAAAACTTATTAAAAACATTTTTAACATGTTTTTATTTTTTGTCAAAATTGGCACCTTTATTTTATTTATATTTTTTCTTTTCACCAACCATTTTTTTCCTATAAATACCCACTTTCATTTCATAAAAACTTGTATCAAATCTTTAGAAAAACTCTCTCACAAACTTGGGAAAGTACTTGAGGTATTTTCTATATTTTTTATCGAATTGTTTTTAATTTTTTGTATATTCTTTAAAAATTCAAATTTAATATATATAAATTATTTTTAGATGTTATAATTAGTATTATAAGTATTATGATGTATAAAAATAATTTTGATAATTTATGGAATATTATTTATAATTAAATACGAAATATGTAGTATTTAAAATTAAAAACAATATAAAATTCGTAATAAATTATTAAACAGTAATAAAAATAATTAAATTTTTTTTTGAGATTATTATACTTTTATAATCAAGTGAAAATTATAAAAATTAAATAAATGGGACGATTATTATTTAAAAAGAATTTACTTTTGCATTATTCTAAATCGAGAGAAATAATAAAAAAAATACAAAATAAATACAAATGTGTATTAAATATTTTTATAAAATTTTTATATGATTAGTAGTATCACTAGATACTTTAAAAAAATATAAAAATTAATTATAAATTATTTTTCCTATTTATTTAATTATAGGCCGATTAAAATGGTTAAATAATTAGAAAACATTAAATAAATAATATTTTGATATACAATTTGATTTAATAATTTTTATAACATTTTTACATAATATAGAACCTGTAAAAAATATAAAATTATTTATTTAGGTCGATTTAATATTTATTACCTAATTAAATTTGATTAATATAAACCGAGTATATATATATAAAGAAAAGTGGGAA
The DNA here is from genome assembly GCF_046630445.1 of Rutidosis leptorrhynchoides. Lineage (NCBI taxonomy): Eukaryota > Viridiplantae > Streptophyta > Magnoliopsida > Asterales > Asteraceae > Rutidosis > Rutidosis leptorrhynchoides. The sequence continues at coordinate 10,912,200 of NC_092341.1, forward strand.
ATAAATACAAAAACTTGATAAAATTATTTTTATAAAATATCCTAATGAATTGTATAATTAACTAAGTTTATAAAAATTATAAATATAATATTTAATGAATTAATATTCGAATTAACATATATTAGTATGATTTTCGATTAACATAAGTATATTACATATACTAAATTAATATTATTATTATAACTTACGATTAATAACTAAGTATACTATATAATAAAGTATAATGTAAGTTAATAACAATACATTATTAATAAACACTTATTTTATAACTATACTAATTTAATAATAATAACTTATAGTATATAATATAAGATAATAAAATTGTTAATACATTAATAAATATAATATAACATATATAATAACATATAAACCTAAAGTGAAGGTTAATCAAAGATAATGTACAATTCATGTGAACTTCATCGCTACTTACGGTCGTAAGTGAATGATGTCTAGGTTGCCATTTATGGGTAAGCTTGTGGATCTCGAATGCCATGACTTAGATTCTGGTCAAGAGTCCTGGGCCCCCGGTTACATCTGGTCATTCCTGAATTATTTGATAGAAACGAAGTTTGAGTAACGTTGTACAACGTCTTGCTAAAGATTAACCCGAACTTTCTAAAATTGGAAAATTACTATAAGTGGAAACTTTCCATAAATAGTAACCTTCCAAAAATGGAAATTCTTTAGTGAACCATTACTATCAATATAGTACTATATACTATTGTCTGTTAGGCAATGTCTGATATACGTTCTATCTCTAGGTTGAGATCTCGGTCACGTCCTTCCGTTCAATTCTTTCGTGGAATACTCTTTTGTGCTACTAAGGTGAACTTCATAGCCCCATTTTTACTATTTCATAACTGTTTACAACTTGGGGTGAGACACATGCTTGCTTTTAAACTGTTTTACGCTTAGACACAAGTACTCAACTGTTAACTATGCTGTCTTGCTTTGATTCATGCTAAATCCCTACCGTAATATCGTTAATTGCTACATATAAATGCAAACTTAATTATTGTGAGTAGGCCTATTGAGAGTAACGTCTCTAACCATTCTACCGTTGGTCTTTGGTTACATAATAATGATTCCACGACACTAACAGTACAAGGTGTCATAGGCTAAACTTGTTTAGTAGCGATATTACAAAATGTAGCAACACTTTTAGATTGATATTTCTATATCAATCAACTTTAAACTAAATCTTTTGGTCTAAAACTTTGGATATTATTTATAAACCTGTGAATTTCACTCAACCTTTTTGGTTGACACTTTAAGCATGTTTTGTCTCAGGTGATGATTGAGCTAGCTGTTTGCAACTTTGTGATGATAGATTTGATGCTTGCATGGAGTCCACATTGCATATTATATTTTATTTCATAAACATTTATTTTACGTTTTAATAATAATGTAAACATGTATTACTGCTTCCGTTGTTTTATTAACAAAGGTTTTATTTAAAAAGTCTCATATAGAGTCGTTCTCGTTTATACAACTGTGTTATGATATGATTGGTCACAATTACCCCTGATCCATTTTGGGGGGTGTGACAGATTGGTATCAGAGCAGGTTGTTGTAGAGAACCAGGATTGCATTTTATGTGTGCCTTATACAATTAGGTACCTTAGCAATGTAGGACTACAACTTCCTTTGACTATAGTGCCTTTAATTGTTGCCTTTAACTGTTAAATGCTACACTATACTTTAGAAACGTTACTTATCTTAGAATGCCAAGCCAATCTAAGAACTCTGCTCATTCTCCTAAGTACAATTCAATTTCGCCACCACATTTAAATGCGACACCGTTCTAGACATTTCTATGTCATTTATCATGGTTTTGTGTATTACATATGTATTACATGAAATATTATCCATAAATTTTTGAAACTCCTATATTTGTTACTATTCATACTCAAACGTATATAACTCCCTGTTATATCACGTACCTATATGCTTTATGCCTTTATGCATCAGTTTGCGAACCGAAAAATGTCATTGAGTTATCGAGAATCTCAAAGACATTATAATGTCATCACTACTCATATTCATTACTTTTATACCTTTTATTTCTCGTTATTGAATTGTCTTGACGGATGGCGTCTACGAAACTCTAGAATGGAAGGGTTTGGATTACCGATTTAAAGGATCCTATAGCTCAAGCCCCTAGACCTGAATAGGCCATTAAGAATTGAAAGTCTTTAATCGAAAGATTATCAGATTACATACTTATAATTTTATGATCTCGACACGTCATACTGCTATTATTGGATTATAGACACATCATATCTTATTATATCTTATCATATCTATCTTAATAAACTTTGTCTAACACTTTTCCTAAATTTCCTCCGTAAATTACGAAAATCTTTTTGCTATATATACGTATATCAAGAAGACAAATATATCATTCAATATTCAACACTCATCTCATAACAAAAACCCTTATTCCGATCAGATAATATGGATTTCTCACTTGATTCCTCGAACTCCTCGAGCTCCAATAGCAGTGTAACCGGAATGAACCAACCAATTAGTCATCATCTATTTTAGATGAATTGGGGATGGGTTAGTAGTAAACTTAATCAATGGAGACAAGAAGAAGGTGATCCCTTCCACCAACCGAATTCACCTATTGGTGAAGAACCTGAAGCACTTACCGGCGAACCCGTTCGGAACACTATTTTCACCCTCATTTCTAGGGTATCCAGTCACGAATATATAATATCTAAAATTCTAGATCTTATTCATCCACTTGTCCGAACCGCCAATCACCCTGGAATAATAGAAGAAGACAATGAGCTTCGTGCTCGAGTGGTGGCTCTGGAGAATATGGTGCGAAACCTACGAGCACCAGCAGCAGCACCAGCAGCATAACCAGCATCACCACCAGTACCAACAGCATCACCACCAACAGCATCAGCTTCACCAACAACAAACACCATAATCTGTACCTCGGATATCAACATCATACGCCCCATAGATACCAAGGAATATTAGTAATAATGAGTTAAGATGTATTGACTCATTCTTCCTGAAAATTATATATGTATACTTTATATATATATGGTTTGGAACAATAATAAATCTTTTCATATTAAGCTATTACGTGTGAATCTTAACTAGTATGTACTACTTGGTTAATTCATATCACTAATATGCTATGATGTACATCCCTCGTTAATGACTTAATAATCGTTAATCACTGCTTCATCACAATAAACTCCATTTCATAATAAACTAAGTGTATTATTCAAATACATGTTTGGTTTTACACTTTCATTTTCGATGTACTCAAAAGTCTTTAGAAAACATCATTCGTGCCTTGTGAATTTCACAAGAATTCCACGAGCATCAACATCATATACCGAGGTATGTCAATAACAATGAACGATGGAGTATTAATTCATAACTTCATTAAAGAAAGATTCTGCGATGATTATGTAATCTCTCAAGTTTTGAAGATTATTTATTCTCGCTTCAACTGCAAATCAAATGAGTTTAATAGTATATTAACTCATTAAATCTATATTATACGTGAAGAATACATATATGAACGTATATCTTCATAAAGATTGTAATTAAAAATCCTTTTGTACAAACTGTTAATTGTGAAAATATTTTAACGGGTAGGTAAAACCCGAGAAATATTTATATCTCACATTAATATCTTACATTGTACATTCTTCAAATTCTGATTCAATAATTAGTAACTATACTACTTACATCCACATATGTATCCGTTCACTAAAGAACAACTATTTTCATACAAATTTAATTACCTATTCTGATTTGGACATATCAGAATCCAGTAAAGCTTTAGCAAGTGTAATCTTCCTAAAGATCACTATATTCATGAATTATATTCATTCGTATTCTATGAAAATTATCACATCAAACCACCGAAATTATCTTTCATTACTTTTGAAATCAACAACGCCTATTCATCAACCATTAGATCCGTTGACGATTACAATCAGTATTTAATCATCTAAAAACGAAATTTCTTGAAACCATCTCGGATTGATAACCGATGAATCAAATATGGCTGCATTAAATGCAGAGGAAACAGCAAAATTGTAGATGGTCTCAATGGCCAAAAGTTTGATTATAAAGAATGGTACGTTGAAAAAGCTCAAAAGAAAATTTGAAACTGAAAAACGGATTGAGCTAACCATGGAGGAGACCAAGGACAAATACAAGGACCAAACCCTATATTCAAAGAATCCAGGTAATTCTGGATCCGATGAAATCTTTAGAGAATATCTTGCTCCGAAGTTATGTTAAAAGCTTGCGGGAAATTTTTCTTCATCAACCTTCGATCTTAGAAATTCCAAAATGTCGTTATAAATATCCTCTATATTTCTGAAGATATTTTCATAACAATTCTTGTCCACAATTAAGTATCTCTTTACGATATCTTTATAAAGGAAACTATTTTAGTTTCTATATTCAGTAAAATTCAAGCTTAAATTATAAATATTTTGAAGAAATGTTGGAAATTGAAGAATGAGTTAGTATAATATAATGACGTCAGGCCAACGTGATTATATTACAGTAAGTCATGCTAAATTTTTAATGGAAGATGATGATTCATAGACTTTATAATCATCATTTGCCATGTTACACGACTCTTACATTCTACTTAATCTCTGAACATATCAAGAACATATATTCTTGATAGTTCTATCCTTAGTAATTCTGGTAATTTACCAAATCAAATCGTGATATTATGCTTAGAACATTAGGTTCATTCGAAACTTCATACCTACAAATTCTGGACCATTACTCGCTTAACTTAGAGTCGAGAGCAGAATAAAAAGGTAAAGAGCTCCGACATATAAGGAAAAATCAAAGCTCGATATCAAAACGGAAATTACAAATCGTGTATATCAATGCGTATAGCAACATAAAGACACGGGAGAATTAAAAACAGTATAACCCCAAGAGCATAGTAGAAGTAAATAGATTCCTCTGGTGGTAAAAGAAAAAGAAGCATGACTACATATATGGTCAATATAATAACAAGTATCAATACGGGATTGAGCATATTAACAAATTTTTTGGAAATATGAATCTGGGAAGAAAGTATAGAAGTGGTGAAGATAATGAAACGGAAGAAGCTAATTTATAGCAAAATTTCCAAACACAGCAATCGAGGCAATTCACCGCATTTAATCAAAGAAATCCCAAAATTCCGTAAATACCGGAGAATCAAATCTTATAGATTATGAAGATTTCCTTTAATCCCTTGAATTCCGGAAATCAATCGTGACTACGTCAAAAGTTAAGTCAAACATTTAATTTACTCATTCACTCTTTTACGATAGCTTCGTTTATACTCTTCCTATAATCGAATCATTTTATCCATATTATTCAATAGTGATAAAACTTTATTCTTCAACTTATATTCATCATTTCAATATTCTTGTTGTAAACAATGATGATCTCTATCAAACTTCATAACTATAATTTTCATGAACTACTCTCTGTTTTGTCTACCCTAATATTGTGGCATAACCACTCAAGGTTTTAAATGAGCTCGATATTATTCATAACACATTTTATATATCCAATTTACTAAAATGACTTGTATAACATCATCATTTTGAATGATCTCCTCATTAATAATAAAATGCACTTTGTAGAAGAACTTGTAGAAATTATGGTTTGTATGATTTTAATTCTTGAAACAGAACAATATTCTATCTGTTGGAATTCACGCAAGGCCCCGAACATACCTGGGAACGTGAAAACCAAATAAAACGTAAATATCCTCGTCTATGTACGAACAACACCGATTAATGGAAACAACTAAATTTCGGGACGAAATTTCTTTTAAAGGGTAGGTACTATAACAACCCTCATATTTCCATACCTGAATTGAATAATTTGACTATAGGGTTGTTATCCATACGTAATATATAATTAAATTTGACATTGATCAAATATTTATTTTTAGTCAACACTTTTTGTTAACTAAAGTTTACACTAATTATATAAAATAACTTTAGTTAATATTAATATTAATGCGTATTACATTTAAAACTATATGAAATATAATTATTAATTAAATGATAAGTTATTTCAATCATTATATATATATTTTTAGCTTATAAAAAAAGAGATTTTTTTATAAATTAAATAATGAGCCCATGAATTTTGACTAAATATTTTCAAAAACAAAACCTTATTAAAAAGATTTTTAACATGTTTTTATTTTTTGTCAAAATTGACACCTTTATTTTATTTATATTTTTTCTTTTCACCAACCATTTTTTCCTATAAATACCCACTTCCATTTCATAAAAACTTGTATCAAATCTTTGAAAAAACTCTCTCACAAACTTGGGAAAGTACTTGAGGTATTTTCTATATTTTTTATCGAATTGCTTTTATTTTTTTGTATATTCTTTAAAAATTCAAATTTAATATATATAAATTATTTTTACATGTTATAATTAGTATTATAAGTATTATGATGTATAAAAATAATTTTTATAATTTATGGAATATTATTTATAATTAAATACGAATTATGTAGTATTTAAACATAAAAACAATATAAAATTCGTAATAAAATATTAAACAGTAATAAAAATAATTAAATTTTTTTGAGATTATTATAATTTTATAAACAAGTGAAAATTATAAAAATTAAATAAATGGGATGATTATTATTTAAAAAGAATTTACTTTTGCATTATTCTAAACCGAGAGAAATATTAAAAAAAATACAAAATAAATACAAACGTGTATTAAATATTTTTATAAAATTTTTATATGATTAGTAGCATCACTAGATACTTTAAAAAAATAAAAAAATTAATTTTAATTTATTTTTCCTATTTATTTAATTATAGGCCGATTACAATGGTTAAATAATTAGAAAACATTAAATAAATAATATTTTGATATAAAATTTGATTTAATAATTTTTATAACATTTTTACATAATATAGAACCTGTAAAAAATATAAAATTATTTATTTAGGTCGATTTAATATTTATTATCTAATTAAATTTGATTAATATAAACCGAGTATATATATAAAGAAAAGTGGGAAATAAATACAAAAACTTGATAAAATTATTTTTATAAAATATCCCACTGAATTGTATAATTAACTAAGTTTATAAAAATTATAAATATAATATTTAATGAATTAATACTCGAATTAACATATATTAGTATGATTTTCGATTAACATAAGTATATTACATATACTAAATTAATATTATTATTATAACTTACGGTTAATAACTAAGTATACTATATAATAAAGTATAATGATTATAATGTAAGTTAATAATAATACATTATTAATAAACATTTATTTTATAACTATACTAATTTAATAATAATAACTTATAGTATATAATATAAGATAATCAAATTGTTAATACATTAATAAATATAATATAACATATATAATAACATATAAACCTAAAGTGAAGGTTAATTAAAGATAATGTACAATTCATGTGAACTTCATCGCTACTCACGGTCGTAAGTGAATGATGTCTAGGTTGCCATTTATGGGTAAGCTTGTGGATCTCGAATGCCATGAATTAGATTCTGGTCAAGAGTCCTGGTCCCCCGGTTACATCTGGTCATTCCTGACTTATTTAATAGCAACGAAGTTTGAGTAATGTTGTACAACGTATTGCTAAAGATTAACCCGAACTTTCTAAAATTGGAAAATTACTATAAGTGGAAACTTTCCATAAATAGTAACCTTCCGAAAATGGAAATTCTTTAGTGAACCATTACTATCAATATAGTACTATATACTATTGTCTGTTAGGCAATGTCTGATCATACGTTCTATCTCTAGGTTGAGATCTCGGTCACGTCCTTCCATTCAATTCTTTCGTGGAATACTCTTTTGTGCTACTAAGGTGAACTTCATAGCCCCATTTTTACTATTTCATAACTGTTTACAACTTGGGGTGAGACACATGCTTGCTTTTAAACTGTTTTACGCTTAGACACAAGTACTCAACTGTTAACTATGTTGTCTTGCTTTGATTCATGCTAAATCCCTACCGTAATATCGTTAATTGCTACATATAAATGCAAACTTAATTATTGTGAGTAGGCCTATTGAGAGTAACGTCTCTAACCATTCGACCGTTGGTCTTTGGTTACATAATAATGATTCCATGACACTGACAGTACAAGGTGTCAAAGGGTAAACTTGTTTAGTAGCGATATTATAAAATGCAGCAACACTTTTAGATTGATATTTCTATATCAATCAACTTTAAACTAAATTTTGTGGTCTAAAACTTTGGATATTATTTATAAACCTGTGAATTTCACTCAACCTTTTTGATTGACACTTTAAGCATGTTTTGTCTCAGGTGATGATTGAGCTAGCTGTTTGCAACTTTGAATTGATAGATTTGATGATTGCATGGAGTCCACATCGCATATTATATTTTAGTTCATAAACATTTATTTTACGTTTTAATAATAATGTAAACATGTATTACTGCTTCCGCTGTTTTATTAACAAAGGTTTTATTTAAAAAGTCTCATATAGAGTCGTTCTCGTTTATACAACTGTGTTATGATATGATTGGTCACAATTACCCCTGGTCCATTTTGGGGGGTGTGACAGTATCGCCTGCAACTGATTCATCCTGTTTACAGTTGCCTACGATTGCAGCTGAAGGTACGATTGTTGTTCTTTTCTCAATTGGTGGTTATGTGTGATTGTAGTTGTCTTGGTTATGTGGTATGGCTGAATGTTGATATTTTGTTTTTATTTCTGTTATTTGTTGGGCAGGGGTGATTACTTACTATAGTGACGTGGGTGAGTGTGAGTGTGTTTGTAGTTTTTGCGGTGCCGTCTTTTTGGTACGAAGAACGATTATGATATTTTTCAAGTTTATGTCATTACTTAAAAGCTATGTAGGCGGATTTTTTAACCTGTCTGCGACTGGTCGTGCGGATGTAGTTGCTAGAGTATTTCATATGAAGGTGAAGGAGTTCGTTTCCCTTTTAAAAGAAGAACCTTTGATCATTACAAAGCTGGTATGTCTTCCTTTTTTACTGAATTCTATTTTCGAGTGTATTAGTATCTAACCGTGTAGGTGGTTAACATATTTTGGTACATTTGTTATTTAGTTTTTTTGTGTAACTTATTTAGTTACTAGATAATATGTATTTGTATCCAAGTAGTATTAATGCTTATGTATCCTTAGTAAGATGTTTGGTATATGCTATTTTATATGTTTCTGGGCTGTCAATTACCTGGTGTATTGTTTCAAGTGTAAATCTCCAAGTGACAGGTTAAAATGGTCCTTTTTAGTTTTGTGATTTACATTATTAAAAGTTTCTTTTTAAAAGGTTTATCAAGTGTGTAAAACGTCCCATTTTACATGATTAGCTTGAGGTTTATTAAGTTTTTTTTGTTAAAACGTAAGTCGAATAAGACTATATCCAAATGTAAGATGGGGCACTTAGTGTAACTTGTTGGAACTACGGTTAAGGAAAGCAAGTTGGTTGAAACCGAAATACTCTTTGTCCATTATTTTTATAGTTAACGTGTCAATTATGATTCACCCGCAATGAATAGTTATACTGAATACAATAGTTTAGGAAATTATATACTTAAAGCAATTTGGTTGCTGCTATGTATATTCCATGCTTCCCTTTTAGATTAGAAGTTTTGTTTATTTCAATTTAACCCATTTAGCTAAATTATATCCTAAATCTGTGTGTTCATCTTCAAAAGAAATTTCAAACCCTGAATCTGGGTGTTCATCTTCAAAAGAAAGGAGAAATGGTTGCTATTTGCGATTGCGATTAGTGTTTCGTTTACATTCGATGATATATGTGAACTGATGGTTGTTATATTTAGGGTCAGGGTTCCCGTGGACGAAGGTTTTTTCTGCCCGAACTGCCCAAGCTCTGGTATGTTTATTTTATCTTAGTTTTTGTGTTTGATCTTTGTATTAAAGGTTAAACAATGTTTTCCCAATTTCTTATGCAGTAAATAATTGAATAATATTGTTACAATTATGGATTTATGAATGGGGAAGTGTGGAGGCTATTTCTTGTAAAATGTATTTTTGCTTTTAAATGTCAGCATTGGTTATAAAGATCTATAAGCTTTTTGGGTCTGAATAAAAATGAAACTGCAACGGTACATAGTATCAAAGATCATAAGATATATAATTTGTGTGTTTTTATATGTATAAAGCTATAGAATTGAGAATTCTCAATAATAATCACAAATGTTTTTCAATTCAGGAGTGTGCCTATTAAATTTTTTTTGATTTGTAGAATTCGCAGAGAAATGTAGCTGTACTAGCTGAATTTTCTTCCATTATTGTTGCTGCCTCACTGAATCACATCATCATTTATCCCCAATTACTTTGCCTTCCCTTCGTCTTTTTGATTGGCAGACAAGCATTTATGGATTAAACAAAATATGTAATTAGTACCATTCTCATGTGTGCTTGATTCTTCAGATATGCGGTGATCATCCAAATACTTGATGCAAAAGTATGTGAGTTTAAAGAGAATGTTTGACTTTTAATTTCTCATTGAGACATCCTTTTACTTTACTGCCTTATGAAAAAATGCTCTTTAGGTACCAAAAAATAGATCAACCCATACCACTGTATCGCGATTATGAAAAGGCTTACAATGACTACAGGTCTGTATCGCGGGATTTTCTCCGAGTAGGATGGCAGCAGTGCATTAGCGGATAAAAATAGATCAACTCTTACTACTGATACTATTGAATGCTTATCAAAAAGGTAAGTCTATCGCGATTAGATTTTTGTTTTGAGATTGATCATCTAACTATTGCAACTTAAATTATTTTTTAGTGTAACTCACTTTTTATCTTTTCTATAATACCGCCATTCTTTTTAATTGCATATTAATTTCTCGAATAACCAGAATTTAGGAATTCTTTAAAACATGTGGCTAAAACTTCAAGTTTTTGTACCATTCCTTATATAGGATATTTGTGTTAAATTTTTATATATGTTGTTTAACTGCTTGGTTGTGTTTTTTGGAGCTTGGTAAAAATATGTCCAGTTTCTTAGAGCTACGGGCATGGCTTACTTTAGTTTCATGTTTTCTTTTTTTTTTTTTTTTGTTATTAGGGTAATTTAACTCACCTAAAGATAATTTGTTTTTGTTTTTGAACCGTTTATGTAGCTTCCTTCAATTATGAAATAAACATGAGTATCAAAGTTCTGATATTTTTTTCTTTCTTTTTTTAATAAATCGCAGCTCTTGAGGGATAACTTGGTTTAAGATTAGAGATCAAGAATTCAACTCTTCAAAAAGGACAAGTTTACTTCATTGTTTATGAATTGGTGTACTTGAATAAATAAAATAAGCGGATACACAGTTATATCAATAGATACAAAACACAAACAATTAAAGGTATTATGAATTTAGTTCATTGCTATATTTTATGAAACGGATTATTTGTACATTTCTTCATTCTGTTTGAAGGTATTCATTGTCAATTATTATTGGGATTAGAAGAAACGATACCAATGATGATTTGGGTAACGGGTGATATAAGTAGCTATATTCATATGTAGCAGTTCATGTTCTTGGCTGGGCAAACACACAGCCCATGAAAGTCAAAATTCAAACTACTACAATACATTAGGTTTGCCTCTATTGTCACTAAATACTAAATTAATATTAGGCCATCTAGCAAATACAACTCAATCTAAGACACGTGCTAATAACTACAATAAACTGAACTACAAGTTCAACAAAGCATTCAACCAACCACCATTCAGAAACTGATGTTAATTATGAGTCATGACTCTAAAGTGAGATTGTAAATTACTTTCTAAAATGAGTTTGCAAATAAATTGGCCATAAATCTAAAGAAGTTTATATCAAGTACATGTGATAATTTCAGCCCATTTAATATTTTGACCTGTTATAACCAAATGTCAATTTATTTTGAGGATGTCATCATGCATTGCCTTGATAAGACGTCAAGTAACAGTAAGTACAAACTCTTTAAATGAAGCTATAAACTTAACATTGAAACAACTAAAATTTGAAGCTTACAAACTTAAAACACCAATTAGTGATCTCGAGCCTTTCATAACATAAGCTACACTTATTTAATTTTAACCTCATAAGTCTAAAGCACTCCTTCCTTTTCAAACCTTATTATAATTATAAATATTTGAAGTTTTACTTTCTAAATCCCGCAAATTTGCTAGTATTAAACTAGTTACTTATGATATAAAAGTAATTGTTTTTAATTAATACTTATGATATATATTTATTATATCATTTAATAATTACATTATTATTTAATTATTCTTATAATTAAACTTATGATTAATAATACATTTATTATTAATGAAATACTTATGATAAGTATAAAACTTATGTTATGAGTTTATTATATCAAGACTTATAATAAAGGTTAATTATTTATTTATTTATTATAAGACTTAGTTATTATTTAATTATAATACAATTTAATTATTAAATACTTATGATTTAATAATTATATTAAAATACTTATGATATGTGTAACATTTCATAATTAATTCAAGATACTTATGTTATGATTAATAATTCGTTATTAATTAATAATACTTATGATATGATTAATATTTAATTAATTAATTAAATACTTATATCTGTTATATCATTTAAACTTATATTAACTTTATAATTTGATTTCATTCAATTAAACTTATGATATGACATGTTTATACAAATATTACTTTAAATAATATTATAACTTATATTATTAATTATTAATACTACGTATAATTTATACTTTAAATTTCAATGTTGACTAAGTTTGACCAAGGTTGACTTTTGAGTTGACTTTCGGTTGACTTTGACTTTTAGTTGACTTTTGTTGACTTTTCTAATTAAGAAAACTTTTCAAAGATAAAAACTTTCTAAAAATAGAAACTTTCCTAAAATAGAAACTTTCTAAAAATAGAAACTTTCTAAAAATAGAAACTTTCCTAAAATAGTAAGTTTTCAAAAATGGAAACTTGCTAAAAATAGAAACTTTCTAAAAATAGAAAGTACGTGTTATACGCTGTCTTGATCATACCGAATCATACCGAGTGATGTTCTATGCTTTACTACAACAAGTACTACGGTTATCATACTAAGACTTGACCTAAGTTAGTTATTTATATCGACCTGCTTTATTTTTAGGTCGGCGTTGTGGTCATTCTTGATCACTTTACTTTTGCTGTTCGCATTACTGATTCATTTGCTTTAAGGTGAGTTATAGTCCCGTTTTTCATACTATTTAAAGTATTTTTGGGATGAGATTACATACAAATTTTGTTTTACGTTTAGACACAAGTGGAAATAAATTTAAATTATTCACTATGAGTTGAACGAAAATATTCCCTAGTCTGGTAACTGTAATCGCTGGTTTCTACTGGTAAACGCGAATCCTATGGATAGATCTATCGGGCTTGACAGCCCATTTCGAGCTAGTCGCGCTAGCAATTTATAATCGGAATGTATTAGTACTTCGTTATTTTTGAAGATACACCTGTTCAGTGTATATTGCTGTTTGGTAAGGGTATGGAAATGGTTAAGTGGTTACCAGGTGACCCATGGATTAATGGAATAATACTTTCATGTTTTCTAACATTTGAAATCTTGTGGTCTAAAGTTTATACGTTATTTAAAACCTATAATTCACTCAACATTTTTGTTGACAGTTTACTCGCATGTTTTCTCAGGTACTTGATTATTTGGCTTCCGCTGTGCTTAGAAAGTCTGCATATTGTATTGACAGGTTTTGATAAACATTCAAACTTGCATTCTGTTTTAATACATTATTGTGGGTGTTTGTTGACTTTTTGTTGGTCAACTTTTGGTTAAGTATTTATGTTGGTTTTTCTAAATTTACATATTTTGGTAGGTTTCCTTTATAGGAAGTCATTTTTAAATAAAGAATGCAATGTTATTTATTAAATTCATTTAGAGTTATGATCAAGTTGTGGGACCAAATGACGGAGCCAATAAGGATACTTGACGGGTCGTCATAAAACCGTATATGCATACAATGTCATTCCATACAAACTTTTTAACGTTTTCACCCGTTATCCGTGCTAACACCTTTGCCTCTACCCACTTAGTGAAAAAGTCAATTGCAACCACCAAAAACCTTGCATTACCAATACTCCTTGGGAATGGTCCCACTATATCAATTGCCCACTTACAAAATGACCATGCAGACAAAACTGAAATTAAGTCATACTTTGGCAAACGCTGAACGGTCCTATGCCGCTGACATGCATCACATACTTTGATTGTTTCTGTTGTATCCCTATAAATTGTTTGCCAAAAATATCCTTGCCTCATGATTCCTGCCACAACGGTTCTATAGCCAGAATGCTATGCACATAAACCCTCATGCATCTCTTTCACCACAACTACAGCTTGTTGTGGTGTAAAACACCACAAATTTGGACCAGTGAAAGATTTTCTATAGAGCACACCATTCTCCAATACATAAAGCGGAGCACTTACCTTTATCCGCCTTGCTTCCGTGACGTCGTTTGGTAGTGTTCCGCCCTACAAATACTTCACATAAGGAGTCATCCAGCATGATCCTCCTTCCACGACTGTTGCTACTACCACTTGTTCATCAATCGATTTATCTTTCAAAACCTCCACCAAAACTTTATTATGCAAATGATCAAACGTTAATGTGGCTAATTTGCTCAACACGTCTGCTTTTTGTTCTTATTTTTTGATATTTGCACAACCTCTAAAGTTTCAAAATTCTTAGAAATCTTTTCAACCAATTGTAAATATTGCTTCATTGATATATCTTTTGCTTCAAACGCTCCATTTACTTATTGTGCAACAATCTGAGAATCCACATAGTCACATAAATGTTTTATTCCCATCTCAGACGCTATGCGGAGGCCGGAGAGCAACGCCTCATACTCTGCTTAATTGTTAGATGCATAAAAACAAAACTTAGGTGTATACGTACGTTCTTCTCCCTCTGGGCTTGTAAGTACCAGTCCTGCACCTACTCTGTAACATCCCGCCTTTTTCCGTTTACTTATTTAAAGTCCATTATATATTTATAATGAAATGTCCCGTTCTTATTGATTAAAAACGTTCCATATTAATTGATTTCGTTGCGAGGTTTTGACCTCTATATGAGACGTTTTTCAAAGACTGCATTCATTTTTAAAACAAACCATAACCTTTATTTCATACATAAAGGTTTAAAAAGCTTTACGTAGATTATCAAATAATGATAATCTAAAATATCCTGTTTACACACGACCATTACATAATGGTTTACAATACAAATATGTTACATCGAAATTAGTTTCTTGAATGCAGTTTTTACACAATATCATACAAACATGGACTCCAACTCTTGTCCTTATTTTAGTATGCAACAGCGGAAGCTCTTAATATTCACCTGAGAATAAACATGCTTTAAACGTCAACAAAAATGTTGGTGAGTTATAGGTTTAACCTATATATATCAAATCGTAACAATAGACCACAAGATTTCATATTTCAATACACATCCCATACATAGAGATAAAAATCATTCATATGGTGAACACCTGGTAACCGACATTAACAAGATGCATATATAAGAATATCCCCATCATTCCGGGACACCCTTCGGATATGATATAAATTTTGAAGTACTAAAGCATCCGGTACTTTGGATGGGGTTTGTTAGGCCCAATAGATCTATCTTTAGGATTCGCGTCAATTAAGGTGTCTGTTCCCTAATTCTTAGATTACCAGACTTAATAAAAAGGGGCATATTTGATTTCGATAATTCAACCATAGAATGTAGTTTCACGTACTTGTGTCTATTTTGTAAATCATTTATAAAACCTGCATGTATTCTCATCCCAAAAATATTAGATTTTAAAAGTGGGACTATAACTCACTTTCACAGATTTTTACTTCGTCGGGAAGTAAGACTTGGCCACTGGTTGATTCACGAACCTATAACAATATATACATATATATCAAAGTATGTTTAAAATATATTTACAACACTTTTAATATATTTTGATGTTTTAAGTTTATTAAGTCAGCTGTCCTCGTTAGTAACCTACAACTAGTTGTCCAATGTTAGATGTACAGAAATAAATCAATAAATATTATCTTTAATCAATCTACGGCCCAGTGTATACGTATCTCAGTATTGATCACAACTCAAACTATATATATTTTGGAATCAACCTCAACCCTGTATAGCTAACTCCAACATTCACATATAGAGTGTCTATGGTTGTTCCGAAATATATATAGATGTGTCGACATGATAGGTCGAAACATTGTATACGTGTCTATGGTATCTCAAGATTACATAATATACAATACAAGTTGATTAAGTTATGGTTGGAATAGATTTGTTACCAATTTTCACGTAGCTAAAATGAGAAAAATTATCCAATCTTGTTTTACCCATAACTTCTTCATTTTAAATCCGTTTTGAGTGAATCAAATTGCTATGGTTTCATATTGAACTCTATTTTATGAATCTAAACAGAAAAGTATAGGTTTATAGTTGGAAAAATAAGTTACAAGCCGTTTTTGTAAAGGTATTCATTTCAATCGAAAGAACGACGTCTAGATGACCATTTTAGAAAACATACTTCCACTTTGAGTTTAACCATAATTTTTGGATATAGTTTCATGTTCATAATAAAAATCATTTTCTCAGAATAACAACTTTTAAATCAAAATTTATCATAGTTTTTAATTAACTAACCCAAAACAGCCCGCGGTGTTACTACGACGGCGTAATTCCGGTTTTACGGTGTTTTTCGTGTTTCCAGGTTTTAAATCATTAAGTTAGCATATCATATAGATATAGAACATATGTGTAGTTAATTTTAAAAGTCAAGTTAGAAGGATTAACTTTTGTTTGCGAACAAGTTTAGAATTAACTAAACTATGTTCTAGTGATTACGAGTTTAAACCTTCGAATAAGATAGTTTTATATATATGAATCGAATGATGTTATGAACATCATTACTACCTCAAGTTTAGTAGGTAAACCTACTGGAAGTGACAAGAAATGATCTAGCTTCAAAGGATCTTGGATGGCTTGAAAGTTCTTAAAGTAGGATCATGACACAAAAACAAGTTCAAGTAAGATTTTTACTCGAATTAAGATAGTTTATAGTTATAGAAATTGAATCAAAGTTTGAATATGAATATTACCTTGAATAAGAAAGATAACCTACTGTATATAACAAAGGTTTTTTGATCTTAGATGATTACTTGGAATGGATTAGAAAGCTTGGAAGTAAATTAGTAAACTTGAAGGGATTTTTGAAGTGTTCTTGAAGTGTTCTTCCTATGATGATTATAGCTTGATTCTTGAAGTGATTTTTGATGAAGATGATGATTAACTACTGGAAAAATACGTTCATAATAGTGTGTGTGTGTGTTGAGAGAGAATTAGAAAGAGAATTGAAAGTGAAATGGAGTGAATGATGAGTGGTAATTGGTGGGTGGTGAGTGGGGTTAAAAGGAGTTCTAGTTAGTTGACTAGCTCATGGTAGAAGTTAAAATTGATTAGTCATACATGACATAATCAAGAGTGGAATCCCATGCTAGTTCCTATTGGTATATACTCATAGTAAGTACGTTTTGAAGCTATGTATAATACGGGTAAGAATACGACTAGAATTCTTGATGAAAGAAAAGAATGGAAAGGTAACTGTAACCATTTTTGTTAAGTATGAGTGTTTTGATATATGTCTTGAAGTCTTCCAAAAGTATTTTAATACATCTAATTACACTACATGTATATACATTTTAACTGAGTCGTTAAGTCATCGTTAGTCGTTACATGTAAGTGTTGTTTTGAAACCTTTAAGTTAACGATCTCAATTAATGTTGTTAACCCATTGTTTATTATATCTAATGAGATGTTAAATTATTATATTATCATGATATTATGATATATTAATATATCTTAATATGATATATATATACATTTAAATGTCGTTACAACGATAATCGTTACATATATGTCTCGTTTCAAAATCCTTAAGTTAGTAGTCTTGTTTATATGTATATAACTCATTGTTAATATACTTATGGAGATACTTACTTATCATAATCTCATGTTAACCATATGTATATCCATATATATATCGTCATGTCGTTTTTACAAGTTTTAACGTTCGTGAATCGCCGGTCAACTTGGGTGGTCAATTGTCTATATGAAACATATTTCAATTAATCAAGTCTTAACAAGTTTGATTGCTTAACATGTTGGAAACATTTAATCATGTAAATATCAATCTCAATTAATATATATAAACATGGAAAAGTTCGGGTCACTACAGTACCTACCCGTTAAATAAATTTCGTCCCGAAATTTTAAGCTGTTGAAGGTGTTGACGAATCTTCTGGAAATAGATGCGGGTATTTCTTCTTCATCTGATCTTCACGCTCCCAGTTGAACTCGGGTCCTCTACGAGCATTCCATCGAACCTTAAAAATTGGTATCTTGTTTTGCTTAAGTCTTTTAACCTCACGATCCATTATTTCGACGGGTTCTTCGATGAATTGAAGTTTTTCATTGATTTGGATTTCATCTAACGGAATAGTGAGATCTTCTTTAGCAAAACATTTCTTCAAATTCGAGACGTGGAAAGTGTTATGTACAGCCGCGAGTTGTTGAGGTAACTCAAGTCGGTAAGCTACTGGTCCGACACGATCAATAATCTTGAATGGTCCAATATACCTTGGATTTAATTTCCCTCGTTTACCAAATCGAACAACGCCTTTCCAAGGTGCAACTTTAAGCATGACCATCTCTCCAATTTCAAATTCTATATCTTTTCTTTTAATGTCAGCGTAGCTCTTTTGTCGACTTTGGGCGGTTTTCAACTGTTGTTGAATTTGGATGATCTTCTCGGTAGTTTCTTGTATAATCTCCGGACCCGTAATTTGTCTATCCCCCACTTCACTCCAACAAATCGGAGACCTGCACTTTCTACCACAAAGTGCTTCAAATGGCGCTATCTCAATGCTTGAATGGTAGCTGTTGTTGTAGGAAAATTCTGCTAACGGTAGATGTCGATCCCAACTGTTTCCGAAATCAATAACACATGCTCGTAGCATGTCTTCAAGCGTTTGTATCGTCCTTTCGCTCTGCCCATCAGTTTGTGGATGATATGCAGTACTCATGTCTAGACGAGTTCCTAATGCTTGCTGTAATGTCTGCCAGAATCTTGAAATAAATCTGCCATCCCTATCAGAGATAATAGAGATTGGTATTCCATGTCTGGAGACGACTTCTTTCAAATACAGTCGTGCTAACTTCTCCATCTTGTCATCTTCTCTTATTGGCAGGAAGTGTGCTGATTTGGTGAGACGATCAACTATTACCCAAATAGTATCAAAACCACTTGCAGTCCTTGGCAATTTAGTGATGAAATCCATGGTAATGTTTTCCCATTTCCATTCTGGGATTTCGGGTTGTTGAAGTAGACCTGATGGTTTCTGATGCTCAGCTTTGACCTTAGAACACGTCAAACATTCTCCTACGTATTTAGCAACATCGGCTTTCATACCCGGCCACCAAAAATGTTTCCTGAGATCCTTGTACATCTTCCCCGTTCCAGGATGTATTGAGTATCTGGTTTTATGAGCTTCTCTAAGTACCATTTCTCTCATATCTCCAAATTTTGGTACCCAAATCCTTTCAGCCCTATACCGGGTTCCGTCTTCCCGAATATTAAGATGCTGCTCCGATCCTTTGGGTATTTCATCCTTTAAATTTCCTTCTTTTAAAACTCATTGTTGCGCCTCCTTTATTTGAGTAGTAAGGTTATTATGAATCATTATATTCGTAGATTTTACTCGAATGGGTTCTCTGTCCTTCCTGCTCAAGGCATCGGCTACCACATTTGCCTTCCCCGGGTGGTAACGAATCTCAAAGTCGTAATCATTCAATAATTCAATCCACCTACGCTGCCTAATATTCAGTTGTTTCTGATTAAATATGTGTTGAAGACTTTTGTGGTCGGTATATATAATACTTTTGACCCCATATAAGTAGTGCCTCCAAGTCTTTAATGCAAAAACAATCGCGCCTAATTCCAAATCATGCGTCGTATAATTTTGTTCGTGAATCTTCAATTGTCTAGACGCATAAGCAATCACCTTCGTTCGTTGCATTAATACACAACCGAGACCTTGCTTTGATGCATCACAATAAATCACAAAATCATCATTCCCTTCAGGCAATGACAATATAGGTGCCGTAGTTAGCTTTTTCTTCAATAACTGAAACGCTTTCTCTTGTTCATCATTCCATTCAAATTTCCTCCCTTTATGCGTTAATGCAGTTAAGAGTTTTGCTATTCTGGAAAAGTCTTGGATGAACCTTCTGTAGTAACCAGCTAGTCCTAAAAACTGGCGTATGTGTTTTGGAGTTTTCGGGGTTTCCCACTTTTCAACAGTTTCTATCTTTGCCGGATCCACCTTAATACCTTCTTTGTTCACTATGTGACCGAGGAATTGAACTTCTTCCAACCAAAATGCACACTTTGAAAACTTAGCGTACAATTCTTCCTTCCTCAATACTTCTAACACCTTTCTCAAATGTTCACCGTGTTCTTGGTCATTCTTTGAGTAAATAAGTATGTCATCAATGAAAACAATGACAAACTTGTCAAGGTATGGTCCACACACTCGGTTCATAAGGTCCATGAACACAGCTGGTGCATTAGTTAAACCAAACGGCATGACCATAAACTCGTAATGACCGTAACGTGTTCTGAAAGCAGTCTTTAGAATATCATCTTCTTTCACCCGCATTTGATGATACCAGGAACGTAAGTCAATCTTTGAATAAACAGACGAGCCTTGTAGTTGATCAAATAAGTCGTCGATTCTCGGTAGTGGGTAGTGGTTCTTGATGGTAAGTTTGTTCAACTCTCGGTAGTCGATACACAACCTGAATGTACCATCTTTCTTCTTGACAAACAAAACAGGAGCTCCCCACGGTGATGTGCTTAGTCGAATGAAACCACGCTCTAAAAGTTCTTGTAATTGGCTTTGCAGTTCTTTCATCTCGCTGGGTGCGAGTCTGTAAGGAGCACGAGCTATTGGTGCAGCTCCTGGTACAAGATCTATTTGAAATTCAACGGATCGATGTGGGGGTAATCCCGGTAATTCTTTCGGAAATACATCGGGAAATTCTTTTACAATGGGAACATCATTGATGCTCTTTTCTTCAGTTTGTACTTTCTCGACGTGTGCTAGAACAGCATAGCAACCTTTTCTTATTAGTTTTTGTGCCTTCAAATTACTAATAAGATGTAGCTTCGTGTTGCCCTTTTCTCCGTACACCATTAAGGGTTTTCCTTTTTCTCGTATAATGCGAATTGCATTTTTGTAACAAACGATCTCTGCTTTCACTTCTTTCAACCAGTCCATACTGATTATCACATCAAAACTCCCTAACTCTACTGGTATCAAATCAATCTTAAATGTTTCGCTAACCAGTTTAATTTCTCGATACATATATTATCTGCTGAAATTAATTTACCATTTGCTAATTCGAGTAAAAATTTACTATCCAAAGGCGTCAATGGACAACTTAATTTAGCACAAAAATCTCTACTCATATAGCTTCTATCCGCACCCGAATCAAATAAAACGTAAGCAGATTTATTGTCAATAAGAAACGTACCCGTAACAAGCTCCGGGTCTTCCTGTGCCTCTGCCGCATTAATATTGAAAACTCTTCCGCGGCCTTGTCCATTTGTGTTCTCCTGGTTCGGGCAATTTCTAATAATGTGGCCCGGTTTTCCACATTTATAACAAACTACATTGGCATAACTTGCTCTGACACTACTTGCTCCGCCATTACTCGTTCCAACACCATTTGTTCCTTTCGTTCTATTAACCCCTGGTCCGTAGACCCACTTCGCCGCGCTATGACCATTTCTTTTACACTTGTTGCAAAATTTGGTGCAGAACCCCGAGTGATACTTTTCACACCTTTGGCATTGCTGCTTCTGATTGTTGTTGTTGTTGCGGTTATTATTGTTGTTGGGATGATTGTTGTAGTTGCTATTGTTGTTGTTGTTGTTGTTGTTGTTGTTGTTGGGCCGTTTGTTGTAGTTGCGATTGATGTTGCGATTGTTGGGATAATTGTTGCGATTATTGTTGTAATTGCTGTTGTTGTTGTATTGGTGATTCTTATCACCATTTTCCTCCCACTTTCTTTTGACTTGCTTCACATTGGCCTCTTCAGCAGTCTGTTCTTTAATTCTTTCTTCAATCTGGTTCACTAGTTTGTGAGCCATTCTACATGCCTGTTGTATGGAGGCGGGCTCGTGTGAACTTATATCTTCTTGGATTCTTTCCGGTAATCCTTTCACAAATGCGTCGATCTTCTCTTCCTCATCTTCGAATGCTCCCGGACACAATAGGCACAATTCTGTGAATCATCTTTCGTACGTGGTAATATCAAATCCTTGGGTTCGTAACCCTCTAAGTTCTGTCTTGAGCTTATTGACCTCGGTTCTGGGATGGTACTTCTCGTTCATCAAGTGCTTGAATGCTGACCACGATAGTGCGTACGCATCGTCTTGTCCCACTTGCTCTAGATAGGTATTCCACCATGTTAACGCAGAACCTGTGAAGGTATGCGTAGCGTACTTTACTTTGTGCTCTTCAGTACACTTACTTATGGCAAACACCGATTCGACCTTCTCGGTCCACCGTTTCAATCCGATCGGTCCTTCGGTTCCATCAAATTCCAAAGGTTTGCAGGCAGTGAATTCTTTGTAGGTGCATCCTACACGATTTCCTGTACTGCTAGATCCAAGGTTATTATTGGTATGTAGCGCAGCCTGTACTGCGGCTATGTTTGAAGCTAGAAAAGTACGGAATTCTTCTTCATTCATATTCACGGTGTGTCGAGTAGTCGGTGCCATTTCCTTCAAAATAGTCAAATGGAACAAGTTAATCATACAGAATATTAAGAGTAGTTAATAGTATTTCGTAGCATAATATGAACTCATTTATAAAAGCTTTTTCTTCATATTAGTGTTTTATAAGTTTAAATTCGGGTAGTACCTACCCGTTAAGTTCATACTTAGTAGCTAATATACAATTCAACTACTACAATTCTATATGAAAAACTGATTATAATAATATTTCGCGTTCAAACTTTTATACAATATTTTACAAACTTACAATACCGCTTATTTTACATAAAGCATAAAATATAGCACACAATAACTTTGATACAAGATAGTTGTGAAGATAATTCTAGCTAGTACACAAGTCGTTCAGCAAAGGCAATAAAGACACGTAATTCATACGTCCAGAAACAAGTCATGCATTCTGGTTTTACTAGGACTACTTCCCATCCTTGGTCTTGTGGAACATAACCGTTATGGCCGTTGATAAGACAGCGTGTTGTAACGTCGTCAAAGGGACGAGGGTTACGTAATGTCCAACAGTCCCGTAACAATCTAAAAACATCATTTCTTACCCCAATTACCGACTCCGTCACTTGTGGGAACGTTTTGTTTAATAGTTATAGGCCGATGTTCTTGTTCTCACTTTGGTGAGAAGCGAACATTACTAATCCGTAAGCATAACATGCTTCTTTATGTTGCATGTTAGCCGCTTTTTCTAAATCACGAAGTCCAATATTCGGATATATTGAGTCAAAATAATTTCTTAACCCATTGCGTAAAATAGCATTTGGGTTCCCCGTAATATATGCGTCAAAGTAAACACATCGTAACTTATGGATTTCCCAATGTGATATCCCCCATCTTTCGAACGAAAGCCTTTTATAAACCAAGGCATTCTTGGAACGTTCTTCGAATGTCTTACAAACTGATCTCGCCTTAAATAGTTGTGCCGAAGAATTCTGACCGACTCTAGACAAGATTTCATCAATCATGTCTCCGGGTAGGTCTCTTAAAATATTGGGTTGTCTATCCATTTTGTGTTTTTATACTGTAAAATAGACAAGAGTTAGATTCATAAAAAAAATACTTATTAATACAAGCAATTTTTACATATATCATAAAGCATAAGCACACTATATTACATATATTACACCACACGAATACAACTATCTTATTCCGACTCGCTTGTTTCTTCTTCTTCGGTTTTGGTTCGTTTTGCCAAGTTTCTAGGGATATATGATGTTCCCCTAATACGAGCCGTAATTTTCCACATTGGTTTAGAAAAACCTGGTGGTTTAGAGGTTCCCTGGTCATTGTTACAACTTAAGGACTTCGGGGGTTGACGATACATATAAACTTCATCGGGGTTGGAATTAGACTTCTCTATTTTTATGCCCTTTCCCTTATTATTTTCTTTTGCCTTTTTAAATTCA
The DNA here is from genome assembly GCF_046630445.1 of Rutidosis leptorrhynchoides. Taxonomy (NCBI): domain Eukaryota; kingdom Viridiplantae; phylum Streptophyta; class Magnoliopsida; order Asterales; family Asteraceae; genus Rutidosis; species Rutidosis leptorrhynchoides. The sequence continues at coordinate 10,936,583 of NC_092341.1, forward strand.
GTTGGGGTAATTTCTATAACATCATCAGAATTCTCGTCGGAATCCGATTCATCGGAGAATTGGTAATCCTCCCAATATTTTGCTTCCTTGGCGGAAACACCATTGACCATAATTAACCTTGGTCGGTTGGTTGAGGATTTTCTTTTACTTAACAGTTTTATTATTTCCCCCACCGGTTCTATTTCTTCATCCGGTTCCGATTCTTCTTCCGGTTCCGATTCTTCTTCTGGTTCTGACTCTTCTTCCGGTTCCTCTTCGGGAACTTGTGAATCAGTCCACGAATCATTCCAATTTACATTTGACTCTTCATTATTATTAGGTGAGTCAATGGGACTTGTTCTAGAGGTAGACATCTATCACATAATATCAAACGCGTTAAGAGATTAATATATCACATAATATTCACATGTTAAAAATATATAGTTTCCAACAAAATTTGTTAAGCAATCATTTTTCAAGTAAACACGGTCGAAGTCCAGACTCACTAATGCATCCTAACAAACTCGATAAGACACACTAATGCAAAATTCTGGTTCTCTAAGACCAACGCTCAGATACCAACTGAAATGTCCCGTTCTTATTGATTAAAAACGTTCCATATTAATTGATTTCGTTGCGGGGTTTTGACCTCTATATGAGACGTTTTTCAAAGACTGCATTCATTTTTAAAACAAACCCTAACCTTTATTTCATACATAAAGGTTTAAAAAGCTTTACGTAGATTATAAAATAATGATAATCTAAAATATCATGTTTGCACACGACCATTACATAATGGTTTACAATACAAATATGTTACATCGAAATCAGTTTCTTGAATGCAGTTTTTACACAATATCATACAAACATGGACTCCAACTCTTGTTCTTATTTTAGTATGCAACAGCGGAAGCTCTTAATATTCACCTGAGAATAAACATGCTTTAAACGTCAACAAAAATGTTGGTGAGTTATAGGTTTAACCTATATATATCAAATCGTAACAATAGACCACAAGATTTCATATTTCAATACACATCCCATACATAGAGATAAAAATCATTCATATGGTGAACACCTGGTAACCGACATTAACAAGATGCATATATAAGAATATCCCCATCATTCCGGGACACCCTTCGGATATGATATAAATTTCGAAGTACTAAAGCATCCGGTACTTTGGATGGGGTTTGTTAGGCCCAATAGATCTATCTTTAGGATTCGCGTCAATTAGGGTGTCTGTTTCCTAATTCTTAGATTACCAGACTTAATAAAAAGGGGCATATTCGATTTCGATAATTCAACCATAGAATGTAGTTTCACGTACTTGTGTCTATTTTGTAAATCATTTATAAAACCTGCATGTATTCTCATCCCAAAAATATTAGATTTTAAAAGTGGGACTATAACTCACTTTCACAGATTTTTACTTCGTCGGGAAGTAAGACTTGGCCACTGGTTGATTCACGAACCTATAACAATATATACATATATATCAAAGTATGTTTAAAATATATTTACAACACTTTTAATATATTTTGATGTTTTAAGTTTATTAAGTCAGCTGTCCTCGTTAGTAACTTACAACTAATTGTCCACAGTTAGATGTACAGAAATAAATCAATAAATATTATCTTGAATCAATCCACGACCCAGTGTATACGTATCTCAGTATTGATCAAACTCAAACTATATATATTTTGGAATCAACCTCAACCTTGTATAGCTAACTCCAACATTCACATATAGAGTGTCTATGGTTGTTCCGAAATATATATAGATGTGTCGAAATGATAGGTCGAAACATTGTATACGTGTCTATGGTATCTCAAGGTTACATAATATACAATACAAGCTGATTAAGTTATGGTTGGAATAGATTTGTTACCAATTTTCACGTAGCTAAAATGAGAAAAATTATCCAATTTTGTTTTACCAATAACTTCTTCATTTTAAATCCGTTTTGAGTGAATCAAATTGATATGGTTTCATATTGAACTCTATTTTATGAATCTAAACAGAAAAGTACAGGTTTATAGTCGGAAAAATAATTTACAAGCCGTTTTTGTAAAGGTAGTCATTTCAGTCGAAAGAACGACGTCTAGATGACCATTTTAGAAAACATACTTCCACTTTGAGTTTAACCATAATTTTTGGATATAGTTTCATGTTCATAATAAAAATCATTTTCTCAGAATAACAACTTTTAAATCAAAGTTTATCATAGTTTTTAATTAACTAACCCAAAACAGCCCGCGGTGTTACTACGACGGCGTAAATCCGGTTTTACGATGTTTTTCGTGTTTCTAGGTTTTAAATCATTAAGTTAGCATATCATATAGATATAGAACATCTGTGTAGTTAATTTTAAAAGTCAAGTTAGAAGGATTAACTTTTGTTTGCGAACAAGTTTAGAATTAACTAAACTATGTTCTAGTAATTACGAGTTTAAACCTTCGAATAAGATAGTTTTATATATATGAATCGAATGATGTTATGAACATCATTACTACCTCAAGTTTAGTAGGTAAACCTACTGGAAGTGACAAGAAATGATCTAGCTTCAAAGGATCTTGGATGGCTTGAAAGTTCTTGAAGTAGGATCATGACACAAAAACAAGTTCAAGTAAGATTTTTACTCGAATTAAGATAGTTTATAGTTATAGAAATTGAATCAAAGTTTGAATATGAATATTACCTTAAATAAGAAAGATAACCTACTGTATATAACAAAGGTTTCTTGATCTTAGATGATTACTTGGAATGGATTAGAAAGCTTGGAAGTAAATTAGTAAACTTGAAGGGATTTTTGAAGTGTTCTTGAAGTGTTCTTCCTATGATGATTATAGCTTGATTCTTGAAGTGATTTTTGATGAAGATGATGATTAACTACTGGAAAAATACGTTCATAATAGTGTGTGTGTGTGTGTGTGTTGAGAGAGAATTAGAAAGAGAATTGGAAGTGAAATGGAGTGAATGATGAGTGGTAATTGGTGAGTGGTGAGTGGGGTTAAAAGGAGTTCTAGTTAGTTGACTAGCTCATGGTAGAAGTTAAAATTGATTAGTCATACATGACATAATCAAGAGTGGAATCCCATGCTAGTTCCTATTGGTATATACTCATAGTAAGTACGTTTTGAAGCTATGTATAATACGGGTAAGAATACGACTAGAATTCTTGATGAAAGAAAAGAATGGAAAGGTAACTGTAACCATTTTCGTTAAGTATGAGTGTTTTGATATATGTCTTGAAGTCTTCCAAAAGTATTTTAATACATCTAAATACACTACATGTATATACATTTTAACTGAGTCGTTAAGTCATCGTTAGTCGTTACATGTAAGTGTTGTTTTGAAACCTTTAAGTTAACGATCTCAATTAATGTTGTTAACCCATTGTTTATTATATCTAATGAGATGTTAAATTATTATATTATCATGATATTATGATATATTAATATATCTTAATATGATATATATACATTTAAATATCGTTACAACGATAATCGTTACATATATGTCTCGTTTCGAAATCCTTAAGTTAGTAGTCTTGTTTATATGTATATAACTCAGTGTTAATATACTTATGGAGATACTTACTTATCATAATCTCATGTTAACCATATGTATATCCATATATATATCGTCATGTCGTTTTTACAAGTTTTAACGTTAATGAATCGCCGATCAACTTGGGTGGTCAATTGTCTATATGAAACATATTTCAATTAATCAAGTCTTAACAAGTTTGATTGCTTAACATGTTGGAAACATTTAATCATGTAAATATCAATCTCAATTAATATATATAAACATGAAAAAGTTCGGGTCACTACATATAACATCTCCCGTTGACAAGCATTTTAAATTATCTCGTTTAGGTAATTCACGCACCCAAATGAAAGTTGAGGGACCAAACTCGCCAAAGGATCAAACCTTTGACTAGATCAAAGGGTCAAACCCCTCTTATCCATTCATTATCATCTCTCTCATTTTACTACTTCCTCCATTTTCTCTCAACACCCAATTTCAAAGAATCATTATCCAAATCCGAGCTAGCGGGTGTTTTGCAAAACAAATTATATTTTTGGAATCCTTGCAACTTTCTCTTCGATTCCATACCGATTTCATTACATTTGGGTAACTTTATAAAATCACTAGATTTTGTGTTCTTGATGTTTTTAACTTATAAAGTTGTTAATTAGTGTCTATGGCTCAAGTCTAACATGAATATATGATTTATATGCTTGATCTCGTTGTTTTAGTGTAACTAGCATGAACATGAAAAGTATGTGCTTGATTTTGAGTTTTGGATGATTTAATGTTGCTGTTATGATAAAGTGAAAGTATTAAATGTGTTCCTAGTATCACTAGCTTCAATTTGATGTGTAGGTTGCTTTAGAAAACTTCATGAACTTGATTATTGATTTTGGTGAATTTGGATTAGGGTTTGATGAACTTGAAATGGACTCTTGATGCTTTGAATGACATGAGATGTTATTAGTAAGTGTTAGGTTGTATTGTATGCTTGATTACCTTTGAAATGGCATATCATTCATGTAAATTGGTTGCCGAATTATTGATTTGCATTAATGAACTTAAATGCATTAAATGATGAGCTTTGAATGTGATATTGGTTATTGTAAAGGTAAATGTGATTGATGAAATGTATTTAGATGTTTTCCTCGTCAAAATACCTTTCCGATGATATAAGATACTTGTTTTGATTGTTTACGGGTCATAAGTTAGGATTGTTTGAGTTTTGGTTCGTGCACTGGTGTGTTTTCAGCAAAATGTTTTCTGCCCAGATGTTTGGACACCGTCCAGCCTTTTGGACACTGTCCATGTAGTGACCCGAACTTTTCCATATTTATATATATATATATATATATATATATATATATATATATATATATATATATATATATATATATATATATATATATATATATTAAATGAAATTGTTATTTACATGATTAAGTGTTTCCAACATGTTAAGCAATCAAACTTGTTAAGACTTGATTAATTGAAATAGGTTTCATATAGACAATTGACCACCCAAGTTGACCGGTGATTCACGAACGTTAAAACTTATAAAAACTATACGATGACATATATATGGTTATATATATAGTTAACATGATTTTATTATAAGTATGTATCTCATTAGGTATTTTAACAATGAGTTATATACATAAAAATGAGACTATTAATTTAAGAAACTCGAAAACGATATATATAACGATTATCGTTATAACAACGTCTTACTAGGTACATATGAATCATATTAAGATATTGATACACTTGGTTAATTATGTTAAATGATAAGTAAATATATTATTAAGTGTATTAACAATGAAATACATATGTAAAAATAAGACTACTAACTTAATGATTTCGAAACGAGACATATATGTAACGATTATCGTTGTAACGACATTTAACTGTATATATATCATACTAAGATATATTATATATCATAATATCATGATAATATAACAATTTAACATCTCATTTGTTATAATAAACAATGGGTTAACAACATTCAACAAGATCGTTAACCTAAAGGTTTCAAAACAACATTTACATGTAACGACTAACGATGACTTAACGACTCAGTTAAAATGTATATACATGTAGTGTTTTAATATGTATTCATACACTTTTGAAAGACTTCAAGACACTTATCAAAATACTTCTACTTAACAAAAATACTTACAATTACATCCTCGTTCAGTTTCATCAACAATTCTACTCGTATGCACCCGTATTCGTACTCGTACAATACACAACTTTCAGATGTATGTACTATTGGTATATACACTCCAATGATCAGCTCTTAGCAGCCCATGTGAGTCACCTAACATATGTGGGAACCATCATTTGGCAACTAGTAGAGTTAGGGAGTTTTGATGTAATAGTTGGCATGGACTGGCTGAAGAAGGTGAAAGCAGAGATCATATGTTATAAAAATGCAATTCGGATTGTACGAGAAGAAGGAGAACGCTTAATGGTGTACGGAGAAAAGGGCAACATGAAGCTACATCTTATTAGTAATTTGAAGGCACAAAAACTAATAAGAAAAGGTTGCTATGCTGTTCTAGCACACGTCGAGAAAGTACAAACTGAAGAAAAGAGCATCAATGATGTTCCCGTCGCAAAAGAATTTCTCGATGTATTTCCGAAAGAATTACCGGGACTACCTCCACATCGATCTGTTGAATTTCAAATAGATCTTGTACCAGGAGCTGCACCAATAGCTCGTGCTCCTTATAGACTCGCACCCAGTGAGATGAAAGAACTGCAAAGCCAACTGCAAGAACTATTAGAGCGTGGTTTCATTCGACCAAGCACATCACTATGGGGAGCTTCTGTTTTGTTTGTCAAGAAGAAGGATGGTACATTTAGGTTGTGTATTGACTACAGAGGGTTGAACAAACTTACCATCAAAAACCGTTATCCACTGCCGAGAATTGACGACTTATTTGATCAACTACAAGGCTCGTCGGTTTATTCAAAGATCGATTTACGTTCTGGATATCATCAAATGCGAGTAAAGGAGGATGATATTCCAAAAACTGCTTTTAGGACGCGTTATGGTCATTACGAGTTTATGGTTATGCCGTTTGGATTGGCTAACGCACCAACTGTGTTCATGGACCTTATGAACCTAGTGTGTGGGCCATATCTTGACAAGTTTGTCATTGTTTTCATCGATGACATACTTATTTACTCAAAGAATGATCAAGAGCACGAAGAACATTTGAGAAAAGTGCTAGAAGTATTGAGGAAAGAAAAACTGTACGCTAAGTTTTCAAAGTGTGCATTTTGGTTGGAAGAAGTTCAATTCCTCGGTCACATAGTGAACAAAAAAGGTATCCAGGTGGACCCGGCAAAGATCGAAACCGTTGAAAAGTGGGAAACCCCAAAAACTCCGAAGCATATACGTCAATTTTTAGGATTGGCTGGTTACTACAGAAGATTCATCCAAGATTTCTCCAAAATAGCAAAACCCTTGACTGCATTAACGCATAAAGGGAAGAAATTTGAATGGAAGGATGAACAAGAGAAGGCGTTTCAATTATTGAAGAAAAAGCTAACTACGGCACCTATATTGTCATTGCCTGAAGGGAATGATGATTTTGTGATTTATTGTGACGCATCAAAGCAAGGTCTTGGTTGTGTATTAATGCAACGGACGAAGGTGATTGCTTATGCGTCTAGACAATTGAAGATTCACGAGCAAAATTATACGACGCATGATTTGGAATTAGGCGCGGTTGTTTTTGCATTAAAGACTTGGAGGCACTACTTATATGGGGTCAAAAGTATTATATATACCGACCACAAAAGTCTTCAACACATATTTAATCAGAAACAACTGAATATGAGGCAGCGTAGGTGGATTGAATTGTTGAATGATTACGACTTTAAGATTCGTTACCACCCGGGAAAGGCAAATGTGGTAGCCGACGCCTTGAGCAGAAAGGACAGAGAACCCATTCGAGTAAAATCTATGAATATAATGATTCACACTAACCTTACTACTCAAATAAAGGACGCGCAACAAGGAGTTTTAAAAGAGGGAAATTTAAAGGATGAAATACCCAAAGGATCGGAGAAGCATCTTAATATTCGGGAAGACGGAACCCGGTATAGGGCTGAAAGAATTTGGGTACCAAAATTTGGAGATATGAGAGAAATGGTACTTAGAGAAGCTTATAAAACCAGATACTCAATACATCCTGGAACGGGGAAGATGTACAAGGATCTTAAGAAACATTTTTGGTGGCCAGGTATAAAAGCCGATATTGCTAAATATGTAGGAGAATGTTTGACGTGTTCTAAGGTCAAAGCTGAACATCAGAAACCATCAGGTCTACTACAACAACCTGAAATCCCGGAATGGAAATGGGAAAACATTACCATGGATTTCATTTCTAAATTGCCAAGGACTGCAAGTGGTTATGATACTATTTGGGTAATAGTTGATCGTCTCACCAAGTCAGCATACTTCCTGCCAATAAGAGAAGATGACAAGATGGAGAAGTTAGCACGACTGTATTTGAAGGAAGTCGTCTCCAGACATGGAATACCAATCTCTATTATCTCTGATAGGGATGGCAGATTTATTTCAAGATTCTGGCAGACATTACAGCAAGCATTGGGAACTCGTCTAGACATGAGTACTGCCTATCATCCACAAACTCATGGGCAGAGTGAAAGGATGATACAAACGCTTGAAGACATGCTACGAGCTTATGTTATTGATTTCGGAAACAGTTGGGATCGACATCTACCGTTAGCAGAATTTTCCAAAACAACAGCTACCATTCAAGCATTGAGATGGCGCCGTTTGAAGCACTTTATGGTAGAAAGTGCAGTTCTCCGATTTGTTGGAGTGAAGTGGGGGATAGACAGATTACGGGTTCGGAGATAATACAAGAAACTACCGAGAAAATCATCCAAATTCAACAAAGATTGAAAACCGCCCAGAGTCGAAAAAAGAGCTACGTGGACAGTAAAAGAAAAGATATAGAGTTTGAAATTGGAGAAATGGTCATGCTTAAGGTTTCACCTTGGAAAGGCGTTGTTCGATTTGGTAAACGGGGGAAACTAAATCCAAGGTACATTGGACCATTCAAGATTATAGATCGTGTCGGACCAGTAGCTTACCAACTGGAGCTACCTCAACAACTCGCGACTGTACATAACACTTTCCACGTCTCAAATTTGAAGAAATGTTTTGCTAAAGAAGATCTCACTATTCCGTTGGACGAAATCCAAATCAATGAAAAACTTCAATTCATTGAAGAACCCGTCGAAATAATGGATCGTGAGGTTAAGAGACTTAAACAAAACAAGATACCGATTGTTAAGGTTCGATGGAATGCTCGTAGAGGATCCGAGTTCACCTGGGAACGTGAAGATCAGATGAAGAAGAAATACCCGCATTTATTTCCAGAAGATACGTCAACACCTCCAACTGCTTAAAATTTCGGGACGAAATTTATTTAACGGGTAGGTACTGTAGTGACCCGAACTTTTCTATGTTTATATATATATTAAATAAAATTGTTATTTACATGATTAAGTGTTTCCAACATGTTAAGCAATCAAACTTGTTAAGACTTGATTAATTGAAATAGGTTTCATATAGACAATTGACCACCCAAGTTGACCGGTGATTCACGAACGTTAAAACTTGTAAAAACTATACGATGACATATATATGGTTATATATATAGTTAACATGATTTTATTATAAGTATATATCTCATTAGGTATTTTAACAATGAGTTATATACATAAAAATGAGACTATTAATTTAAGAAACTCGAAAACGATATATATAACGATAATCGTTATAACAACGTCTTACTAGGTACATATGAAACATATTAAGATATTGATACACTTGGTTAATTATGTTAAATGATAATTAAATATATTATTAAGTGTATTAACAATGAAATACATATGTAAAAATAAGACTACTAACTTAATGATTTCGAAACGAGACATATATGTAACGATTATCGTTGTAACGATATTTAACTGTATATATATCATACTATGATATATTATATATCATAATATCATGATAATATAACAATTTAACATCTCATTTGTTATAATAAACAATGGGTTAACAACATTCAACAAGATCGTTAACCTAAAAGTTTCAAAACAACATTTACATGTAACGACTAACGATGACTTAATGACTCAGTTAAAATGTATATACATGTAGTGTTTTAATATGTATTCATACACTTTTTAAAGACTTCAAGACACTTATCAAAATACTTCTACTTAACAAAAATTCTTACAATTACATCCTCGTTCAGTTTCATTAACAATTTTACTCATATGCACCCGTATTCGTACTCGTACAATACACAGCTTTTAGATGTATGTACTATTGGTATATACACTCCAATGATCAGCTCTTAGAAGCCCATGTGAGTCACCTAACACATGTGGGAACCATCATTTGGCAACTAGCATGAAATATCTCATAAAATTACAAAAATATGAGTAATCATTCATGACTTATTTACATGAAAACAAAATTACATATCCTTTATATCTAATCCATACACCAACGACCAAAAACACCTACAAACACTTTCATTCTTCAATTTTCTTCATCTAATTGATCTCTCTCAAGTTCTATCTTCAAGTTCTAAGTGTTCTTCATAAATTCCAAAAGTTCTAGTTTCATAAAATCAAGAATACTTTCAAGATTGCAAGTTTACTTCCAAGTTTTCTAAATCCATTCCAAGTAATCATCCAAGATCAATAAACCTTTGTTACTTACAGTAGGTTATCTTTCTAATACAAGGTAATAATCATATTCAAACTTTAATTCAATTTCTATAACTATAACAATCTTATTTCGAGTGAAAATCTTACTTGAAATTGTTTTCGTGTCATGATTCTGCTTCAAGAACTTTCAAGCCATCCAAGGATCCTTTGAAGCTAGATCTATTTTTCTCATTTCTAGTAGGTTTATCCAAGGAACTTGATGTAGTAATGATGTTCATAACATCATTCGATTCATACATATAAAGCTATCTTATTCAAAGGTTTAAACTTGTAATCACTAGAACATAGTTTAGTTAATTCTAAACTTGTTCGCAAATAAAAGTTAATCCTTCTAACTTGACTTTTAAAATAAACTAAACACATGTTCTATATCTATATGATATGCTAACTTAATGATTTAAAACCTGGAAACATGAAAAACACCTTAAAATCGGATTTACGCCGTCTTAGTAACACCGCGGGCTGTTTTGGGTTAGTTAATTAAAAACTATGATAAACTTTGATTTAAAAGTTGTTATTCTGGGAAAATGATTTTTATTATGAACATGAAACTATATCCAAAAATTATGGTTAAACTCAAAGTGGAAGTATGTTTTCTAAAATGGTCATCTAGACGTCGTTCTTTCGACTGAAATGACTACCTTTACAAAAACGACTTGTAACTTATTTTTCCTACTATAAACCTATACTTTTTCTGTTTAGATTCATAAAATAGAGTTCAATATGAAACCATAGCAATTTGATTCACTCAAAACAGATTTAAAATGAAGAAGTTATGGGTAAAACAAGATTGGATAATTTTTCTCATTTTAGCTACGTGAAAATTGGTAACAAATCTATTCCAACCATAACTTAATCAACTTGTATTGTATATTATGTAATCTTGAGATACCATAGACACGTATACAATGTTTCGACCTATCATGTCGACACATCTATATATATTTCGGAACAACAATAGACACTCTATATGTGAATGTTGGAGTTAGCTATACAGGGTTGAGGTTGATTCCAAAATATATATAGTTTGAGTTGTGATCAATAATGAGATACGTATACACTGGGTCGTGGATTGATTCAAGATAATATTTATTGATTTATTTCTGTACATCTAACTGTGGACAACTAGTTGTAGGTTACTAACGAGGACAGCTGACTTAATAAACTTAAAACATCAAAATATATTAAAAGTGTTGTAAATATATTTTGAACATACTTTGATATATATGTATATATTGTTATAGGTTCGTGAATCAACCAGTGGCTAAGTCTTACTTCCCGACGAAGTAAAAATCTGTGAAAGTGAGTTATAGTCCCACTTTTAAAATCTAATATTTTTGGGATGAGAATACATGCAGGTTTTATAAATGATTTACAAAATAGACACAAGTACGTGAAACTACATTCTATGGTTGAATTATCGAAATCGAATATGCCCCTTTTTATTAAGTCTGGTAATCTAAGAATTAGGGAACAGACACCTTAATTGACGCGAATCCTAAAGATAGATCTATTGGGCCTAACAAACCCCATCCAAAGTACCGGATGCTTTAGTACTTCGAAATTTATATCATATCCGAAGGGTGTCCCGGAATGATGGGGATATTCTTGTATATGCATCTTGTTAATGTCGGTTACCAGGTGTTCACCATATGAATAATTTTTATCTCTATGTATGGGATGTGTATTGAAATATGAAATCTTGTGGTCTATTGTTACGATTTGATATATATAGGTTAAACCTATAACTCACCAACATTTTTGTTGACGTTTAAAGCATGTTTATTCTCAGGTGAATACTAAGAGCTTCCGCTGTTGCATACTAAAATAAGGACAAGATTTGGAGTCCATGTTTGTATGATATTGTGTAAAAACTGCATTCAAGAAACTGATTTCGATGTAACATATTTGTATTGTAAACCATTATGTAATGGTCGTGTGTAAACAGGATATTTTAGATTATCATTATTTGATAATCTACGTAAAGCTTTTTAAACCTTTATTTATGAAATAAAGGTTATGGTTTGTTTTAAAAATGAATGCAGTCTTTGAAAAACGTCTCATATAGAGGTCAAAACCTCGCAATGAAATCAATTAGTATGGAACGTTTTTAATCAATAAGAACGGGACATTTCAGTCCAGGCTTTCAAACTTGGACGCCGTCCAAGCCTTTTGGACGCCGTCCAAATTGCCTGTTCTGTGCTGTCTTAATTTGCCATTTTACGAAAAATGTTTGCTATGCTACGCACCTCCGATTCACATGTAACTTGTTCTAACATGCTCATATATGATTAAAAACCTCAGAAAAATAGTTCGGGACCCGACCCGAATGTGTTGACTTTTTCGTTGACTTTGACCCGACCAAAGTTGACTTTTAATCAAACTTAACCAAATGTTTGTGCAATCATTCTAACATGCTTTTATACTTGTATCTTGCATGAAACGTGACAATTTGACTCACATGCTTTAGTAATCGAGTCGTAACGAGATATAGGACTAATTGAACACTTTGACCGACCGTGTTTACCGATATTGATACAAACCTATTTGTTTAGGTCAAGACTAGCATTCGTTCTTGCACACGTTTACTTGTTGAAGTACTTTTACATACGTGCACTCAAGGTGAGATCATAGTCCTACTTTTACTCTTTTGAACTTACATTTGTGATGAGAAAACATAAACGTTTCTTTTTACTAAGTGAACACAAGTACAGGAAAACAAACATTCTACATACGAGTTTAGAACAAAATCCTCAATTCGATTATCATTAGTTACACTTGCCGGGTGTAAGCGAGAACTTATGTTGTATGGATCCATATGGGTTTGACAAACCCTCATTCAGATGGTTCGCTGCCGTTTATGAATGGAATATATTTTCGAGAAACAGTGTATGTTCTAACACTATTGTGATGGGATTCTATGGAAGGAATGTTAAGCATTGATAATTGGGTGCTCGTGAATATTAACTTTTGGAATGTATTACTATTATATCAATGTTACAAATCTTGTGGTTCACTTGTACTTATTACTTAAACCTATGATTTCACCAACGTTTTCGTTGACAGATTTCTATGTTTTTCTCAGGTCCTTGAACGTTTTGTGATACATGCTTCCGCTCATTACTTTTGATACTTGCTTGGATGTCGAGTATACATGCATATGTGGAGCGTCTTTTGGATACTTTTAAATTGTGTCGCATATGTTTCATTTGTACTTTAAACTTTGTAACGTAACTAGTTGTCGAACTACTTTGTAAACCTTGAAACATCTTTACTTTTGAAATGAATGCGACATACTTTTGGTCAAACGTTGTTTTAAAGACTTATGACCACGTAACGGGACCTAAGTAGAAGGCGCCGTCAATGACGATGTTGTCGGGTCGCTACAGATGGTATTAGAGTGTTGGTTGTAGGGATTTAGAGTTCATTGGTGTTAACCCCGAGTCATAGGGTACATTAGTGAGTCTAGACTACAACCGGTATATAGACTTAAAGTATGAATTACTTGACTACTTGTGCATTTATACCTGAATGTTTCTACTCATATCTACTCTTATTTCATCTTAATCTCACATTGTTTAATTTGATTGACACGCCACCTTGACTTAGTGAAATAATGTCGAATGCACATATGAATTAGGGTAATATAATTTCCGGTATTATATTACGGTGACTCATATGAACGTTCCGACATTATGACACAAAGAATTTAAGGCGAGTCAAGGAAAAAATTTTCTCTCTATCCTATTTCCATATCATGATTAGTATTATTGAAAATACTAATCAACGGTATTCTTGTGTTTTGAAGGAACAATGCCTCCTCGTCTTGTGCCACGCCATGAGACTCCCGAACAAGCTCTACAACGAATGATAGCCACCGCCGTAGATGTGGCCATGGCCGGTCACTCCTCCAACAACAATAACAACAACCACAACAACAAAAATCAAGGGGCATGTAACTCAAGCGAAGGGTTCTCCTACAAAGCCTTCATGGGGTGCAAACCTCATACTTTTGATGGAACCGAGGGACCGGTTACTCTCACTCGATGGTTCGAATAAACGGAGGCCGTTTTTAGCATAAGCGGTTGTCAGGACCCAGATAAGGTCAAATACTCTACTCACACTTTCGCCGGTGTTGCCCTCACATGGTGGAACACCTATGTACAATCGGTGAGTACCGATGAAGCTCACACCCTCTCTAGGGCCGACTTAAAGGAAAAGATGATTGTCAAATATTTCCCTCGTGAAGAAACCCGAAGGCTCGAACAAGAGCTAAGAACTTTAAAGGCGGTCGGGAACGAACTCAAGGCCTATAATCAACGATTTTCTGAAGTAGCCTTGATGTGCCCAAACCTTGTGAACCCCGAAGCTTTAAGGGTTGAACTTTACATGGATGGTCTCCCAAAGAGCATCAAACACGGGGTAATTTCATCCAAACCCACTATCATCAAGAAGTTTTGAACATGGCCCGCAAGTTGATAGAAACGGTGGACGAAATTATAGTGCCGGCATCTAAAGCCGAGGATAAGTCGGGTAACAACAAAAGAAAATGGGGAACCCCCAATCAAGCAACAATAACTTTGCTAAGAAGCCTTACACCTCCGACGGCAAGAAGGGTTATGCCGGGAACCTACCTCTTTGCAAAAAATGCAACAAGCATCACTTTGGTGAATGTGGCAAGCTAATTTGCCATCGGTGCCAAGGAGTTGGTCATAAGGCCAACGAATGTAAAAGTGCTGCTCCCGTCGCTCGAAAGGGGCCCAATGTACCAAAGACGGGCACTTGTTACGAATGTGGCCAAACGGGCCATTATAGAAATTGATAATGCTAAAAACGAACATATATTTCATAGCATTATTCCTCAAGAAAGACAAGCTTTTAGTTGCAATTGTTCTATTTAAAAGTGATATTCATTTAAATAATAAAAGGTGAAGACAAAAGACAGATTCGACGAATTGAAGACGCAAACGACCAAAAAGCTCAAAAGTACAAAAGACAATCAAAGAGGTTCCAATTATTGATAAGAAACGTCTCGAAATTACAAGAGTACAAGATTCAAAATGCAAAGTACAAGATATTAAATTGTACGCAAGGACATTCAAAAATCCGGAACCGGGACCAGAGTCAACTCTCAACGCTCGACGCAACGGACTAAAAATTACAAGTCAACTATGCACATGAATATAATATATTATATAAAAAATTCTAAAAAATTATATATATAAATTATATTAATATTTAAAATCATCGGCAAACAAAGAGCCAAGGATGAATGAGCTGTAAAAACGAACTCCGCGACTTGCGGAGTTCGAAGGCCAAATGTACCGCGAGTCGCGGAGATTACCTGGACGAAAATTCCTATAAAAGCAAACGAATTCTGATCATTTTCATAATCCATAATCTATCTCTCTCTCAATATATACGTAAATATATATATATATATATATATAATTTATATTTTAATTTTAATTTTAATTTTAAATCCTAATAATAAGGGTATGTTAGCAAATGTTGTAAGGGTGTAAGTCAAAATTCTGTCCGTGTAACGCTACGCTATTTTTAATCATTGTAAGTTATGTTCAACCTTTTTAATTTAATGTCTCGTAGCTAAGTTATTATTATGCTTATTTAATCCGAAGTAATCATGATGTTGGGCTAATTACTAAAATTGGGTAATTGGGCTTTGTACCATAATTGGGGTTTGGACAAAAGAACGACACTTGTGGAAATTAGACTATGGGCTATTAATGGGCTTTATATTTGTTTAACTAAATGATAGTTTGTTAATGTTAATATAAAGATTTACAATTGGACGTCCCTATAAATTACCATATACACTCGATCGGACACGATGGGCGGGGTATTTATATGTACGAATAATCGTTCATTTAACCGGACACGGGAATGGATTAATAGCCACTAGAATAATTAAAATAGGGGTGAAATTAAGTACAAGGACACTTGGTATAATTGATAACAAAATATTAAAACCTTGGGTTACACTCAGTCGACATCCTGGTGTAATTATTAAACACAGTATTAAAATCTTGTTACAGTTTAAGTCCCCAATTAGTTGGAATATTTAACTTCGGGTATAAGGATAATTTGACGAGGACACTCGCACTTTATATTTATGACTGATGGACTGTTATGGACAAAAACCATACGGACATATTAAATAATCCAGGACAAAGGACAATTAACCCATGGGCATAAAATTAAAAATCAACACGTCAAACATCATGGTTACGGAAGTTTAAATAAGCATAATTCTTTTATTTCATATTTAATTTCCTTTATTTTATATTTAATTGCACTTCTAATTATCGCATTTTTATTGTTATTGTATTTAATTGCACTTTTAATTATCGTACTTTTTAATTATCGCAAGTTTATTTTATCGCACTTTTATTATTCGCAATTTCATTATCGTTATTTACTTTACGCTTTAAATTAAGTCTTGTATTTATTATTTTACATTTGGTTTTAACTGCGACTAAAGTTTTAAAATCGACAAACTGGTCATTAAACGGTAAAAATCCCCCTTTATAATAATAATATTACTTATATATATATATATATATTTGTATTTTTATAAAAGTAAACTAATATATCGTTAAGCTTTGTTTAAAGATTTTCCCTGTGGAACGAACCGGACTTACTAAAAACTACACTACTGTACGATTAGGTACACTGCCTATAAGTGTTGTAGCAAGGTTTAAGTATATCCATTCTCTAAATAAATAAATATCTTGTGTAAAATTGTATCGTATTTAATTGTATTTCCTGCTAAAATTAATAGTATTTTATACCCCTTAGCTTTAAACATCAAGTATTTTTGGCGCCGCTGCCGGGGATCAATCAAGCTTAAACGCCGAAAGCGCAACGCTAAATATAAAAAAAAAATTTATTTTTAGTTTACTTTTATTAAAATTCACTTTTGTAAAAATACGTTTTAAATATTCAAAAATATAAAAAGAAAAAAAAACAAAAATTTATATATTTTTAAGATTTTGTTAAATATTTAAGTTTTATAAAGTTTCTTTATTTTTATTTTATAAAAATATAAGTTTTATTTAAGTATTTTGTTTTTATTTAAAATATAAAAAAAAACGCGTCGAATTTTAAACTGTACCTGAGTTGAAATTTGGAACCCCGCAACTCGCGGAGTTTGATGCTTGGAATACCGCAACTCGTGGAGTTCTCTCTTACCCGCCTGACAGAACCCTAATCAGCATTTATTACGGAGTAATTATTATTATTAATTTTTAATTAAAACCCTAATTAGGTTTATAGTTTTTAATTAGTTTTTAGTTTTTATTATTATTTTTTATATTTAGTTTATTTAGTTAATTAAATTGTAAAATTAATAGTTTTATAAAATAAATAATATAAAAATAATATTTTTATAAAAATTGTAATTTTTACAACTTTTTGTATATTTTTATATTTTTTTCCATTTTAATCGTTTTAGCGTAATATTTGTATTTTTAGCTCATATTTAGTTTTAAACTTAGTTTTTGCCATAGTTATTTTTACTTCTAGATTTTTAGGCTTTGCCGTAGAATTCCTTAAGTGCTTTTTCTTTAGACTAAGATTTAGGTACTTTAGAATTTTGCGACGCCTTTTTAAGTTTTAGTTTCTTTTTAAGTTATTTCCATTTAGGATATAGTTTTTCTTGTAAGCTTTAATATTTTTAGACGACTTTTACCTATGTATCAATTATCATTACAATTAGTAATCTCAATTTGCGATTATAATTTTAAGTTAGTTGTAGTAATAAGGTTAGGTTAGTCAAGTGTTTTTAAGTTTTATAAGTTTCTTTTATTTTTCCGTCACCTTTTATTTTTCAACCATTTTTCTTTTTCGACCTTTTTCCGACGCGCTCTTTTTCTTTCTTATTTCTCGTCATTCTAGTTTTTAGGACTTAGAATTTTTTCTACTTCTTATCTAAATTTCTTAAAATTACGAAACTTTATTTTAAGTGGTTAAATTGATTGACATCAAAATTTTCTGGTTCGTAGTAATAGTTGGATTTGTACGTGGACCGGGTTATTGGAGCCAAACAGTCCTCAATTATATTGAGACCAAACGAATCCTGCCCCTCTGCTGCATCTTTTGGCTATTCGAAACGTGGGCAAAATCAGAAAAGTCTATTGATTGGATAACTTATTATAATTTTTCTTTCCTTTTAAAAACTAATAGGATATTCAGTGAATGCACCGAGCAAGACGTTCACCACCTTTTGTACGTTCACCACCTGTAACTAGATCAAGACATTTAGCAAATATTACTGCCGTTGATTTTTCTTTAGAATCGTCATCTAGTCGACCAAGTACTCTAGTTCAAATTTCCGATAATCCATTTTTTAAACCCGACCTCACAATTGAGAATCCGGAGAATATTCAGGGACGATTCGTAGATCCTGAACCACTAAATTTTCCTCCGGAACCACCAATCATTCAAACAGAGATTGTTGAGGAACGAACCATTAAATCAGAATCCTCTAGTGATTCCGATTCAACAAATTCAATTATAGAAGTAACAGAACCATTAAGTATGGAAGACCGAATGAGAGCTAAACGCACTGGCCAAGGTCACGCAATTACTCATCCAGACATTAATGCGCCAGATTATGAAATCAAAGGACAAATTCTACACATGGTGACTAATCAATGCCAATTTAGTGGTGCGCCGAAGGAAAATCCAAATGAACATCTACGTACCTTTAATAGGATCTGCACACTATTTAAAATCCGAGAAGTGGAGGATGAACAGATATATCTCATGTTATTTCCCTGGACTTTAAAGGGAGAAGCCAAAGATTGGTTGGAATCGTTACCTGAAGGGGCGATTGATACATGGGACGTTTTAGTTGAAAAATTTCTTAAACAATTCTTTCCTGCATCTAAAGCCGTAAGACTTCAAGGAGAAATTGTTACGTTCACACAGAAGCCAAATGAAACTCTATATGAGGCGTGGACAAGATTTGGAAAGTTATTAAGAGGATGTCCGCAACATGGTTTAGATACCTGTCAAATAGTACAAATATTCTACCAAGGATGCGACATCACTATAAGAAAAGACATAGATATAGCAGCTGGTGGTTCTATTATGAAGAAAACCGAAACTGATGCTTACAAAATTATTGATAATACTGCTTCCCACTCACACGAGTGGCACCAAGAAAAAGATATCGTTAGATCATCTAAAGCAGCTAGAGCCGATTCTAACCATGACTTAGATTCCATTTCCGCAAAGATAGATGCTGTTGAGAGACGAATGGAAAAGATGACTAAAGATATTCACTCAATACGAATTAGTTGTGAGCAGTGTGGAGGACCACATTTGACAAAAGTTTGTCTCAGTATTGAACTAACAATGGAACAAAGAGAGAACATTTCATACATAAACCAAAGGCCTGGAAATAATTATCAGAATAATTATCAACCGCCAAGACCTATTTACAATCAAAACCAGAATTATAACTGAAATATTCCATACAACAACCAACAAGGTCCTAGCAATCAACAAGTATCCAATAATACTTACAACCAGCAAAGACCTAATTTTCAAAACAAACCACCACAACAAACCGATGATAAAAAGCCGAATTTAGAAGATATGATGACAAAGCTAGTTGAAACTCAAACGCAGTTTTTCACATCTCAAAAACAAACCAATGAACAAAATGCTCAAGCATTTAGAAATCAACAAGCTTTTATTCAAAATCTGGAACAAGAAGTAAGTAACCTAGCAAGGTTAATAGGTGAAAGAAAACCGGGAAGTCTACCTAGTGATACAAATACTAACCCCCGGAATGAAACAGCTAAAGCCATTACCACAAGAAGTGGTACAACACTTAAACCACCTGAAATACCTGTAACTTCTGATGAAGCTATTCCTACTCCACAAGAACCACAACCTAATCAAGATAAGAAAAAAGAACCGGTAGTTGAAAAGGTTAATGAAGATAACACAGTTAAGGCTAAACCTTATGTTAAAACATACCAACCACCACTTCCTTACCCGAGTAAAATGAAGAAAGAGAAACTTGAAGCCGAGCAATCCAAATTCTTGGATATGTTTAAACAGATAAATGTAAATCTTCCTTTCATTGATGTGATTTCAGGAATGCCTAGATATGCTAAATTCTTGAAAGATCTAATCTCGAATAGAAAGAAAATGAAAGAACTCTCGGCTGTTACTATGAACGCAAATTGTTCAGCAGTGCTGTTGAATAAGATACCAGAAAAATTATCTGATCCAGGAAGTTTCACAATTCCATGTTTTCTGGGTAGTCTTAGTTCAATAGACGCATTGGCAGACTTAGGTGCTAGTATAAATCTAATGCCATATTCACTATACGCTAAACTAGACCTTGGAGAATTGAAACCAACTAGAATAAGTATACAACTAGCCGATCGATCAATAAAATATCCTAGAGGGATAATGGAGAACATGCTAGTTAAAGTTGGTACTTTAGTATTTCCAGTAGATTTTGTTGTTCTAGACATGGAAGAAGATTCTCAAGTTCCTCTCATATTAGGAAGACCATTCTTAAACACAGCTAAAGCAATGATAGACGTGTTTGGTAAGAAATTGACCCTAAGTATAGAGGATGAGAGTGTTACCTTTTCAGTTGATAGAGCAATGCAACAACCACAATCTGCAGATGATACATGTTATTATATTCAAACTATAGATGCACATGCAGAATTATTAGAAGAATTTCTAGAATTACAAGGAACAGGAGAATGTTCTTTAGGAGAAGGTAATGAACCAATTGATGAAGTTGAAATGTTAGCTACACTTATAGCTAATGGATATGAACCAACAACAGAAGAAATTCAAATGCTAAAAGAAGAAGACAGATATCGATATAAATCATCGATAGAAGAACCACCGAAATTAGAATTAAAGCCACTTCCAAACCATTTGGAATACGCTTATTTACATGGTGAATCTGAATTACCTGTAATAATATCGTCTTCTCTTACTGAAAATGAGAAATCACAACTCATTTCTGTGTTGAAAGCTCATAAACCAGCCATTGCATGGAAGATTCATGATATTAAAGGAATAAGTCCTTCGTATTGCACACATAAAATCCTTATGGAAGAAGGTCATAAAACGTATGTGCAACGCCAACGAAGACTAAATCCTAATATACAAGATGTAGTTAAAAAAGAAATTATTAAACTGCTAAACGCAGGTCTAATTTATCCAATTTTTGATAGTCCATGGGTAAGCCCAGTTCAATGCGTGCCTAAGAAGGGTGGCATGACTGTCATTACAAATGAAAAAAATGAGCTTATTCCTACTAGGACTGTAACAGGATGGCGTGTATGTATTGATTATAGAAAATTAAATGACGCCACCAGAAAAGATCACTTTCCCTTACCTTTCATTGATCAAATGTTGGAAAGATTAGCCGGAAATAGTTACTATTGTTTTCTAGATGGATTTTCCGGATATTTTCAAATTCCAATAGCACCCGAAGATCAAGAGAAAACCACATTCACGTGCCCTTATGGTACTTTTGCTTACAAACGCATGCCATTTGGACTTTTTAACGCCCCTGCAACCTTTCAAAGGTGTATGATGGCGATTTTTCACGACATGATAGAAGAATGCATGGAAGTTTTCATGGATGACTTTTCAGTCTTCGGTGATACATTTGAATCATGTCTAGCTAATCTGGAACGAATGCTTATTAGATGCGAACAATCAAATCTAGTACTTAATTGGGAGAAATGCCATTTCATGGTTAAAGAAGGCATCGTTCTTAGACATAAAATTTCAAAAGAAGGAATTGAAGTGGATAGAGCTAAAGTAGATGTAATTGCTAAACTTCCACATCCCACCAATGTTAGAGGAGTTAGGAGTTTTCTAGGACATGCCAGTTTTTACCGACGTTTCATAAAAGATTTTTCTAAAATTGCCACTCCTATGAATAAACTCCTAGAAAAGGATGCTCCATTCATCTTTTCAGATGAGTTTATCAAATCTTTTAATATTCTTAAAGAGAAACTCACTAATGCACCGATCATGATAACACCAAATTGGAATCTACCATTTGAACTAATGTGCGATGCAAGTGATTTTGCAATGGGAGCCGTTTTAGGACAAAGGATTGAAAAACGATTTCAACCTATATATTATGCTAGTAAGACGTTACAAGGAGCACAAACGAACTATACAACTACTGAAAAAGAACTCCTTGCTATTGTCTTTGCTTTTGACAAATTTCGATCATATCTCGTTCTAGCAAAAACGGTGGTCTATACCGACCATTCTGCTCTTAGATACCTATTTTCAAAACAAGATGCTAAACCAAGATTAATCCGTTGGATCTTACTCTTACAAGAGTTCGATATTGAAATCCGAGATAAAAGAGGAGCAGAAAATCTCGCCGCTGATCATCTTTCTCGTCTTGAAAATCCTGAATTAGAAGTTCTAAATGAATCGGCTATACAAGACAACTTTCCTGATGAATATCTATTGAAGATAGATTATAAAGAAATTTCATGGTTTGCAGACTATGCAAACTACTTAGTTTGTGGATTCCTTGAAAAAGGATTATCGTACCAAAAACGAAAGAAATTCTTCAGTGATATAAAACACTATTTTTGGGAAGATCCACATCTGTTTAAAAGTTGTCCCGATGGAATAATACGTCGATGTGTATTCGGAGATGAAGCCAGTAAAATATTAAACCATTGTCACACAGGACCAACAGGAGGGCATTATGGGCCTCAACTAACAGCAAGAAAAGTTTATGATGCTGGATTCTATTGGCCTATAATTTACAAAGACTCACACCTTCTTTGCAAATCCTGTGATGCTTGTCAAAGGGCCGGAAAAATAAGTCAACGTGATGAAATGCCACAAAATGTCATACAAGTATGTGAAGTATTTGACATTTGGGGTATTGACTTTATGGGTCCATTTCCAAAATCTCATAATAATCTATATATACTCGTAGCCATTGATTATGTATCTAAATGGGCGGAAGCACAAGCTCTCCCAACTAACGATGCACGAGTTGTAGTCAACTTTTTAAAACGTCTTTTTGCAAGGTTTGGAACACCGAAAGCTTTAATAAGTGATCGGGGTACTCATTTCTGTAATAATCAACTTGAGAAAGTTCTTAAAAGATATGGAGTAACTCATAAAATCTCCACCGCATATCATCCACAAACAAGTGGACAAGTTGAAAATACCAACCGAGCTTTAAAACGTATTCTAGAGAAAACCGTAGGATCAAATCCGAAGGAATGGTCTATTAAATTGGAAGATGCACTCTGGGCTTTTAGAACAGCCTACAAAACTCCAATTGGAACCACACCTTTTAGACTTGTTTATGGAAAAGCATGTCATCTTCCAGTAGAAATTGAACACAAAGCATTTTGGGCTTTGAAGACATGTAATCTTGATTTACATGAAGCCAAACGTCTACGATTAAGTCAACTAAACGAATTAGAAGAATTAAGACATGAAGCATACGAAAATTCGTTAATCTATAAAGAAAGAACAAAGAAATGGCATGATAAAAGAATCAAAAGTTCAAAAGAATTTAAAGAAGGAGACAGAGTTCTTCTTTTCAATTCACGATTCAAGCTATTTCCAGGAAAATTGAAATCAAAATGGTCTGGACCATTTATAGTCAAAAGAGTTTTTCCATACGGAACGATAGAATTAATAAATTCAAATGGGATTGAATTTAAAGTTAATGGTCACAGAGTTAAACATTACATACATGGTCCGATGGAAGAAGACAATGAAGTTAATCACAATTTCGATACCACAGCTAAGTAAGTATAGGGGGTTTATGTATTTCTGTTAGAGTTAGATTGTCTGTTTTCGTGTAGTTCTCGAAAATGGAACCCGAACGGTCTTTCCCTAGCAGACCCTAAAGAACTAGTCTTCTCCCCCCATTCTGAATTTTTATTTTTTTTAGGAAATGAAGACTGCCTGTGAACTAAACCATGGTCTAATGCTACACACTTTGATCACTAAACGTAATAATGACACACTTCCTAGTGAAATAGTATCAGTAATCAGAGAAAGATTGGACGGAGTTAGAAAAGAATCCAGATGCGAAGATAATAAGTTACAATTTGGTAAAGGAAAATCAAAATCCGCAGCGAAAAGAAGAGCACGACACCTAGAAAGATGTCACAAATGCGGAAAACGGTCACATGGAGGTAAATGTTCAAATAATCAAACCTATTCAAACACCGAATTTGTTACTTTATGCAGAGACGGACCGTTCATATGTTTAGAAGAAAAAACACTGAATGCTCGAGGTTACGCCTATGTAGCCATGGAAAACCAATTAAACCGACTATCTTATGAATGGGATAGATCATATAACTAAGAAATCTATTTCACAGGTATGTTTGTACAGTTTTTATTTTTTTTTATTTTTTTTTTTAACCTTTTGATAATAAACGCTAATTTGTTCGCTATAAAGTATTAAATTGGTATTGAATAAAATTAGGTTTGGCGACCGAAATTATTGATATCATTCAAAAATTTATTACATCACTGCGAAATTTAACGTTTATTCTTAAGGTATAAATATCTTTAATCAAATCAAACCCAAAATATTTCAAAAATCCGTCATGAGTTAAATTAGGTCTTGGAACCGAAATTACTTTACCGAAAAGAGGGGCGCATATTTTTGATAATATTTGATTGATTAAAATGGGATAAAAGCCAAAAAGATTTTTAATTTTATTTTTACCATGTTTTTAAAATTAATATATAAATCTTAAATTAATATTGTAAACTTTGTAAAATCAATATATTTAAAATTGTAAATATTTGAAAAATATAATATAAGTTTGGTGTGAATTTATAATATGAATTTTTAAATTAAGTTTGGCGTGAATTTAAAAATAAAAATTTACTTTATCTCATTAAGTTAAAAATATGATTTTTAAAATTCGTCTTAAGTTGAAGACTAGGTCGTTGAACCGAAATTGCTTTACCCGAGGGAGGAACGAGAACTTTTATTATCATTATTTTTAATCTTATTGAATTAAAGTATGCCAAAAACATAAAAAAAAAACTAAAAAAATCTAAGCTTTTAAAACAATCGCTTGAAAAAGAAAAATTTTAAAATTTTGTCGAAGGACGGACTAGGACATCGATCCGAAACGACCTCGTCCTAAATAACAAGGGAAACAAAATTTTAAAATTAATTACTTAATTGTTTTAATTAGTATAAGATATATATAAAAAAAAATACAAACTCCGCGACTCGCGGAGTTTGAAGGGTAAAAACCCCGCGACTCGCGGAGAGACCAAAACTCGGAAAAAAATAAAAACGCAAAAACTGATCAGTTGAACACCCCCATACCACAAATACTGCGAAACACAGCCGAAAAACCCCGAAAAAACACCCCCAAATTCACAATTTTTGACCGTTAATCATCAAATCTTTTACTAAAATCATGTTGAGAAGGATGCTATCAAGGAATTACTCAAGAAAAACGACTGAAATGGGTGAATCTTCATCCCAAGCTCGCAATGCTCCTGCTGAGAATGCAGAACAACAGGAGGTGGATAACTACTACAAACAAGATATACCTCATCCAGTCATGACATTTTCTGATATGCACTTGGAAGATTTGCACCCGAACCTGAGATTTGACAGACTTTGGATAGATTATCCAAAATACCAAAGGGGTTTGCATACTCTTCATTCTAAAGTTGTTGAGGTACCTAGGGTCATAGAATGGGGACCATTAGAAGCTGTAGAATTGGCCGGGCCAATTAGGGAATTACTTGCACAGAGGTATGGTAATTCTACTTTTAACGACTGGGTACGTTTATTCACCATGCGTAGACCTGTATATAAAGTATGGTGTGAAGAATTGTTGTGTAGTATAGAATTAAATGATCGGGTAGCTGGTTTAACCGATCGATCTTTTA
This sequence comes from Rutidosis leptorrhynchoides, assembly GCF_046630445.1. Lineage (NCBI taxonomy): Eukaryota > Viridiplantae > Streptophyta > Magnoliopsida > Asterales > Asteraceae > Rutidosis > Rutidosis leptorrhynchoides. The sequence continues at coordinate 10,962,842 of NC_092341.1, forward strand.
TTAGATTTTTGTTAGGAGGTTCGATGCGCCACATGTCTTTACTAGACATGGCTCAGGCTTTACGTATATATACGCCTGAGGAGTTAGCATCTGCCGATTGTAGAGGGTTGATACTAAATGGTAGAAAGATAGATGAAAATTTTGATACACTTGGTGTATGGAGTCAAATGACAAGCCATCACCGATTCAAAGGGGGAAATTACTCTTATTTGGATATAGATAGAGCTGAATTAAGAGTAATTCATAGGTTTTTAGCTAATTCGATTACACAAAGAGGTAAGAACAAGGAAAAGGTAAATGAACAGGATTTGTTTTACCATATGTGTATTCGAGACCCACAAAGCGCTGTAAGTATACCTTATTGTGTGGGTTATTATTTATCAGCTATGGTTAGGGGGATGAGACCGCATAGCATAATAGGATGTGGTATATTTATTACTTTGATTGCTGAATATCTCGGTGTGGATATAAGTCGGGGGGGATTATTAGTCGAAGAACCAGAACCCCGCGATACAATAGGTTTAAATGTATACCATGGTGCGAAAGTTTTGAAGAGGCGAAATAACGCCGCAGTACAATACCATGGTAGACATCTACAGGTTGAGAGAAACCAACATCAAGGTAATGTAGGAGGGGGAAATGAAATGCAAGAAATGCAAAGGTTTATAGTTTCACAGGAGTACGAAAATGCTAGACATAGAGCATTTGAAGATTGGCAAGTTCATCAAAACCAAATCATAGCTTATTGCCAACATATAGGTAGAAACTATATTCCTACTACAAAGCCCATATTCCCTCCCTGGTCTATAGAGATTCAACCACCGTATCCTACGTATAACCCAGCCGAAGCATTTTATAGCACCAATGGTTATGCATGGAACCCCTACTGGTATCAGTATCATCCCTAGTCTACTTAGTTTTTTTTTTATTTTGTTATTTGTAATGTTGATACGTTTAATACTTATGTTAATATTGTAATAGTTTTTATAATTTTCTAACTTTTATTCTTAGATTTTAATAATTTTTGAATGTGGGGTAATATACCAAACTTTAAAAATATGTATATATGTTTGCAGTTTATCTTATGTACACAACAGGGTAAAGCAACGCATTTTCAAAGACTGGAATTAAGTTCAGCAAAAGCAACTAATTTTGACGACAAGATGCAAAATATATGTGAAATAACAACAAGACGGAATGAACAAATGATATGCACCATTTATCATTCAGCAAGCAAACACAAATATGTTTGGAAACTTTGATAAAATTTAATCATTTTCACACAAATCACCCTCAATAATTTAAATTGTTACTGATTTCTTGCAAATGAGGGCATTGCAAGATCTTAAGTGTGGGAAGGGGTTAAATTCTTTCGGATTTTAAAATTTTTACTTTATACACTTGGTTACAATTAAAAATACTAGTAAAGTAGTAGTTGTATTAGAATCTAGTGCTCTCTGATAATAAAGAACAGCCCTAGTCTTATATACTGACTACCCAATTCTTGTAAATTTTTTCAAAATTTTCAATTAAATGAACTCAAAATCATGTTTATACATATTTATGAACGATAAAACTAGGTTTTAACACCGAAATTATTGTTACCTCGGAAAGGACATAAATTGAGAAACAAACAAAAATGTTAAAATTCATTTAAAATGGAATAGAGGACAATAAAAAGGAAAATAAAAGCCAAGTGTGGGAAAATTTACCAAGTTATTCAAAACATATGTCACATATTTTTGTACAAATAACTGAAGTTTAAATACTTTTGCTTTGGACTAAACTAAAAATTTTTTTTTACCTGATTTACTGTAAGAAAGATGGATCTACACGATGAATCAATTCCATCATTAAAAGGAAGTAAAGTCTTCCGAAAAAGACACGCGCTTCTTGATTTAGGTCAAGAAGTTGTCGTCTAGACCAGCTGTAGGTTGACGAAAAATCTAGAAAAGTCATCACTAAAATCAGCAGGAAATCCACGGACCTCAGCATTAAACAGGGTCGCCAAGTGGTCAGATTTATCCTAACCATGAGAAGGATTTATCTCGTACAATGGGGGGGCACCATGCAAATTAGCTGGATAAGACTAATGAATCAGATCCCCAGAAAGGATAATCTCCTTAAAAGATCAAAAATCAGCTTTTAAGCTTGATATTACTCAATCCTTGAGATTGACCTTAAAGATTGAGAATTACAAACTCATGGAATTCAATGATATCTAAACTCGAGCCTGAACGAGAAAATATTTTGATCAAAATTACAAACCGATTTGTTTTCTAAAAACCCATTTTCAATACGTTCATTACCATTGAACGTAAAATCCTAGGAATTCACCTGGAATTCATTAGGTCACCTGAACCAAATCGGGTGTCAACCGTAAGAACGGTGGTTGCATAGTAGTCAAAGACAGGACCTTGTGCCAAACCTACAAATTATAAGGGTGAGCTTTACTATTGCTCCTACCAAGGATAGTAATTGCGTCTGACACGTTATAGACCATAATTAAAAGCATGTCAGGGGACATTGCCTTAACAGTTGCTTGTTCAACGCTTTCCTTTACAACCGGACGGTAGTTTACCGAAAGGTAATATACGGGACAAGTAAACTGGACGTGTTGCTTTCTAAATACAAGGTTAGCAAGTGGGTGACACAAAACCATAAGTTTTGAGCTAAAATTTTCAAATCTGAAACCCACCAAACCCACAAAAATATTTTGCAAACACCGGTGAAGGGTTATTCCGGAAAACTTATCTAGGGTAAAAACTAGATTTAATTTTCAAAAGATCAAATGTTTTCATAAAGATCCAATTTCCTTAATGGATCTAAATTTTTATAGTCATGTGGGACTGTAAACCATATCGTTACTACCATTGTTTATACCGCCGTATAGAAATCACTGATGTATAAAGTGTGAAGAATAAAGAAGTGATTCTAGTATTTCAAGACGATATTGCTTGAGGACAAGCAACGCTCAAGTGTGGGAATATTTGATAATGCTAAAAACGAACATATATTTCATAGCATTATTCCTCAAGAAAGACAAGATTTTAGTTGCAATTGTTCTATTTAAAAGTGATATTCGTTTAAATAATAAAAGGTGAAGACAAAAGACAGATTCGACGAATTGAAGACGCAAACGACCAAAAAGCTCAAAAGTACAAAAGACAATCAAAGAGGTTCCAATTATTGATAAGAAACGTCTCGAAATTACAAGAGTACAAGATTCAAAACGCAAAGTACAAGATATTAAATTGTACGCAAGGACGTTCGAAAATCCGGAACCGGGACCAGAGTCAACTCTCAACGCTCGACGCAACGGACTAAAAATTACAAGTCAACTATGTACATGAATATAATATAATATAATATATAAATAATTCTTAAAAATTATATATATATTATATTAATATTTAAAATCGTCGGCAAACAAAGAGCCAAGGATGAATGAGCTGTAAAAACAAACTCCGCACTTGCGGAGTTCGAAGGCCAAATGTACCGCGAGTCGCGGAGATTACCTGGACGAAAATTCCTATAAAAGCAAACGAATTCTGATCATTTTCATAATCCATAATCTATCTCTCTCTCAATATATACGTAAATATATATATATAATTTATATTTTAATTTTAATTTTAATTTTAAATCCTAATAATAAGGGTATGTTAGCAAATGTTGTAAGGGTGTAAGTCGAAATTCTGTCCGTGTAACGCTACGCTATTTTTAATCATTGTAAGTTATGTTCAACCTTTTTAATTTAATGTCTCGTAGCTAAGTTATTATTATGCTTATTTAATCCGAAGTAATCATGATGTTGGGCTAATTACTAAAATTGGGTAATTGGGCTTTGTACCATAATTGGGGTTTGGACAAAAGAACGACACTTGTGGAAATTAGACTATGGGCTATTAATGGGCTTTATATTTGTTTAACTAAATGATAGTTTGTTAATGTTAATATAAAGATTTACAATTGGGCGTCCCTATAAATTACCATATACACTCGATCGGACACGATGGGCGGGGTATTTATATGTACGAAAAATCGTTCATTTAACCGGACACGGGAATGGATTAATAGCCACTAGAATAATTAAAACAGGGGTGAAATTATGTACAAGGACACTTGGTATAATTGATAACAAAATATTAAAACCTTGGGTTACACTCAGTCGACATCCTGGTGTAATTATTAAACAAAGTATTAAAATCGTGTTACAGTTTAAGTCCCCAATTAGTTGGAATATTTAACTTCGGGTATAAGGATAATTTGACGAGGACACTCGCACTTTATATTTATGACTGATGGACTATTATGGACAAAAACCAGACGGACATATTAAATAATCCAGGACAAAGGACAATTAACCCATGGGCATAAAATTAAAAATCAACACGTCAAACATCATGGTTACGGAAGTTTAAATAAGCATAATTCTTTTATTTCATATTTAATTTCCTTTATTTTATATTTAATTGCACTTCTAATTATCGCATTTTTATTGTTATTGTATTTAATTGCACTTTTAATTATCGTACTTTTTAATTATCGCAAGTTTATTTTATCGCACTTTTATTATTCGCAATTTCATTATCGTTATTTACTTTACGCTTTAAATTAAGTCTTGTATTTATTATTTTACATTTGGTTTTAACTGCGACTAAAGTTTTAAAATCGACAAACCGGTCATTAAACGGTAAAAATCCCTCTTTATAATAATAATATTACTTATATATATATTTGTATTTTTATAAAAGTAAACTAATATAGCGTTAAGCTTTGTTTAAAGATTTTCCCCGTGGAACGAACCGGACTTACTAAAAACTACACTACTGTACGATTAGGTACACTGCCTATAAGTGTTGTAGCAAGGTTTAAGTATATCCATTCTCTAAATAAATAAATATCTTGTGTAAAATTGTATCGTATTTAATAGTATTTCCTGCTAAAATTAATAGTATTTTATACCCCTTAGCTTTAAACATCAGAAATGCATGCCCGAAGAAGAAAGATAACCCTAATACGCGCGGCCGAGCTTTCAACATCAACACCGAGGAAGCCCGAGATGACAATGAATTAGTCACTGGTACGTTTCTTCTCAACAACACTTATGTTACTTGTTTATTCGATTCGGGTGCCGATCAGAGTTTTGTATCCAAGACTTTGACTCATTCTTTTAGCACTCCACCACTTCCACTAGATACCACTTATACCATTGAAGTGGCCAATGGGAAATTATTGAGTGCCGACACATATTACCGGGGGTGTACGTTAAACATTTTGGATAATGAGTTTGAAATTGACTTAATACATATGGAACTAGGGAGCTTTGATGTAATAATCGGTATGAATTGGTTAGCCAAAACGAAATCAGACATCCTTTGTGATCTTAACGCAATCCAAATTCCTATCGAGAATGGTGAACCTTTGATCATTTATGGCGATGAGAGTTGCTCCAGACTCAACCTCGTTTCGTGCCTTAAAGTTAGAAAACTACTCCGTAAGGGTTGTTTTGCAATCCTTGCCCATGTTAAGAAAGTCGAGTCTGATGAGAAGCATATCGATGATGTGCCAATTGTTAGTGACTTTTCCGATGTATTTCCCGATGAATTGTCGGGTCTTCCACCTCATCGATCGGTAGAATTCCAAATCGATCTTATTCCGGGAGCCGCACCCGTAGCGCGTGCACCATATAGACTTGACCCTTCCGAAATGAAAGAATTGCAAAGTCAAATCCAAGAACTACTTGACCGTGGTTTTATCCAACCTAGCCATTCACCATGGGGCGCTCCGATTTTGTTTGTTAAGAAGAAAGACGGATCCCTACGAATGTGCATTGATTATCGTGAACTAAATAAATTGACGGTTAAGAATTGATATCCTCTTGCTCGCATCGATGACCTCTTTGATCAACTACAAGGATCTCGTGTATATTCAAAAATTGATCTCCGCTCGGGTTATTATCAATTAAGGGTTAAGGGGGAAGATGTCTCCAAAACCGCTTTTCAGACTCGTTATGGTAGTTATGAATTCCTTGTCATGCCATTTGGTCTCACTAACGCACCGGCGGTGTTCATGAATCTTATGAACCGCGTGTGCAAACTGTATCTCGATAAATTCGTTATTGTGTTCATCGATGACATCTTGGTCTATTCTAAAAGCGAAGAAGAACACGAACAACATCTCTGACTTGTGCTTGAACTTTTGAGACAAGAACGACTCTATGCCAAATTCTCCAAGTGTGAATTTTGGTTGAAGGAAGTTCAATTTCTTGGTCATGTTGTAAGTGATCAAGGTATTAAAGTCGATCCATCGAAAATTGAAGCCATTAGTAAATGGGAGACTCCTACTACTCCTACTCACATTCGTCAATTTTTGGGTCTCGCCGGATACTATCGTAGATTCATCAAGGATTTCTCTTTGGTTGCTTGTCCTCTAACCGCGTTAACTCACAAGGGAAAGAAATTCATTTGGGCGACCGAATAAGAATTCGTATTTCAAATCTTGAAGACAAAGCTAACCACTGCTCCTATCTTGTCACTTCCCGAAGGCAATGATGATTTTGTTGTATATTGCGATGCCTCAAAACATGGTTTTGGGTGCGTATTGATGCAACGAAAGAAAGTCATTGCTTATGCCTCCCGACAACTCAAAATTCATGAACAGAACTATACAACACATGATCTCGAACTTGGAGCCGTTGTCTTCGCACTTAAGATGTGGAGACACTATCTTTATGGAACCAAAAGTATCATCTTCACCGATCACAAAAGCCTTCAACACATCTTCGATCAAAAGCAACTAAACATGAGACAACGACGGTGGATTGAAACTTTGAATGATTACGATTGTGAGCTTCGTTACCATCCGGGAAAGGAAAATGTAGTAGCCGATGCCTTAAGTCGAAAATAAAGGGCGGTGCCTCTTTGTGTCCGAGCTTTAAACATTACCATTCACACCAACCTCAATAGTCAAATTCGTGTAGCCCAAGACGAGGCTCTTAAGGATGAAAACATCTCCCTCGAACACTTGAACGTCCTCACCTCTCAATTCGAAGTTAAAGAAATCGGACTCCGATATTTCGCCAGAAGAATTTGGGTGCCTAGTTATGGGGACTTGCGAAGCCTTATTTTAGACGAAGCCCATAAGTCAAGATATTCGATTCACCCCGGTGCCAATAAGATGTATCACGACCTCAAAGAACAATATTGGTGGCCGAACATTAAAAGGGACGTTGCTACTTATGTTGGAAAATGCCTAACTTGGTTCAAAGTCAAAGCCGAACATCAAAGACCGTCCGGACTACTTCAACAACCCGAAATCCCGCAATGGAAGTAGGAAAGGATAACAATGGATTTTATCACCAAACTACCAAAGACGGTTGGCGGTTATGATACTATTTGGGTTATTGTTGACCGTCTCACCAAATCCGCGCACTTCCTAGCCATGAAGGAAACCGACAACATGGAGAAACTCGCACCACTTTACATTAAAGAAATTGCAGCCTGACACGGTGTACCCTTATCGATTATCTCTGACCAAGATGGCCGATTTGTTTCTAGATTTTGGCGTACTTTACTAGAAGCATTGGGAACGCGTTTAGACATGACCACCGCATACCATCCACAAACCGACGGAAAAAGTGAACGCATAATTCAAACCTTGGAAGACATGCTACGAGCTTGCGTTATCGACTTTGGAAAAGCTTGGGATAAGCACTTGCCTCTTGCCGAATTCTCCTACAACAATAGTTATCACGTGAGTATTAACGCCGCACCATTCGAAGCTTTATATGGCCGAAAATGTCGTTCACCTCTTTGTTGGGCTGAAGTAGGTGACACACAAATCACCGGACCCGAACTCATTCATGAAACAACCGAGAAGATCGTTCAAATCCGAGATAGCCTTAGGACGGCCCGACGTCGTCAAAAGAGCTATATCGACAAACGACGTAACGACCTTGAATTTCAAGTCGGTGACCGCATAATGTTAAAAGTCGCGCCTTGGAAAGGTGTAATTCATTTTGGGAAACGCGGGAAGCTAAATCCGCGGTATATTGGTCCTTTCGAAATCTTGGAGCGTGTTGGAACCGTTGCTTATCGTTTAGATCATCCGCCTCAATTGAGCTCCGTTCATCCTACTTTCCATGTATCCAACTTGAAAAAGTGCCTTTCTAAACCCGATATCGTCATTCCTCTCGAGGAGCTTACTATTGATGACAAACTTCATTTGGTGGAGGAACCGGTTGAAATTGTGGACACCTCTGTCAAAACGTTAAAACAAAGCCGAATTCCAATTGTCAAAGTCCGTTAGAACGCCAAAAGGGGACCCGAGTTTACTTGGAAAAGACAAGATCAAATGCAAAGGAAATATCCTCATCTATTCGCAAACTCGGAAACGCAAGATCCCGAGGAAGAAACAACGACTACAACGCCTACTTAAATTTCGGGACGAAATTTCTTTTAAGGAGTAGGTAATGTAACATCCTGCCTTTTTCCGTTTACTTATTTAAAGTCCGTTATAAATTTATAACATCTCCCGTTGACACGCGTTTTAAATTATCTCGTTTAGGTAATTCACGCACCCGAATGAAAGTTGAGGGACCAAACTCGCCAAAGGATCAAACCTTTGACTAAGTCAAAGGGTCAAACCCCTCTTATCCATTCATTATCATCTCTCTCATTTTACTACTTCTTCCATTTTCTCTCAACACCCAATTTCAAAGAATCATCATCCAAATCCGAGCTAGCGGGTGTTTTGCAAAACAAATTACATTTTTGAAATCCTTGCAACTTCCTCTTCGATTCCATACCGATTTCATTACATTTGGGTAACTTTCTAAAATCACTAGATTTTGTGTTCTTGATGTTTTTAACTTATAAAGTTGTTAATTAGTGTCTATGGCTCAAGTCTAACATGAATATATGATTTATATGCTCGATCTCATTATTTTAGTGTAACTATCATCAACATGAAAAGTGTGTGCTTAATTTTGAGTTTTGGATGATTTAATGTTGTTGTTATGATAAAGTGCAAGTATTAAATGTGTTCCTAGTATCACTAGCTTCAATTTGATGTGTAGGTTGCTTTAGAAAACTTCATGAACTTGATTATTGATTTTGGTGAATTTGGGTTAGGGTTTGATGAACTTGAAATGGACTTTTGATGCTTTAAATGACATGAGATGTTATTAGTAAGTGTTAGGTTGTATTGTATGCTTGATTACCTTCGAAACGGCATATCATTCATGTAAATTGGTTGTTGAATCATTGATTTGCATTTATGAACTTGAATGCATTAAATGATGAGCTTTGAATGTGATTTTGGTTGTTGTAAAGGTAAATGTGATTGACGAAATGTGTTTAGATGTTTTCCTCGTCAAAATACCTTTCCGATAATATAAGATACTTGTCTTGATTGTTTGCGGGTCATAAATTAGGATTGTTTGAGTTTTGGTTTGTGCACTTGTGTGTTTTCAGCAAAATGTTTTCTGCCCAGATGTTTGGACGCTGTCCAGCCTTTTGGATGTCGTCCAGGCTTTCAAACTTGGATGCCGTCCAGGCCTTTTGGACGCCGTCCAATTTGCCTGTTCTGTGCTGTCTTGATTTGCCATTTTACAGAAAATGTTTGCTATGCTACGCACCTTCGATTCACATGTAACTTGTTCTAACATGCTCATATATGATTAAAAACCTCAGAAAAATAGTTCGGGAACCGACCCGAACGTGTTGAATTTTTTATTGACTTTGACCCGACCAAAGTTGACTTTTAATCAAACTTAACCAAATGTTTGTGCAATCATTCTAACATGATTTTATACTTGTATCTTGCATGAAACGTGACAATTTGACTCACATGCTTTAGTAATCGAGTCGTAACGAGCCATAGGACTAATTGAACACTTTGACCGACCATGTTTACCGATATTGATACAAACCTATTTGTTTAGGTCAAGACTAGCATTCATTCTTGCACACGTTTACTTGTTGAAGTACTTTTACATATGTGCACTCAAGGTGAGATCATAGTCCCACTTTTACTCTTTTGAACTTACATTTGAGATGAGAAAACATAAACGTTTCTTTTTACTAAGTGAACACAAGTACAGGAAAACAAACATTCTACATACGAGTTTAGAACAAAATCCTCAATTCGATTATCATTAGTTACACTTTTCGGGTGTAAGCGAGAACTTATGTTGTATGGATCCATATGGGTTTGACAAACCCTCATTCAGACGGTTTGCTACCGTTTACGAATGGAATATATTTTCTAGAAACAGTGTATGTTCTAACACTATTATGATGGGGTTCTATGGAAGGAATGTTAAGCATTGATAATTGGGTGCTCGTGAATATTAACTTTTGGAATGTATTACTATTATATCAATGTTACAAATCTTGTGGTTCACTTGTACTTACTTACTTAAACCTACGATTTCACCAACGTTTTCGTTGACAGATTTCTATGTTTTTCTCAGGTCCTTGAACGTTTTGTGATACATGCTTCCGCTCATTACTTTTGATACTTGCTTGGATGTCGAGTATACATGCATACGTGGAGCGTCTTTTGGCTACTTTTAAATTGTGTCGCATATGTTTCATTTGTACTTTAAACTTTGTAACGTAACTCGTTGTCGAACTACTTTGTAAACCTTGAAACATCTTTACTTTTGAAATGAATGCGACATACTTTTGGTCAAACATTGTTTTAAAGACTTATGACCACGTAACAGGACCTAAGTAGACGGCGCCGTCAATGACGATTTTGTCGGGTCGCTACATACTCCCTCTTCACTTGACGCTCCATTAGTATGCAACTCTCACATGCAACTATTGCTTTTAACCCCTAGTGAATGATCTACTTTTTCAGTCATCTCTAAAAGGAATCTGCTTAAATATGCCCTTTGACTGCATGTCTTGGTGAGAAATTTATTTCATAATCTCTTAACTCAATTGCCCATTTTGCTAAACGTCCTGATGACTCTATGTGTTTCAGGATTTGCTTTAGTGGTTGATCTGTTAAAACAAGAATTGGATGTCCTTGAAAATACGGCCTTAGCCGTCTAGCTGTGTGCACTAGAGCATATACTAATTTCTCAATGGGTGGGTAATTGACTTCACTTTGTTGCAAAAACTTGCTGACGAAATATATTGGCATTTGCACCCCATTCCGTTCTGCGATTAAAACTGAAGTAATAGCTTATGCTGACACTGCCATATATAGGATTAGCATTTCTCCTACTATAGGTGCAGTTAATGTTGGTAACTCTTTTAAAAGCTGCTTAATATCTTGAAAAGCTGCCTCAGCTTCTTCCGTCCATGCAAAATCCTTTTTGTTCAAACAACCTTTTAAAACCTTCATGAATGGTAATGAGCATTCTGCTGCTCTGGATAAAAACCTTGTTAATGCTGCCAATCTTCCATTCAAGCTTTTTACCTCCTTGTTTGTTTTTGGAGAAGCCATATCCTCAATCGCTTGAATTTTCTTTGAATTTGCCTTAATTCCTCTCTCAGTAACAATATGACCTAAAATTTTACCCTCTTCTACACCAAAAGTACACTTTTTGGGATTTAATTTCATATTAATCTTGCGCAGTGACTGAAAAGTCTCAAGAATATCCCTAAGCATGCTTTCCTCCGTGTGGCTCATAATAACGATAACATCAACATATGCCTCCACATTCATGCCTATTTGATCCCTAAATGCCATATCGATGAGATTCTAGTAAGTTACTTCTGCATTTTTAATCCAAAATAGCAAAAAATTCCATCCGCCGTGTGAAAAGCTGTTTTATTTTGGTCCCTTACTGCCATAGGGATTTGGTGATACCCCTTGTAAGCATCCAAAAAAGATTTAAACTAATATCCACTTAAAGATTCCACCTTCCAATCTATTTCTAGCAAAGGGTAATTGTCTTTTGGGCAAGCTTTATTTATATCTGTGAAATCCACACACATTCTCCCTATATTATCTGGTTTCTTCACCATTACCGGATTTGCTACCCATGTTTGATACTTAACTTCTCGTAATATTCCATCTTCCACCAGATTTTTAACTTCCTCTCTAAGGAACTTTGTCCGTTCATGAGCCATGCCCCTTTTCTTTTGACACACTGGTGGAATGTTAGGATTCACATTAAGCTTATGCTCAGCAATGTGACGTGGTATGCCAGTCATGTCAGAAACTTGCCATGTAAATACATCCAAATTGGCTGCTAAAATGTTATAAAGTTTGTCCTTTGTTTCCTTTGTTAATGTGCTCCCAGTGATAATTTTTTGATCTGGGAATGCTGGGTTTGGTGAAATTGACCCATTTTCGTGAATGATTGGCTTAACTTTGGTTCAATTTATTTGCACACATTTTATTGCTCTTCTCCGCTCTACGTATAGCGTTGCGATGCCGACTGGCGTAGGAAACTTCATCATTCCGTGTACCGTTGACGTTACAGCTTCAAATGTCATCATAGTTGAACGCCCCAAAATAACATTATATTGTGAATTTGCTTTTACCACAAGAAACTCGATATGAGCCGTCCTTTTGAATGGTGATTTCCCCAACACTACTTCTAAAAGTATACTTCCTTCTGACCATGATGGATCGTTAGCAAAACTTGCTAAAGGAACAAGCGTGCCTTTCATCTTCTCCTTTACCCTTTCTGGTAATTGTACAAAACAATGTTCATATATAACATCTGCTCCTGCCCCAGTATCAGTATATATTCCTCCAACGATACAATTTGCTATACGGGCCTCAATCACCACAGGAGCATCAGATGGATTAGTATTAAACATAGAAGGAAAAGCAATCAACTCTTGCTTCCAAGCTTCTAATGTTTCAGCTTTTCTCTGTTGTCCTGCTTGCCATGTATGTATAATGTTTGCTTCAATAGGTATTATCCTATGATTGTGATCTTTTGTGCTCTTGAGAGTTGAGTGATTCTTCTAAATGGATGGCACCATATGTTGGTACTATTTTTCGTATAACGGGTATAAGGTGTAGTGACCCGAACTTTTCCATGTTTATATATATTAAATGAAATTGATAATTACATGATTAAGTGTTTCCAACATGCTAAGCAATCAAACTTGTTAAGACTTAATTAATTGAAATAGGTTTCATATAGACAATTGACCACCCAAGTTGACCGGTGATTCACGAACGTTAAAACTTGTAAAAACTATATGATGATATATATATGATTATATATATAGTTAACATGATATTATGATAAGTAAGTATCTCATTAGGTATTTTAACAATGAGTTATATACATAAAATTAAGTTTATTGAATTAAGAAACTCGAAACGGTATATATAACTATTATCGTTATAACAACGTCTTACTAAATACATATGAATCATATTAAGATATTGATACAATATGTTTAATCATGATAAATGATAAGTAAACATGTCATTAAGTGTATTAATAATGAACTACATATGTAAAAACAAGACTACTAACTTAATGATTAAGAAACGAGACATATATGTAACGATTATCGTTGTAACAACATTTAACTGTATATATATCATACTAAGATATATTAATATATCATAATATCATGATAATATAATAATTTAACATCTCTTTAGATATAATAAACAATGGGTTAACAACATTTAATAAGATCGTTAACCTAAAGGTTTCAAAACAACATTTACATGTAACGACTAACGATGATTTAACGACTCAGTTAAAATGTATATACATATAGTGTTTTAATATGTATTCATACACTTTTGAAAGACTTCAAGACACTTATCAACATACTTCTACTTACCAAAAATGATTACAATTACATCCTCGTTCAGTTTTATCAACAATTCTACTCGTATGCACCCGTATTCGTACTAGTACAATACACAGCTTTTAGATGTATGTACTATTGGTATATACACTCCAATGATCAGCTCTTAGCAGCCCATTTGAGTCACCTAACACATGTAGGAACCATCATTTGACAACTAGCATGAAATATCTCATAAAATTACAAAAATATTAGTAATCATTCATGACTTATTTACAAGTAAACAAAATTACATATCCTTTATATCTAATCCATATACCAACGACTAAAAACACCTAAACACACTTTCATTCTTCAATTTTCTTCATCTAATTGATCTCTCTCTAGTTCTATCTTCAAGATCTAAGTGTTCTTCATAAATTCTATAAGTTCTAGTTTCATAAAATCAAGAATACTTCCAAGTTTGCTAGCTTACTTCCAATATTGTAAAGTGATCATCCAACCTCAAGAAATCTTTCTTATTTACAGTAAGATATCTTTCTAATACAAGGTAATACTTATATTCAAACTTTGATTCAATTTCTATAACTATAACAATCTTATTTCGAGTAGAAATCTTACTTGAACTTGTTTTCGTGTCATGATTCTGCTTCAAAAACTTTCAAGCCATCCAAGGATCCTTTGAAGCTAGATCTATTTTTCTCATTTCCAGTAGGTTTATCCACAAAACCCGAGGTAGTAATGATGTTCATAACATCATTCGATTCATATATATAAAATTACCTTATTCGAAGGTTTAAACTTGTAATCACTAGAACATAGTTTAGTTAATTCTAAACTTGTTCGCAAACAAAAGTTAATCCTTCTAAATTGAATTTTAAAATCAACTAAACACATGTTCTATATCTTTATGATATGTTAACTTAATGATTTAAAGCCTGGAAACACAAAAACACCGTAAAACCGGATATACGCCGTCGTAGTAACATCGCGGGCTGTTTTGGGTTTGATAATTAAAAACTATGATAAAGTTTGATTTAAAAGTTGTTATTCTAGGAAAATGATTTTTCTTATGAACATGAAACTATATCCAAAAATCATGGTTAAACTCAAAGTGGAAGTATGTTTTTCAAAATGGTCATCAAGACGTCGTTCTTTCGACTGAAATGACTACCTCTTAAAAAACAACTTGTAACTTATATTTCCGACAATAAACCTATACCTTTTCTATTTAGATTCATAAAATAGATTTCAATATGAAACCATAGCAACTTGATTCACTCAAAACGGATTTAAAACGAAGAAGTTATGGGTAAAACAAGATTGGATAATTTTTCTTGTTGTAGCTACGTGAAAATTGGTAACAAATCTATATTAATCGTATCCTAGCTAACTTATATTGTATTATACATGTATTCTAATATATTATGTAATCTTGGGATACCATAGACACGTATGCAAATGTTTTGACATATCATATCGACCCATGTATATATATTATTTGGAACAACCATAGACACTCTATATGCAGTAATGTTGGAGTTAGCTATACAGGGTTGAGGTTGATTCCAAAAATATATATACTTTGAGTTGTGATCTAGCCTGATACATGTATACACTGGGTCGTGGATTGATTCAAGATAATATATATCAATTTATTTCTATACATCTAACTATGGACAACTAGTTGTAGGTTGCTAACGAGGACAGCTGACTTAATAAACTTAAAACATCAAAATGTATTAAAAATGTTGTAAATATATTTTGAACATACTTTGATATATATATGTATATATTTGTTATAGGTTCGTGAATTGACCAGTGGCCAAGTCTTGTATATATTTGTTATAGGTTCGTGAATTGACTAGTGGCCAAGTCTTACTTCCGACGAAGTAAAAATCTGTGAAAGTGAGTTATAGTCCCACTTTTAAAATCTAATATTTTGGGATGAGAATACATGCAATTTTATAAATGTTTTACGAAATAGACACAAGTAAATGAAACTACATTATATGGGTGAATGATCGAAGCTGAATATGCCCCTTTTTAGCTTGGTAGCCTAAGAATTTGGGAACAGACCCCCAAATTGACTCGAATCCTAAAGATAGATCTATCGGGCCCAACAAGCCCCATTCTGGAATTTGGAATGCTTTAGTACTTTGAAATTATCATGTCCGATGGGTGTCCCGGAATGATGGGGATATTCTATATGCATCTTGTTAATGTCGGTTACCAGGTGTTCACCATATGAATGAATTTTATCTCTATGTATGGGATGTATATTGAAATATGAAATCTTGTGGTCTATTATTATGATTTGATAATATATAGGTTAAACCTATAACTCACCAACATTTTTGTTGATGTTTTAAGCATGTTTATTCTCAGGTGATTATTAAGAGCTTTCGCTGTTGCATACTAAAATAAGGACAAGATTTGGAGTCCATGCTTGTATGATATTATGTAAAAACTGCATTCAAGAAACTTATTTTTGATGTAATATATTCTTATTGTAAACCATTATGTAATGGACGTGTGTAAATGGTATATTTTAGATTATCATTATTTGATAATATACGTAATGCTTTTTAAACCTTTATCGATAAAATAAAGGTTATGGTTGTTTTAAAAATGAATGCAGTCTTTGAAAAACGTCTCATATAGAGGTCAAAACCTCGCGACGAAATCAATTAATATGGAACGTTTATAATCAATATGAACGGGACATTTCAGTTGGTATCAGAGCGTTGGTCTTAGAGAACTAGAAATTTGCATTAGTGTATCTTATCGAGTTTGTTAGGATACATTTGTGAGTCTGGACTTCGACCGTGTTTTTCTTTAAAAATGATTGTTTAACACTTTTGTTGGAAACTATATGTTATTAACATGTAAATATTATGTGATATATTAACCTCTTAATGTGTTTGATATTGTGTGATAGATGTCTACCACTAGTACAAATCTCATCGATTCACCTAATAATAATGAAGAGTCGAATATATTTTGGAAAGATTCACAAATTCCCGAAGAGGAACCGGAAGAGGAGGAACCGGAAGAGGAGGAACCGGAAGAGGAGGAACCGGAAGAAGAAGAGGTTCCAGAGGAAGAAATATTGATACCTATAGTAAATCGATTAAATAAAAGAAAATCCTCAACCAACGGACCAAAGTTAATAATGGTCAATGGTGTTTCAGCCGAGGAAGCAAAATATTGGGAAGATTACCAATTTTCTGATAAATCGAATCCCGATGAGGATTCCGATGATGTTATAGAAATTACCTCGACCCAATTTAATAAAGCGAAAGAAAATAATAAGGGAAAAGGTATAAAAATAGAGAAACGTGATTCCAACCCCTATGAACTTTATATGTATCGGCAACGTCCGTATTTTCTAAATTGTAATAATAACCCGGAAACCTCTAAACCACCAGGTTTTTCTAAACCATTGTGGAAAACGACGGATCGTATTAGAGGAGCACCATATATCCCTAGAAAATTAGGAAAACGAACCAAGTCCGAAGAAGAAGAAACCAGTGATTCAGATTAGAGGGTTGTAATCATGTTGTGTATTATATGTAATTTAGTGTACTTGTACTTTTATGTTCTATGTAAAAATTGCTTGTATTGTTTGTTAATTATCTTTTACGAATCTAATCCTTGTCAATTTTACAGTATAAAAACACAAAATGGACGTTAAGGATAGACAACAAAAAATTTTAGAAGACCTACCAGGAGATATGATTGATGAAATCTTGTCTAGAGTCGGGTAGAATTCATCAGCACAATTAGTTACGGCAAAATTAGTTTGTTAAACATTTGAAAGACATTCCAGGCATGCCTTAGTATATAAAAGGCTTTCATTTGAAAGATGGGGTATATCACATTGGGGAGACTTTAAGTTACGCCAAGTTTTCTTTAAGGCATTTAGTGCGGGAAACTCAGATGCAATTTTACGCTACGGGTTACGAACCTATTTTGACTCAACATATCCCAATATAGGATTTCGTGAGTTAGAAAGAGCTTCTAACATGCAACATAAAGAAGCATGTTATACTTACAGGTTAGTGATGTTCGCTTCTTATCAAAGTGAAAAAAAGAATATCGGGTTACAACTTTTAAATAAAACCTTCCCACAAGTGACGGACTCAGTAGTTGGGGTAAGAAACAAGGTTTTTGGATTGCTATGAGGCTGTTGGGCATTACGAAACCCTCGTCCTTTTGATGACATTACAACATGCTGCCTAGTCAATGGTCATAACGGTTACTTTCCACGAGACCAAGGATGGGAAGTCGTCTTAGTAAAACCAGAATGCATGACTTGTTTTTGGACTTATGAATTACGTATCTTTATTTCTTTTGCTGAACAACTTGCGTATTAACTAGAAATGCCTTTATAGCTGCTGAGTAGCAAAAATATTATGTGCTATATTTCATCCTATATGTATAATAGTGGTATTATATGTTTGTAAAATATTGTATAAAGATTTGAACGCGAAATATTATTGTAATAAGTTTTTCATATAGAAGTGTAGTACTTGAGTTGTATAGTAGCTAGTAATTATGAACTTAACGGGTAGGTATTGAAATCCCGTTCTTATTGATTAATAACGTTCCATATTAATTGATTTCATTGCGAGGTTTTGACCTCTATATGAGACGTTTTTCAAAGACTGCATTCATTTTAAAACAAACCATAACCTTTATTTCATCAATAAAGGTTTAAAAAGCTTTACGTAGCTTATCAAATAATGATAATCTAAAATATCCTGTTTACACATGACTATTACATAATGGTTTACAATACAAATATGTTACAACGAAATAAGTTTCTTGAATGCAGTTTTTACACAATATCATACAAGCATGGACTCCAATTCTTGTCCTTATTTAAGGATGCGACAGCGGAAGCTCTTAATAATCACCTGAGAATAAACATGCTTAAAACGTCAACAAAAATGTTGGTGAGTTATAGGTTTAACCTATATATATCAAATCGTAACAATAGACCACAAGATTTCATATTTCAATATACATCCCATACATAGAGATAAAAATCATTCATATGGTGAACACCTGGTAACTGACATTAACAAGATGCATATATTAGAATATCCCCATCATTCCGGGACACCCTTCGGATATGATATAAATTTCGAAGTACTAAAGCATCCGGTACTTTGGATGGGGTTTGTTAGGCCCAATAGATCTATCTTTAGGATTCGCGTCAATTAGGGTGTCTGTTCCCTAATTCTTAGATTACCAGACTTAATAAAAAGGGGCATATTCGATTTCGATAATTCAACCATAGAATGTAGTTTCACGTACTTGTGTCTATTTTGTAAATCATTTATAAAACCTGCATGTATTCTCATCCCAAAAATATTAGATTTTAAAAGTGGGACTATAACTCACTTTCACAGATTTTTACTTCGTCGGGAAGTAAGACTTGGCTACTGGTCGATTCACTAACCTATAACAAATATGTACATATATATCAAAGTATGTTCAAAATATATTTACAACATTTTTAATACGTTTTAATGTTTTAAGTTTATTAAGTCAGCTGTCCTCGTTAGTAACCTACAACTAGTTGTCCACAATTAGATGTACAGAAATAAATCGATATATATTATCTTGAATCAATCCATGACCCAGTGTATACACGTCTCAGGCTAGATCACAACTCAAACTATATATATTTTTGAAATCAACCTCAACCCTGTATAGCTAACTCCGACATTACTGCATATAGAGTGTCTATGGTTGTTCCAAATAATATATATAGATGGGTCGATATGATATGTCAAAACATTTGCATACGTGTCTATGGTATCCCAAGATTACATAATATATTAGAATATATGTATAATACAATATAAGTTAGCTAGGATATAATTTGTATAGAATTGTTAATATTTCTCGTAGCTACTAAAATTAAAAAATATCCAATCTTGTTTTACCCATAACTTCTTCATTTTAAATCCGTTTTGAGTGAATCAAATTGCTATGGTTTCATATTGAACTCTATTTTATGAATCTAAACAGAAAAAGTATAGGTTTATAGTCAGAAATATAAGTTACAAGTTAGTTTTGTAAGAGGTAGTCATTTCAGTCGAAAGAACGACGTCTTGATGACCATTTTGAAAAACATACTTCCACTTTGAGTTTAACCATGATTTTTGGATATAGTTTCATGTTCATAAGAAAAATCATTTTTCCAGAAGAACAACTTTTAAATCAAAGTTTATCATAGTTTTTAATTATCAAACCCAAAACAGCCAGCGGTGTTACTACAACTGCGTATATCCGGTTTTACGGTGTTTTTCGTGTTTTCCGGTTTTAAATCATTAAGTTAGCATATCATATAGATATAGAACATGTGTTTAGTTGATTTTAAAATTCAAGTTAGAAGGATTAACTTTTGTTTACGAACAAGTTTAGAATTAACTAAACTATGTTCTAGTGATTTCAAGTTTAAACCTTCGAATAAGATAGCTTTATATGTATGAATCGAATGATGTTATGAACATCATTACTACCTCAAGTTTTCTGGATAAAACTACTGAAAATGAGAAAAATGGATCTAGCTTCAAAGGATCCTTGGATGGCTTGAAAGTTTTTAAAGCAAAATCATGACACGAAAACAAGTTCAAGTAAGATTTCCACTCGAAATAAGATTGTTATAGTTATAGAAATTGAATCAAAGTTTGAATATGAGTATTACTTTGTATTAGAAAGATATCTTACTGTAAATAAGAAAGATTTCTTGAGGTTGGATGATCACTCTACAAGATTGGAAGTAAGCTAGCAAACTTGGAAGTATTCTTGATTTTATGAAACTAGAACTTGTAGAATTTATGAAGAACACTTAGAACTTGAAGATAGAACTTGAGAGAGATCAATTATATGAAGAAAATTGAAGAATGAAAGTGTTTGTAGGTGTTTTTGGTCGTTGGTGTATGGATTAGATATAAAGGATATGTAATTTTGTTTTCATGTAAATAAGTCATGAATGATTACTCATATTTTTGTAATTTTATGAGATATTTCATGCTAGTTGCCAAATGATGGTTCTCACATGTGTTAGGTGACTCACATGGGCTGATACGAACTGATCATTGGAGTGTATATATAAATCGTAAATACATCTAAAAGCTGTGTATTGTACGAGTACGAATACGGGTGCATACGAGTAGAATTGTTGATGAAACTGAACGAGGATGTAATTGTAAGAATTTTTATTAAGTAGAAGTATTTTTATAAGTGTCTTGAAGTCTTTCAAAAGTGTATGAATACATATTAAAACACTACATGTATATACATTTTAACTGAGTCGTTAAGTCATCGTTAGTCGTTACATGTAAGTGTTATTTTGAAACCTTTAGGTTAACGATCTTGTTAAATGTTGTTAACCCAATGTTTATAATATCAAATGAGATTTTAAATTATTATATTATCATGATATTATGATGTACGAATATCTCTTAATATGATATATATACATTAAATGTCGTTACAACGATAATCGTTACATATATGTCTCGTTTCAAAATCATTAAGTTAGTAGTCTTGTTTTTACATATGTAGTTCATTATTAATATACTTAATGATATGTTTACTTATCATAATATCATGTTAACTATATATATAACCATATATATGTCATCATATAGTTTTTACAAGTTTTAACGTTCGTGAATCACCGGTCAACTTGGGTGGTCAATTGTTTATATGAAACCTATTTCAATTAATCAAGTCTTAACAAGTTTGATTGCTTAACATGTTGGAAACACTTAATCATGTAAATAACAATTTCATTTAATATATATATAAACATGGAAAAGTTCGGGTCACTACAGTACCTACCAGTTAAATAAATTTCGTCCCGAAATTTTAAGCAGTTGGAGGTGTTGACGTATCTTCTGGAAATAAATGCGGGTATTTCTTCTTCATCTGATCTTCTCATTCCCAGGTGAACTCGGGTCCTCTACGAGTATTCCATCGAACTTTAACAATTGGTATCTGTAACGACCCAGATTTTTCCGATCATTTTACACTTATAAGATTAATATTTACATAAATTAAACCTTACCAATATGATAAGCAATCTAAATTGTTGAGACTTATGTTTTTGAAAAGAGTGTTACACAACGTTTGACCGTCCAATTTGACCGATGATATCACGAACTATATAACATACGATAATTATACGTTTGTGTATATATATGTATTTTTATATATTTAACATGATCTAAGAATGTTTTAACATCTCATTGTGTACTAATAACAATGAGTTATAAGTATATTTTGAGACTACTAACTTAAGTTTTCAAAACGATAACTATATGTGACGTTCTTCGACTTAAATACTTAAAACTTATAATGCTTATACATGTATCGTATAGATATGTATTTTATCACTTTTAAAGGATTTATATACATAAAACAATATAAGTATATTTACAAAAGATAGCTATATTTGAATTCTCGTTCCGTTTCCTCAAAATTTCTACATGTATACCTAGAGTATATGTACTCGTATCATACCCAGCTCCTATACGTATTTACTATTAGTATATACACATCACAATCACTTTATTAGCAGCCATGAGTCAGCCAATTTTGGATCTTAGCATGCATGATTAATCAATTTGGCATATTACAAGACTTTTGCACAATATTACAAATTTATACATCTTTTCACCACCATTTATACTCCATTCCAATTTCATTTTTACTACACATTTTCTCTAACCAAAAACACACTCTTAGGAACCTTGAGTGTTCTTCAACAATTCAGCAAGTTACCATGAAGATCTAGCTTCAAAAATAAGCCTTAATCTTCATAAGAAAAACCTTCCAAGAACACTTCAATAACCCTTCCAAGTAAACAAGTTTACTTCCGACCTTTTGATCCAACTCCACCACTCTTTTGGTTCTAGGATTTTACTCATCTTTTACAGTAACTTTGTCCAAGTAACTTGAGGTAGTAACCTTGTTCATAACCTTATTCGATTCATATTTATATAGCTATCTTATTTTGTGTTGTAAAATTTTAACAACAAAAACATAGTTTGAATGATTTCAAACTTGTTTGCAAACTAAATAGATCCTTCTAACTTAACTTTTAAAACACTTCAATACCTGTAATATATCATAATGATATGCTAACTTAACAAGATATAACTTGGTTTTACAAAGAACATCTTAAAAACTGAATCTACATCGTCGGAGTGCAATCGGGGACTGTTTTGGGTTGGATAATTAAAAACTATCTTCAACTTTGAATTGGAAGTTTATGTTCTGGAAAAATGATATTTCTTATGAATATGTTAACACATAAAAATTTCATGGTTTAACTCAAAGTGTAAGTATTTTTAGAAAAATGATCATTAAATGTTGTTTTTATGATGGAAAATGATCACTTTCATAAGTTTCACCAAATTTTGACCTATAACCTGTGATTTTGAATACAACCTAAGGTATTTTCAGTTCATATTCTTAAAATTTGATTCGATCCAAGGAAGTGGCAAGTTGAACCAACAAAAACGGAGTTGTAATGAGGAAACTACGACTAAAACAAGATCGGGTATCCGAAGCTAGTTTAGCTACGAAAATATTTGGAGAAAAATTAAATTAATCATATATTTTCTAATTAATATGATATTTCATATACATTTACTTATGATTTGATTTTATATATTTCAGGACCACCCGTAAACAACACGAGAAGATTAATCATAAGACCTCATGATTGTACGCAACACGTCATTTGACAACACGGTACTTTATGTACGCAACACGTCACTTGACAACATGGTACCATGGGTCGAGATTAATTCTGATCAATACGAATACGATGGGGTCTTTATTTATTTTATTTAAGCAACTAATTGTGGACCACTAACATCGGACTGCTAACTACGGACTAAAAAAATATTAAAAGTATTAAAAGTATATATATATATATATATATATATATATATATATATATATATATATATATATATGTATATATATATATATATATATATGTAACGATTACTTAAAAAGAAAATATGTTGATATATTATATATATTGTTAGGTTCGTGATATCTATCGGAGACTAAGTCGTGATAAATACCTTCAAGGCAAAAGTGAGTATATAGTCCCACTTTCAAACTCTAAATATTTCGGGATGAGAATACATGCATTTTATGATTTACGTTATGGACACAAGTGATTAAAAATATATATTCTACGTTGAGTTGTACCACTGGCATACTTCCCTGTAACTTGGTAACTACTATTTACATGAGGTATTGTAAACGTGAATCCTGTTGATAGATCTATCGGGCCTGACAACCCCAACCGGACTGGACGACCAGTATTCAACGGTTGCATAGTACTTCGTTTCGGTGACTACACTTGGTACAGTGTAGTAAGATTTCATAATAAAGGGAATATGCGACGTTGATTAAATGTTAAGTATGGTTATCAAGTGCTCAACAACTTAGAATATTTTTATTAAAATGTTTATATATGAAATCTTGTGGTCTATATTTATAACGCTGCCGGCATTAAACCTATATCTCACCAACTTTATGTTGACGTTTTAAGCATGTTTATTCTCAGGTGATAACTAAAAGCTTCCGCTGCAACATGTTGAATTTAAGCAAGATCCTGAGTATGCATATTTGTGTCAAAAATAAAACTGCATATCGGAGGATTTGTAATGTAAAATATGTTGGAAGTCGTATTGTTATTATCACATGTAAAGTTTGTAAGTCTAAGATTATCGCTAAACGATAATCATTATTAAGTTGTTTAAACCATGTATTTGTAATAAAAGCTATGGTTTGTATTGTAAAAACGAATGCAGTTTTTGAAAAATGTCGCATATAGAGGTCAATACCTCGCGATGAAATCATATGTTATTGTATTCGTCCTTATGGTTAAGGTCGGGTTATGACAGTATCTTGTTTTGCTTAAGTCTTTTAACCTCACGATCCATTATTTCGACGGGTTCTTCGATGAATTGAAGTTTTTCGTTGATTTGGATTTCATCTAACAGAATAGTGAGATCTTCTTTAGCAAAACATTTCTTCAAATTCGAGACGTGGAAAGTGTTATGTACAGCCGCGAATTGTTGAGGTAACTCAAGTCGGTAAGCTACTGGTCCGACACGATCAATAATCTTGAATGGTCCGATATACCTTGGATTTAATTTCCTTTGTTTATCAAATCGAACAACGCCTTTCCAAGGTGCAATTTTAAGCATGACCATCTCTCCAATTTCAAATTCTATATCTTTTCTTTTAATGTAAGCGTAGCTCTTTTGTCGACTTTGGGCAGAATTTAACCGTTGTTGAATTTGGATGATCTTCTCGGTAGTTTCTTGTATTATCTCTGGACCCGTAATATGTCTATCCCCCACTTCACTCCAACAAATCGGAGACCTGCACTTTCTACCATAAAGTGCTTTAAACGGCGCCATCTCAATGCTTGAATGGTAGCTGTTGTTGTAGGAAAATTCTGCTAATGGTAGATGTTTATCCCAACTGTTTCCGAAATTAATAACACATGCCCGTAGCATGTCTTCAAGCGTTTGTATCGTCCTTTCGCTCTGCCCATCAGTTTGTGGATGATAGGCAGTACTCATGTCTAGACGAGTTCCTAATGCTTGCTGTAATGTCTGCCAGAATCTTGAAATAAATCTGCCATCCCTATCAGAGATAATAGAGATTCGTATTCCATGTCTGGAGATGACTTCCTTCAAATACAGTCGTGCTAACTTCTCCATCTTGTCATCTTCTCTTATTGGCAGGAAGTGTGCTGATTTGGTGAGACGATCAACTATTACTCAAATAGTATCAAAACCACTTGCAGTCCTTGGCAATTTAGTGATGAAATCCATGGTAATGTTTTCCCATTTCCATTCCGGGATTTCAGGTTGTTGAAGTAGACCTGATGGTTTCTGATGCGCAGCTTTGACCTTAGAACACGTCAAACATTCTCCTACGTATTTAGTAACATCGACTTTCATACCCGGCCACTAAAAATGTTTCTTGAGATCCTTGTACATCTTCCCCGTTCCAGGATGTATTGAGTATCGGGTTTTATGAGCTTCTCTAAGTACCATTTCTCTCATATCTCTAAATTTTGGTACCCAAATCCTTTCAGCCCTATACCGGGTTCCATCTTCCCGAATATTAAGATGCTTCTCCGATCCTTTGGGTATTTCATCCTTTAAATTTCCCTCTTTTAAAACTCCTTGTTGCGCCTCCTTTATTTAAGTAGTAAGGTTAGTGTGAATCATTATATTCATAGATTTTACTCGAATGGGTTCTCTGTCCTTCCTACTCAAGGCGTCGGCTACCACATTTGCCTTCCCCGGGTGGTAACGAATCTCAAAGTCGTAATCATTCAACAATTCAATGCACCTACGCTGCCTCATATTCAGTTGTTTCTGATCAAATATGTGTTGAAGACATTTTTGGTCGGTATATATAATACTTTTGACCCCATATAAGTAGTGCCTCCAAGTCTTTAATGCAAAAACAACCGCACCTAATTCCAAATCATGTGTCGTATAATTTTGTTCGTGAATCTTCAATTGTCTAGACGCATAAGCAATTACTTTCATTCGTTACATTAATACACAACCGAGACCTTGCTTTGATGCGTCACAATAAATCACAAAATCATCGTTCCCTTCAGGCAATGACAATATAGGTGTCGTAGTTAGCTTTTTCTTCAATAACTGAAACGCTTTCTCTTGTTCATCCTTCCATTCAAATTTCTTCCCTTTATACGTTAATGAAGTCAAGGGTTTTGCTATTCTGGAAAAGTCTTGGATGAACCTTCTGTAGTAACCAGCTAGTCCTAAAAACTGGCGTATGTGTTTTGGAGTTTTCGGGGTTTTCCACTTTTCAACAGTTTCTATCTTTGCCGGATCCACCTTAATACCTTCTTTGTTCACTATGTGACCGAGGAATTGAACTTCTTCCAACCAAAATGCACACTTTGAAAACTTAGCGTACAATTCTTCCTTCCTCAATACTTCTAACACCTTTCTCAAATGTTCACCGTGTTCTTGGTCATTCTTTGAGTAAATAAGTATGTCATCAATAAAAACAATGACAAACTTGTCAAGGTATGGTCCACACACTCGGTTCATAAGGTCTATGAACACAGCTGGTGCATTAGTTAAACCAAACGGCATGACCATAAACTCGTAATGACCGTAACGTGTTCTGAAAGCAGTCTTTGGAATATCATCTTCTTTCACCCGCATTTGATGATACCCGGAACGTCAGTCAATCTTTGAATAAACATACGAGCCTTGTAGTTGATCAAATAAATCATCGATTCTCGGTAGTGGGTAGCGGTTCTTGATGGTAAGTTTGTTCAACTCTCGGTAGTCGATACACAACCTGAATGTACCATCTTTCTTCTTGACAAACAAAACAGGAGCTCCCCACGGTGATGTGCTTGGTCGAATGAAACCACGCTCTAAAAGTTCTTGTAATTGGCTTTGCAGTTCTTTCATCTCACTGGGTGCGAGTCTGTAAGGAGCACGAGCTATTGGTGCAGCTCCTGGTACAAGATCTATTTGAAATTCAACGGATCGATGTGGGGGTAATCCCGGTAATTCTTTCGGAAATACATCAGGAAATTCTTTTGCGACGGGAACATCATTGATGCTCTTTTCTTCAGTTTATACTTTCTCGACATGTGCTAGAACAGCATAGCAACCTTTTCTTATTAGTTTTTGTGCCTTCAAATTACTAATAAGATGTAGCTTCGTGTTGCCCTTTTCTCCGTACACCATTAAGGGTTTTCCTTTTTCTCGTATAATGCGAAATGCATTTTTGTAACAAACGATCTCTGCTTCCACTTCTTTCAACCAATTCATACCGATTATCACATCAAAACTCCCTAACTCTACTGGTATCAAGTCAATCTTAAATGTTTCGCTAACCAGTTTAATTTCTCGATTCCGACATATATTATCTGCTGAAATTAGTTTACCATTTGCTAATTCGAGTAAAAATTTACTATCCAAAGGCGTCAATGGACAACTTAATTTAGCACAAAAATCTCTAATCTCTACACATATAGCTTCTATCCGCACCCGAATCAAATAAAACGTAAGCAGATTTATTGTCAATAAGAAACGTACCCGTAACAAGCTCCGGGTCTTCCTGTGCCTCTGCCGCATTAATATTGAAAACTCTTCCGCGGCCTTGTCCATTCATATTCTCCTGGTTCGGGCAATTTCTAATAATGTGGCCCGGTTTTCCACATTTATAACAAACTACATTGGCATAACTTGCTCCGACACTACTTGCTCTGCCATTACTCGTTCCGACACCATTTGTTCCTTTCGTTATGTTAACCCCTGGTCCGTAAACCTCACACTTCGCCACGCTATGACCATTTATTTTACACTTGTTGTAAAATTTGGTGCAGAACCTATAGTGATACTTTTCACACCTTTGGCATAGCTGCTTCTGATTGTTGTTGTTGTTGTTGTTGCGGTTATTATTGTTGTTGGGATGATTGTTGTAGTAGTTGTTGTTGTTGTTGTTGTTGTTGTTGTTGTTGTTGTTGGGCCGTTTGTTATAGTTGCGATTGATGTTGTGATTGTTGGGATAGTTGTTGCAATTATTGTTGTAATTGCTGTTGTTGTTGTATTGGTGATTCTTATCACCGTTTTCCTCCCACTTTCTTTTGACTTGCTTCATATTGGCCTCTTCAGCAGTCTGTTCTTTAATTCTTTCTTCAATCTGGTTCACTAGTTTGTGAGCCATTCTACATGCCTGTTGTATGGAGGCGGGCTCGTGTGAACTTATATCTTCTTGGATTCTTTCCGGTAATCCTTTCACAAACGCGTCAATCTTCTCTTCCTCATCTTCGAACGCTCCCAGACACAATAGGCATAATTCTGTGAATCGTCTTTCGTACGTGGTAATATCAAATCCTTGGGTTCGTAACCCTCTAAGTTCTGTCTTGAGCTTATTGACCTCGGTTCTGGGACGGTACTTCTCGTTCATCAAGTGCTTGAATGCTGACCACGGTAGTGCGTAAGCATCATCTTGTCCCACTTGCTCTAGATAGGTATTCCACCATGTTAACGCAGAACCTGTAAAGGTATGCGTAGCGTACTTCACTTTGTCCTCTTCAGTACACTTACTTATGGCAAACACCAATTCGACCTTCTCGGTCCACCGTTTCAATCCGATCGGTCCTTCGGTTCCATCAAATTCCAAAGGTTTGCAGGCAGTGAATTCTTTGTAGGTGCATCCTACATGATTTCCTGTACTGCTAGATCTAAGGTTATTGTTGGTATGTAGCGCAGCCTGTACTGTGGCTATGTTTTCAGCAAGAAAGGTACGAAATTCCTCTTCGCTCATATTCATGGTTTGTCGAGTAGTCGGTGCCATTTCCTTCAAATAGTCAAATGAAACAAGTTAATCATACAGAATATTAAGAGTAGTCAATAGTATCTCGTAGCATAATATGAACTCATTTATAAAAGCTTTTTCTTCATATTAGCGTTTTATAAGTTTAAATTCGGGTAGTACCTACCAGTTAAGTTCATACTTAGTAGCTAATATACAATTCAACTACTACAATTCTATATGAAAAACTGATTAAAATAATATTTCGCGTTCAAACTTTTACACAATATTTTACAAACTTACAATACCGCTTATTTTACATATAGCATGAAATATAGCACATAATAACTTTTATACAAGATAGTTGTGAAGATAATTCTAGCTAGTACACAAGTCGTTCAGCAAAGGTAATAAAGACACGTAATTCATATCCAGAAACAAGTCATGCATTCTGGTTTTACTAGGACTACTTCCCATCCTTGGTCTTGTGGAACATAACCGTTATGGCCGTTGATAAGACAGCGTGTTGTAACGTTGTCAAAGGGACGAGGGTTACGTAATGTCCAACAGTCCCGTAACAATCTAAAAACCTCATTTCTTACCCCAATTACCGACTCCGTCACTTGTGGGAACGTTTTGTTTAATAGTTGTAGCCCGATGTTCTTGTTCTCACTTTGGTGAGAAGCGAACATTACTAACCCGTAAGCATAACATGCTTCTTTATGTTGCATGTTAGCCGCTTTTTATAAATCACGAAGTCCTATATTCGGATATATTGAGTCAAAATAATTTCTTAACCCGTTGCGTAAAATAGCATTTGGGTTCCCCGCAATATATGCGCCAAAGTAAACACATCGTAACTTATGGATTTCCCAATGTGATATCCCCCATCTTTCGAACGAAAGCCTTTTATAAACCAAGGCATTCTTGGAACGTTCTTCGAATGTCTTACAAACTGATCTTGCCTTAAATAGTTGTGCCGAGGAATTCTGACCGACTCTAGACAAGATTTCATCAATCATGTCTCCGGGTAGGTCTCTTAAAATATTGGGTTGTCTATCCATTTTGTGTTTTTATACTGTAAAATAGACAAGAGTTAGATTCATAAAAAAAAAATACTTATTAATACAAGCAATTTTTACATATATCATAAAGCATAAGCACACTATATTACATATATTACACCACACGAATACAACTATCTTATTCCGACTCGCTCGTTTCTTCTTCTTCAGTTTTGGTTCGTTTTGCCAAGTTTCTAGGGATATATGATGTTCCCCTAATACGAGCCGTCGTTTTCCACATTGGTTTAGAAAAACCTGGTGGTTTAGAGGTTCCCGGGTTATTGTCACAACTTAAGAAATACGGGTGTTGACGATACATATAAAGTTCATCGGGTATGGAATCAAATTTCTCTATTTTTATGCCTTTTCCCTTATTGTTCTCTTTTGCCTTATTAAATTGTATTGGGGTAATTTCTATAATATCATCGGAATCCTTGTCGGGATCCGATTCATCAGAGAATTGGTAATCCTCCCAATACTTTGCTTCCTTGGCGGAAACACCATTAACCATAATTAACTTTGGTCGGTTGGTTGAGGATGTTCTTCTACTTAACCATTTTATTATTTCCCCCACTGGTTCTATTTCTTCTTCCGGTTTCGATTCTTCTTCCGGTTCCGATTCTTCTTCCGGTTCTGACTCTTCTTCCGGTTCCTCTTCGGGAACTTGTGAATCAGTCCACGAATCATTCCAATTTACATTTGACTCTTCATTATTATTAGGTGAGTCAATGGGACTTGTTCTAGAGGTAAACATCTATCACATAATATCAAACGAGTTAAGAGATTAATATATCACATAATATTCACATGTTAAAAATATATAGTTTCCAACAAAATTTGTTAAGCAATCATTTTTCAAGTAAACACGGTCGAAGTCCAGACTCACTAATACATCCTAACAAACTCGATAAGACACGCTAATGCAAAATTTTGGTTCTCTAAGACCAACGGTCGGATACCAACTGAAATGTCCCGTTCTTATTGATTAAAAATGTTCCATATTAATTGATTTCGTTGCGAGGTTTTGACCTCTATATGAGACGTTTTTCAAAGACTGCATTCATTTTAAAACAAACCATAACCTTTATTTCATCAATAAAGGTTTAAAAAGCTTTACATAGAATATCAAATAATGATAATCTAAAATATCCTGTTTACACACGACTATTACATAATGGTTTATAATACAAATATGTTACAACGAAATAAGTTTCTTGAATGCAGTTTTTACACAATATCATACAAGCATGGACTCCAAATCTTGTCCTTATTTAAGTATGCGACAGCGGAAGCTCTTAATAATCACCTGAGAATAAACATGCTTAAAACGTCAACAAAAATGTTGGTGAGTTATAGGTTTAACCTATATATATCAAATCGTAACAATAGACCACAAGATTTCATATTTAAATATACATCCATTACATAGAGATAAAAATCATTCATATGGTGAATACCTGGTAACCGACATTAACAAGATGCATATATTAGAATATCCCCATCATTCCGGGACACCCTTCGGATATGATATAAATTTCGAAGTACTAAAGCATCCGGTACTTTGGATGGGGTTTGTTAGGCCCAATAGATCTATCTTTAGGATTCGCGTCAATTAGGGTGTCTGTTCCCTAATTATTAGATTACCAGACTTAATAAAAAGGGGCATATTCGATTTCGATAATTCAACCATAGAATGTAGTTTCACGTACTTGTGTCTATTTTGTAAATCATTTATAAAACCTACATGTATTCTCTGAAATGTCACGTTCTTATTGATTAAAAATGTTCCATATTAATTGATTTCGTTGCGAGGTTTTGACCTCTATATGAGACGTTTTTCAAAGACTGCATTTATTTTAAAACAAACCATAACCTTTATTTCATAAATAAAGGTATAAAAAGCTTTACGTAGATTATCAAATAATGATAATCTAAAATATCCTGTTTACACACGACCATTACATAATGGTTTACAATACAAATATGTTACATCGAAATCAGTTTCTTGAATGCAGTTTTTACACAATATCATACAAACATGGACTCCAAATCTTGTCCTTATTTTAGTATGCAACAGCGGAAGCTCTTAGTATTCACCTGGGAATAAACATGCTTTAAACGTCAACAAAAATGTTGGTGAGTTATAGGTTTAACCTATATATATCAAATCGTAACAATAGACCATAAGATTTCATATTTCAATACACATCCCATACATAGAGATAAAAATCATTCATATGGTGAACACCTGGTAACCGACATTAACAAGATGCATATATAAGAATATCCCCATCATTCCGGGACACCCTTCGGATATGATATAAATTTCGAAGTACTAAAGCATCCGGTACTTTGGATGGGGTTTGTTAGGCCCAATAGATCTATCTTTAGGATTCGCGTCAATTACGGTGTCTATTCCCTAATTCTTAGATTACCAGACTTAATAAAAAGGGGCATATTCGATTTCAATAATTCAACCATAGAATGTAGTTTCACGTACTTGTGTCTATTTTGTAAATCATTTATAAAACCTGCATGTATTCTCATCCCAAAAATATTAGATTTTAAAAGTGGGACTATAACTCACTTTCATAGATTTTTACTTCGTCGGGAAGTAAGGCTTGGCCACTGGTTGATTCACGAACCTATAACAATATATACATATATATCAAAGTATGTTCAAAATATATTTACAACACTTTTAATATATTTTGATGTTTTAAGTTTATTAAGTCAGCTGTCCTCGTTAGTAACCTACAACTAGTTGTCCACAGTTAGATGTACAGAAATAAATCGATAAATATTATCTTGAATCAATCCACGACCTAGTGTATACGTATCTCAGTATTGATCACAACTCAAACTATATATATTTTGGAATCAACCTCAACCCTGTATAGCTAACTCCAACATTCACATATAGAGTGTCTATGGTTGTTCCGAAATATATATAGATGTGTCGACATGATAGGTCGAAACATTGTATACGTGTCTATGGTATCTCAAGATTACATAATATACAATACAAGTTGATTAAGTTATGGTTGGAATAGATTTGTTACCAATTTTCACGTAGCTAAAATGAGAAAAATTATCCAATCTTGTTTTACCCATAACTTCTTCATTTTAAATCCGTTTTAAGTGAATCAAATTGCTATGGTTTCATATTGAACTCTATTTTATGAATATAAACAGAAAAAGTATAGGTTTATAGTTTGAAAATTAAATTACAAGTCGTTTTTGTAAAGGTAGTCATTTCAGTCGAAAGAACGACGTCTAGATGACCATTTTAGAAAACATACTTCCACTTTGAGTTTAACCATAATTTTTGGATATAGTTTCATGTTCATAATAAAAATCATTTTCCCATAATAACAACTTTTAAATCAAAGTTTATCATAGTTTTTAATTAACTAACCCAAAACAGCCCGCGGTGTTACTACGACGGCGTAAATCCGGTTTTACGGTGTTTTTCGTGTTTCCAGGTTTTAAATCATTAAGTTAGCATATCATATAGATATAGAACATGTGTTTAGTTGATTTTAAAAGTCAAGTTAGAAGGATTAACTTTTATTTGCGAACAAGTTTAGAATTAACTAAACTATGTTCTAGTGATTACAAGTTTAAACCTTCGAATAAGATAGCTTTATATGTATGAATCGAATGATGTTATGAACATCATTACTACCTCAAGTTCCTTGGATAAACCTACTGGAAATGAGAAAAATAGATCTAGCTTCAAAGGATCCTTGGATGGCTTGAAAGTTCTTGAAGCAGAATCATGACACGAAAACAATTTCAAGTAAGATTTCCACTCGAAATAAGATTGTTATAGTTATAGAAATTGAATTAAAGTTTTAATATGATTATTACCTTGTATTAGAAAGATAACCTACTGTAAGTAACAAAGGTTTCTTGATCTTGGATGATTACTTGGAATGGATTTAGAAACTTGGAAGTAAACTTGCAATCTTGGAAGTATTCTTGATTTTATGAAACTAGAACTTTTAGAATTTATGAAGAACACTTAGAACTTGAAGATAGAACTTGAGAGATATCAATTAGATGAAGAAAATTGAAGAATGAAAGTGTTTGTAGGTGTTTTTGGTCGTTGGTGTATGGATTAGATATAAAGGATATGTAATTTTGTTTTCATGTAAATAAGTCATGAGTTATTACTCATATTTTTGTAATTTTATGAGATATTTCATGCTAGTTGCCAAATGATGGTTCCCACATGTGTTAGGTGACTCACATGGGCTGCTAAGAGCTGATCATTGGAGTGTATATACCAATAGTACATACATCTAAAAGCTGTGTATTGTACGAGTACGAATACGGGTGCATACGAGTAGCATTGTTGATGAAACTGAACGAGGATGTAATTGTAAGCATTTTTGTTAAGTAGAAGTATTTTGATAAGTGTCTTAAAGTCTTTCAAAAGTGTATGAATA